>NC_142574.1:5000-353750 GCF_041283825.1 Pyrus communis
ACTGAGCAGTGGAATTGGATCCTTTTTTAATGGTTTGAAGGTTAGACTTCATCTGAAATATACTAGTCTTAAGAAACAGTGGAGAATTGCTCCTTCAATCGAGTCCACAAATCCTTAGAACTAGTGCTGCCAATAGCATAGAACATAGCCATTGAAGATAATGTAGCAGTGATAAGCTGCATAACTGTCCTATCATGCATCATCCAAACTAAGTATTCATCACAATCTGTAGAAGGAGATCAATTCGAGGAATTTACACTAGATTCTCCAATTAAAGATGAAGTACAAGTTGGACAGGGATGAAAACCATCCACAAATCCCATAATTCCATTACTTTCTAACAATAGTTGCATTTGGAAATGCCAGTTCAGATAATTCGTAGCATCAAGTTTAACATTCACAAATGTAGAAATTGAAGACACAAGTGCAATTATAGGCGATTGAAGCAACTGTAATTGAGAAGAGGTAACCATTTCTCCCTTGGAAAATCAAGAAAACAACAATTTTGTAGTTGTGATTTTACCTCACAGACACACAGCAAACACTTTGTGTGCAAGAATCGAAGTTGTCGAAGAAAATAAAAGCAGAAACTTGATCTGCAATGTGCTAGAAATCTAAGAAGACAAAGAGATGTCGACCAAATACATTGAACGGCAGTCGAAGGTTTAGAGAAGACGAAATTGCAGAAATCAGAGTTTCGTAAGCCTTGGATCGAAGCTTTAGCTGTGAGCTTCAATGGTGATCGATACCATGTTAGTGTATATACTATGAAGTTGCAAGAACAATGTTGCCGAGAGTGAGATGAAAGCTTAAGCTATGTCTTTGTATTGATTACTTAGTGAAGAAGTTATTACATGAATGAAGTACTTATACAATTCACTAGCTTCTAACAAACTAACTGCCTAATACCTATCTAAGATTTAGACAAAGTGTCAATATCTAAAGTGTACAATCACTAATACTATATCTCTATCACCAATCACTCTGCATGCCAAATCCTTTAGCCGCTTGAAATCCTCTAAAATAGGACAAAGCCTATATCTAGGTTTTTCTTTTAAAAATAAGGGGAAGATAGGCTCAAAAGCTTTCCATGCGCCTTTATCACATCAATCTTCGCTTTGCACTATGATTCTATCCTTTATCCCATCATCACCTCTTTTCTTCAGGTCGGACTCTAAGATCCTCCACGTCCATGAAATACTAGAAGTCCCAATACACTCAAAACTCTTCAATACGAGGATCCCGAACAGACCCTTGGAGGAAGAAAAGTCCTTGATTTCAATCTACACTCTTTAAGCTCATTTTAATATTTTCACAAGATAATTACTACAATAATCCAATAGTAATATCTAGAAAAATATGAGGAACAAACTGATAATGCATAATCGGGTACAAACTTGACATTTTTTACATTCCAACCATTTCCATTTTCATGGATTTGTATTTTAGTGGCCTTCATCAACAAGTAGAATTTGTTCTTGGGTGGTGGGAGAAATAGTTTGTTTTATGGAGGGAATTTGACACATTTGATTTATTAACTTTTGCATAGTTTTCCCCAAAGTTGTGTAGCTTTCCTCCATCCTTTCTAAACACTTGGTCGCCTCTTCACCATACTTGGTGCTTGCCACATGGAGTTTGGACAACTTCTCCGCTAACTTGCGCATATCCTCATTGTAGAGCTCTTTGTCTGGTTGACCATTAGTTGGGATCTCAAATATTGGCTCTATGTACTAATTAACAAAGCCATTTGTTAGCGTATCATATTTTCTATGAATATGTTTGTTATCAAAATAATAACTTTCACCGTAGCCATAAGTAGGCCAATCCCCAAGATTATTATTATCTAGCCATAAGTTGGCCAACCATCATTTTCTAGGTGACCTGGAAGCCCTCCATCCGTGTACCATAAGTTGGCATTTCATAGGATGGCTCCATGTGATTTTCGTTATAGTCATATTGGAATTTTTTAGAGGAGGGGTGAAATTTAAAAGCGTAATAGGTTCCACAAAAATGTAGATAATCAAATCATTTTAGATAGTGCACAATATTTAATGTCGTTCACAGTTTGTCAATACAAATAAATTGTAATTATTGTCGGCAAGATTTCATGTCATGAAACATCGCATAACATACTCATTGTCAATAAAAACAAAAACATCCCTCTCAATATAAACAATCAAGCTATCACACAACACAACTGTTGTAGATCTCTCGCAATGTAAACATCTCTCTCAGTAATATCAAAAACACTCTCACATAATAGGAACACTAATGACATTTTCCTCACAAAACTTTTTTATATTTGAAACAATCCCTCAAAGTCATCATTTCTCAAGAATTAAAAGAAAATAAGATGAACTAATTTTAAATACCAGAAATAATAACAAGAATTAAAAAAGAACAATTACAAACACCAACCTTTGTTTTTGAATAGTCTAAACAAATGAGAAAGAGGGAAGAGAATTAAAATGGTGGGCTGGTAGTGCAGTTGTGAAAGAAAATCACATCAATAAAATTAAAAATTAAAAAGAAACTAAAGGAGCCCACTGAACTGCACCATTTCATTAAAAGGAACACTAAGTTTTATAAAAGGTGAACAACGCCGTCTAAAAAAAAACCAGGTCGTTGTCTTCCCTTGAAACCGAGAGATTTTTTAGTGTGACCGGTATACGGGGTGGTACACCCCGTGTCACTATACAAATGGTGGGATATGTGTGCTAAAAAATTGATAACTTAAAAAATAAAATTTCCCAACACTCCTATTAAAACATGTGGTGTACCACTTGTGTTCCCGTCACAATTAAAAATTTCTCCTTGAAACCAAAACCTAGCAATGAAACGCACCCAGATCAACATGTTTAGAAGATCGGAGGGGAGAAATTCTCACTCTTAGTGGCAATTTCCAATTACCGGAGGGGCGCCTGCACCTCCTTGCTCCTCTGTAGCTTCACGAGTGGCCATATCTTCACCATCATCATCCTCTTCATACTCCAGGACGTAGTTGTCAAAAGCATGTTGAGGGAAGCCATGAAAATAAGAATTATTAATGATCTAGCTCCACATAAGTGTCCCACCGAGCATGCCAATTTGTTCACCCCCTAAATTCGTCATGGGCCTCGAGGGTGGACAAGGAATTTACTTGTACAAGAAATTGGTGATTACGAGCATGCCACTACTAATTACCACTAATAGATGGGATTTGAAAGATCGAATGAGTGGGAGTGGCTCAAATCAAGGTTCTTTCTTTTCTTTAATGATAAGGACTTTACTTATGTGGAGAAATATAACAATATGTAATGGGAAGTTTGCTGGAAGTGTATATGATAAAGGAAAGTAAAGAAAGTAAGTGCGACTAGACTGGAAATATAAATACTGTAAGTGAAATAACTAATTATAATGGCAACAAAAATGTAAATGAGAGTACAAGGAAATTGACACACTACTCGAAAAAATAGCACAGCAAGGTATTGAATTGAGTTGAATTGTTTGAGTGATTGATTGAGTCTTCTTAATCCTTCTGCCTCTGCTTCTTTATATAGAGAATTGAGAGTAGTTGCTTTGCTGACTTCACATTATGGACACGAATTCCACTGCCCAAATCCACTTGCAATGAGAAAGCATGCAATTGTCTTGATTAAACAAAGGACTTGGCACAACTCCACTGCCGAAACAAAAAGGAAACAAATTATTTTGACGCCAAACCTTCCAACTTTTAATTTTTTTTTTTTTTTTTTTTGTAAACCCAAACCTTCTAATTTACGTAGCTAAATATCTTGCAAGTTAGCCTAATTGCACAACACCCCCCCCCCCCCCCCCACAAAAATGCCAAAATTTAACTTTGACCCAAATAAGTGAATTTGTGTCAAATTTTAGCCATGAGGATCCTCCAATCACATTCTTTTATCGTATTTTGTGTAATCAGAAATCATTGTAAATTTTTTTATTTAAAATTGAATATAAACAGTACTTGACAAAAATTGGCAACACGACATATGATGAACAGATATGATTGGAGGATCCCCAAAATCCTCACAAAGAGGATCTGACAAGTATCCTGTCTCAAATTTTAGTACAAACAAACTATCACAAAAGTATGCCTGTTATAGTTTCCAAAAAAAAAAAAAAAGAGTTTGCCTGTTATTGAATGATGGATATATACTGTATATTGATTCATCTACTGCAGCTGCCATGCTAGCTAATACGCTATATATATATATATATATATATATATATATAGTAGTATTAGCATATCAGCATATGCATACAAATTGCACTACGCAGACATCACATATATACCACGCACAACGTACGTACCACTCAGCTGCGTTGCGTGCGTACGTGCGCCTAATGATCGAGCACCACCAAAGACAAAGATGACGACATCGGAGGAATCCCTTGTTGATACCTGAAAACGTTGGTTGGATCAATAAGTGTTTTTGCTCTCACCAATCTGTCGTAGTTATTTAGGAAGTACTTTTCACCCCAATTCCTGGCAATTTCCACAGCGTCAGATTCATCATCCTTAACCAAATTATTATTTAAAGGAAACTGCTGCCGCATCATCAGTCCGAGGTCGAGGTCAACATAGTTGATATAAGCAGCCCTAGGACCCCATGAAACATACTCTGTCATTGCATTGTGGAATCTTCTTATCCATTCTATGTAGTCATTTATTTTGTGATTATCTTCTTCTTTCCATTCCACCAGGTACTGAATTGTAAAGAGGTTACCTTTTCTGTGAGGAAAGGCAATGGCTTCGCTGCTTATATCATGCATAACCCCACCATAAGGGTCTAAAATCACGTACCCTTTCGGCTCCTCCTCAAGTATTTCCAGGGCTGCCCTTATCCCTCTGTAAGAAATTGGGGTCCTAACGTAATCCGATTTCGCTTTGAAAAATCCCTTGCCTTGCAGATATCGATTTCTCAAGTCGGAAACTGAGCTTCCCTTACTTAGGCCGGAGAAGAACACGATGGACTCGATCCAACTCATTTCTGCGCAATCTTCTTCTGCAACACCCAAGTCACGAAAAATTTTGTTTAGGATGGACACGGCGCTGCTTCTTGGACCCAGATAAAACCCTTTGAACGTAGCTGATATATTAGTACTACTAGTAGCAGTAACGGTAGTAGTCTTGACCTCTGGCAACCCAGCGCCGACAAAGCACGAAATGTAGAAATCATCTTCCAAGTAAGGTGCGATGTGTTGCCACTTGTCTACCAGCTTTGCTACATTATGATTAAAGATTTCGTTGCCTCCTCCTCCTGCAGCAGTAGAAGCAGCTCTAGACACTACGAAACCAGTTACGACTTGTGGCACATTCAACAACTGGATTTTCCAAGCATAGACAATCCCGAAAACACCCCCACCACCTCCTCTAATTGCCCAAAACACGTCCTTTCCCATGCCTTGTCGGTCTAACAGTTGTCCATTTGCATCAACAAGTAGTGCATCCACCACGTTATCGGCTGCAAGTCCGTATTTCCTCGACATGAGTCCGAATCCACCGCCAGCAATATGGCCTCCAGCGCCTACAGTTGGGCATGACCCGGCGGAGAACCCATGATGATTGCTTGCTTGGGCAATCGCATGGTATGTCTCACCCAGCGTTGCACCTCCTTCCACCCATGCAGTTTCGGTTTCCAAATCCACCGACACACCGTTCAAGTTCATCATGTCGATGATCACAAACAGAGCTCCGTCTACAGCAACGGATGATGTCCCTTCGTAGCTGTGTCCGCCGCTCCTTACTCTGATTTCCAACAACCCTTGTCTGGAGCATGATACAGAGTTTATTAGCTGCTCAACGCTCTCGGGAAGTATGATGGCTACTGGCTTAGGAAGGGCAGGATCAGCGAAACGAAGATTTTGGATGGAAAAGTTGAGCAGCTTGTAGTAAGCTGCAGACTCATTTTCTGTATTAGGGAATGTGGTAAAGTTGTTGATGTCATGAAGCGTCAAACAAAAAGTGATTTGATCCGCAGGAAATTCAGCTAAACAAGGAACGAGAAGGCACATAATAAACAAGAGAGGGGATTGAATCGTGTATCGGTTTCTTTCTGCCATGTTTAGTTGCTACCTCGATTCGGGTAGATGAAGCAAGTGACACTATCACATTATCATGATATAAATGAATAGTCTATGACATGACCTCTCAGAATAAATGAATAAGTTTCTGGTTCGTTCCGCCATCCTACGCAATGAATCATTAGGATTCATTTTCAATAGAATCTTATGCATTTACAAGTTCTGTCGTTTCCATCATTTCTTGATTAATGATTAGGTCTGAATTTTACAAGAGAGCCTCCAATTAAATTTATTCTTGAGTCATCCTTCTCAGTCTTTATTAGCTCAGGGCTCTTGATTTTTTGTTCTATACACGGATTTGTCTAATTTGGATCAATCAGTATTGATGCTTTATTACATTCCCTTTATATGAGATGACTCATAGACCTTACATATTGGAATTATATTTCATTAATGTTCTTTTTCTATCTTTCTCTCACCCATCCATTTATATGTGTACTTTATATTGCTTTACAACCCATAACCAAATATAACGAAATATAAGTCAAGTAAGTTCTTATTATTCCTAGTCTACAAATATCCAAATTTTGATGCCTAATATCCAAATTTAACATGTGGATGAAGCAGGTGACACTATCACATTATCATGAGTAACAATTGGAATATGACTCACATGTTGTGTAATATTTGGAACACGGATGACCTGTGACTTAGTTGTTTGTTGCCAATAAGTCTGTGTGAGGAAATTCCCTCTCAGAAAATACCACATGTCTAGACACATATATTATTTGCCTAGATACTTCAAAACACATAAACCCCTTATAGTTGGATGCACACCCTAGAAAAGCACATTTTGTGGTTTTGGTTTGAAACTTGGAGGTATTGTAGGGTTTTAGAAGTGGATAACAGGCACACTAAAATGTTCTCAGATGAGATATAACTGGAACACAATCAAATAATAATTCAAATAGAAATTTGTTTGATAATCGGGATTAGGCATTCTGTTGATAAGGTCTATGGCAGTTTGACAAGCAAATGACCATAATTGGGAAGGTAATTTTGCCGTTTGTAACAAAGTGATTGTAGTTTCAATCACATGCCTATATTTTCTCTCAGCCAACCCATTTTGTTCAGGTGTATAGGGACATGATTTTTTATGGGAAATACCTTTATCTAACAGAAAAGACTCAAGTTTAGTGGAAATGTACTCACCCCCTCCATCACTTGAAAGTTTTAACTTTTGCATTAAACTGAGTGAGTATATATGAATCAAAGGAAATGAATGTGGCAGAAAGGTCTGATTTATTTATTAATGGAAATATCCAGCACTATCTGGTACATTTATTAATAAAAGTGGCATAGTATCTTAACTCATCTACTGAAATACATGGTGCAAGACCCCAAAGGTCACTATGTACTATTTCAAATGGTACTATAGATTTATTGACAGTAGGCTGGAAAGGTAATTTACAGAATTTCCCTTCTAAGCAACTTTGATACATACTAGGATTAAACTCCTTAGTACATGCTAGGTGTAATTTTAGTAACACAAGGGATACAATTGAATTGGATGGATGCCCTAACCTATTGTGCTATGTGGTTGAGTTGACAAGCTGGCCAAAAGCTTTGTGTTGCACAACAAATTGATTTGTTGCATAACCAGGAAGAGTTAGGGAGTGAATTGGGTTGAGTCCATTACTACACAAACCTTTGTATGGTATCATCCCTATGGTATTGTCCTAAATCTAAAAACATAAGGCATAAAAAATGAGTCAACAATTATTATCCAAGCAAATTCTATGTACAAAGAGAAGATTTTGTGTAAGTTTTGGAACATACAACACATAATTCAATTTAATTGGATGCACATAAGGTTTTAGAATAGTCCTACCAATATGAGAAACAGGCAAACCTTCACCATTTGCAATATGAATTGTTTCATTAAAAGGATATGGTGATGCCAAAGAGAGATTGTTAAGATCTGCAATCATATGATTGGTTGCACCTGAGTTAGTCAACCAAATATGTGGAGTGAACTAAGATAATGTCTGTGATAAAGGTTGAAAGACCATTGTATGCATAGCTTGCATAGGTTGAGGTGAAGCTTGAAATTGATTGCCTAAGAACTAAGACTAAGGAGAGAATCTTTGTGATGAGTAAGAATGCATCTAAGAGAACTGGGAATTAGAACCAGAACCAATGAAGTCGGGACCTTTCTCATTGTAGAAACAAAACCAGTGTTGTGATTAAATCTGCCATAGATTTGACACTTGGGTTTGTGTGGTGGTTTTAGATCCACAAAAAGCTACAGAGTGACCATCAACATTGCACAGTTGACAAGTGATCATTGGTGAAGCAGAAAGGTTGAAGGAATATTGATTTGGAAAATGACCAAGTACACCAGGAGATGGTGTTTGCAAAACATGTGTCTAAGTGGGATAGTATGATCTTGGTTGAAACTTTCGAGCATTTTCATTGAACCTGCCCTTGCCCATATTCTTATTGTTATTGAATTGCTTAAAGCCACCAGAGATAAAACCAGATTGTCTAGGCCTTTTCTAAGTAGAATTAGGGTGACTAGCCACCATAGTAGTCATAAAAGGTGCATTTTTTTTTTTTTTTGTCAAAATATATAATTATATTGATCAATCAAATATGAATATATACATTTGCATCTTCTGCTAAGATATTAAACAGAAATTCTGGTCCTAACTCATCCTAGCCAAAACGCCCGTCATGCTTATGAACGTACGCTGCCACCATATGCATTGCATTATTACATTGACGAAGAGTCATGATAAACTTCATTGACAGGAAAGAAAGCATCATAGACCAAATATTAACCAAATAAACCTCCATTGATACGGCCACTTGAATCTCCTTATTGGGCATTTGAATCAGCCCATTCGAATCGGTTTCCACCTCTAGCGCCACCCATGACTCCGGAAGACCACTTTGAATGGACATCTCAAGCCCCTTATGAATTGCCGCCGCCTCAGCCATAATAAGCGATAAATACCTATCCCCACCCTTCGCACCCGCCATCTTTGGAATCCCAGGAAAGTCCTGTAGTACCCACCCCACACCACATATCCTTGATTTTTTCCTCCAAGCCGCATCACAATTCAATTTTAAGCTTCTAAAGTCCGATTTTCGCCATCCATTCACAACACCCTCAGTCTGAAATTTGTTCCTTGCATCCTCCTGCCTTCTCCTTCGATCTCCCGCTCCATCATCTTCAATCGTAGCCGCATTAAAATCTGTAACCTGGCGCTGCCACAAATCAACAGTGATGTGAGGCAAAATTCGATTAT
Organism: Pyrus communis; assembly: GCF_041283825.1. Classification (NCBI taxonomy): domain Eukaryota; kingdom Viridiplantae; phylum Streptophyta; class Magnoliopsida; order Rosales; family Rosaceae; genus Pyrus; species Pyrus communis. The sequence goes on from NC_142574.1 coordinate 14,342, forward strand.
CGTTAAACACAGCTTCATCTTACATCTCCAGTGCTCCAAAATATCCTGATCTTACTTTATACACCCCATTATTAGTATAGTGCCATATTTGGTGATTGTCACACCCACTTCTACTAATGGGGATAGCCTTAATAAGCTTCGCGAACTCAACCTCAAACAACTCGGACACAAAGCTGTGCCTTCCATTCTTTACTAAGATGGTCAATAAGCATATCCACCTTCGGTGCCATCCCCCTATGTAGCATCATAGGTTTAAAGGAATGAGGTTTTGGGATCCAAGGGTCTTTTGCTGCATTAATCACCGATCCATTCCCAACTCTCCACCGAAAGCCTCTCACCAAGAGTAGTCCACCAAGTAAAAATCTTTCCAACCCCAAGAAGATTAGTTTTTTCCATTAGCCTGCAAAAATGAGGTTGTACGAAAAATTTATCTCTGAGCATCTTCGCAAGCACCAATACCCTCCAACTAATCTTTGCAAGCATTGCCAAGTTAAAGCAAATCAAATCTCTAAAACCCGAGCCCCCGCTCCCTTTACTCATCGTCAGGTTGTCCCACGCCACCCAGTGACACCCATTCTTCATCGACTGCTTTCTCCATCAAAATTGAGAAATAGCCCTTTCCATTTATTTGCACGTACCAACCGGGATGTTAATTACCGAATCATCTGCGAAAAATAAATGTGTAATTGGCTCCACATCTGCCGAAACCTGCATACCATGTATCACACCATCCACTTCCTGCTTTTTAATATATGAAGAAAGCGCCTCCGCACAAATAAGAAACAAAGAAACAAAAATGGCGACATCGGATCACCCTGCCTCAACCTTCTCTTCGGTTTAATATATCCATACGGGGAACCATTTAATGACACATTATTTCATACCGTTGTAATACATTCCCAAATCCAACCACAAAATGTAAGGTGAAAGCCTAAATTCTCCATAACATTCAACAAAAAGCTCCATTCCACCTGGTCATATGCTATTGCCATGTCAAGTTTAACCACCAAACTCCCATCCACATCATCTACCCCTTGTTTGAGTGAATGGAGAATTTCATGCACCAGCAATATATTATCATGAATTTGTCACCCCGGAACAATAGCGGACTAAGTAGGAATAATTACTTGTGCGATCACTCATTTCAATCTCATAGTCAACACCTTAGCAATAATCTTATATAGAACATTGCACAACGAAATAGGTCTCAGTTGGGTCATTGATCGTGGGTTCTGGACCTTTGGGATAAGCACAATATTAGTATGATTCAATTTCTCTAGTAGCTTCCTCGAATGATGAAACGCTTTGACCATACGAATAATATCTGCACCCATAACCTCCCAATTGTCCTGAAAAAAGCCTGCAGTAAAACCATCAGGACCAAGTGATTTAGTCGCCGGATTTTGAAAAACAACACTTCAGATCTCTTCGTCAGAGAATGAATGAATAAGCTCTGCGTTCTCAGAATCCCCCACCTTCTGTTCAACACTTTGTATGACCTCCCCTTCACTTCTAACCATATCAAACGTAAATAATTCTTCAAAGTAAGAAATAGCCACATGTTGTAAATTACAAGGTTCATTCTGCCAAATTCCGTTTTTATCTTCCAACCCATGAATTCTATTACTCATTGTTCTTTGTACCGTTTGGGCATGAAAAATTTTCCTTTTTTTTGTCACCCTCCCGTGACTGCGTGTTCCGTGATTTCACCTTCCAATATTTCTCTTCCTCATTTAATGCAACCTTCAATTCCTTCTCTTTAGCTCTAAATCTTTCATGCGGCATCAGTCCATCTACAATGCCCCTCCTTATCTCATCCCTGATTTTTGTAATGCGCCGTTGGGAATTTGTTCCTAAATTCTTTTTCCAATCGTGTAACCGCGTCCGAGTACCCTTCAACTTCTCACAAATTTGAAATGCTAGTGACCCATCAATCTTCTCCTCCCATGAATCCGATACAAAAGTATGGTACTCCTGATTTTGTCCCCCAACATGAATCATAGAAAAACAGTCTTGGCGATCGACCCGTTGGGCCATCAGATAACAGAATAAGCATAGAATGATCATACCCCTCAAGTGCCACATGAGATATTTTAGCTCTTGGAAACATATCAATCCATCCCGATGTGGCCACCCTTCTATCTAGCCTCTGTTGAATCAGACCATCATCTCTCTTATTCCTCCAGGTAAAAGGGTGGTCTTCAAGACCCTAATCAAGTAGTCCGTTAGATGCCAAAAAATCCCTTAAGTCCCTTGCGCTCGCCATGGAACGGTAGTTACCCCCTTCCTTTTCTTCGTCATCAACTATATCATTAGAATCTCAGATCACTAGGCACTTCCCGTCCGTATAGCTTATTCTTTTCCGGAGCTTTCTCCATTGATCTTTCATCTTCTTCTCATCCATGCTTGCATACACCGCAAACATCCGCCAACTCTTAGGATCCATGTAATCACCATCCCCAAGTTCTATAAAATAACTATCGTTTTTCATAATCAAAATCCTTGCACCCTTTCTCTGAAAAACACATAGCCCGCCTCCAATACCTATAAAAGGTGCATTTGTATTGGACAAAATGATGACTTCCTCAATAGGTAAATGAGACCTAAATTCCTTCAATGAAATAACATTCTCCCTTTCCTCTTATAACAATTTGAAAAATATTGTATTCTGCTGGTAATCCATTCAATACAAGAATGACAATATCTTCATCAGCAAAGTACGCCCCAGCAGCAGAGAGGTAGTCTTTAGCCTCCTTGATCCGTTGCACGTACTGAGCAGTGGAATCAGATCCCCTTTTAATGTTCTGAAGATTAAACTTCATCTGAAATATGCTAGTCTTAGAAAGAGTGGAGAATTGCTCCTTCAATCGAGTCCACAAATCCTTAGAACTAGTGTTGCCAATCACACAGGACATAGCCACTGAAGATAATGAAGTAGTGATAAGCTGCATAAGTGTCCTATCATGCATCATCCAAACTAAGTATGCATCACAATTTGTGGAAGGAGATGAATTCGAGGAATTTACACCAAATTCTTTAGTTAAAGATGAAGTACGAGTTGGACAGGGATGAGAACCATCCATAAATCCCATAATTCCATTACTTTCCAACAGTAGTTGCATTTGGAAATGCCAGTTCAGGTAATTCGTAGCATCAAGTTTAACATTCGCAGATGTAGAAATTGAAGACGCAAGTGCAGTTATAGGAAGCAACTGTAATTGAGAAGAGGTAACCATTTTTCCCTTGGAAAATCAAGAACACAACAATTTTGTAGTTGTGATTTTACCTCACAGACTCACAGCAAACACTTTGTGTGCAAGAATCGAAGTAGTCGAAGAAAACAGAAGCAGAAACTTGACCGCAATATGCTAGAAATTGAAGAAGGCAAAGAGATGTCAAGCAAATACGTTGAACGGCAGTAGAAGATTTAGAGAAGACAAAATTGCAGAAATCAGAGTTTCGTAAGGCTTGGATCGAAGCTTTAGCTGTGAGCTTCAATGGCGATCGCTACCATTTTAATGTATATACTATGAAGTTGTAAGAACAATGTTGCCGAGAGAGAGAGATGAAGGCTTAAGCTACGTCTTTGTATTGATTCCTTAGTGACGAAGTTATTACATGAATGAAGTACTTATACAATTCCCTAGCTTCGAACAAACTAACTGCCTAATACCTATCTAAGATTTAGACAAGTGTCAACATCTAAAGTGTACAATCACTAATACTATATCTCTATCACCAATCACTCTGCATGCCAAATCCTTTAGCCGCTTGAAATCCTTTGAAATAGGACAAAAGCTTTCCACGGGCCTTTATCACATCAATCTTCGCTTTGCACTATGATCCTATCCCTTACCCCATCATCACCTGCTTTCTTCAGGCTGGACTCTAAGATCCTCCATGTGCGCGAAATACTGGAAGATATTCTCCCAATACACTCAAAACTCTTCAATACGAGGATCCCGAACAGACCCGAGGAAGAAAAGTCCATGATTTCAATCTACACTCTTGAAGCTCATTTTAATATTTTCACAAGATAATTACTACAATAGTCTAATAGAAATATCTAGAAAAATATGAGAAACAAACCGATAATGCATAATCGGGTACAAACTTGACATTTTTTACATTCCAACCATTTTCATTTCATGGATTTTTCATTGAGTGGCCTTCATCAATAAGTAGAATTTGTTCTTCTTGGGTGGTGGGAGAAAGAGTTCGTTTTATGGAGGGAATTTGACACATTTGATTTATTAACTTTCGCATAGTTTTCTCCAAAGTTTTGTAGCTTTCCTCCATCCTTTCTAAACACTTGGTCGCCTCTTCGCTGTATTTGGTGCTTGCCACTTGGAGTTTGGACAACTTCTCCGCTAACTTGCCCATATCTTCATTGTAGAGCTCTTCGTCCGGATGACCATTAGTTGGGATCTCATATATTTGCTCTATGTACTCATTGGCAACACTTTGATACTCAAAGCCATTTGTTAGCCTATCATAGTTTCTATGAATGTGTTTATTATAAAAAAATGATAAATTTCACCTAGCGTGCCAATTTGTTCACCCCCTAAATTCGTCATGGGCCTCGTGGGTAGACGGGGAATTTACTTGTACAAGAAATTGGTGATTACGAGTGTGCCACTACTAATTACCACTAGTAGATGGGATTTGAAAGATTGAGTGAGTGGGAGTGGCTCAAATTAAGGTTCGTTCTTTTCCTTAATAAAGCCTTTACTTATGTGGAGAAATATAACAATATGTAATGGCAAGTTTGCTGGAAGTGTATATGATAGAGGAAAGTAAAGAAAGTAAGTGTGACTGGACTGGAAATATAAATACTGTTAGTGAAATAAGTAAATACAATGGCAATAGAAATGCAAATGAGAGTATAAGGAAATCGACACTATTCGAAAAAATAGCACAACAGGGTATTGAATTGAGTTGAATTGTTTGATTGATTGGTTCAATCTCCTTAATCCTTCTGCCTCTGCTTCTTTATACAGAGAATTGATAGTAGTTGCGTTGCCGACTTCACATTATGGAGACGAATTCCACCGTTCAAATCCACTTGCAATAAGAAAGCATGCAATTGTCTTGATTAAACAAATCACTTGCAAATTAGCCTAATTGCACAAAAACCCCCCACAAAATGCCAAAATTTGACTTTGACCCAAAAAAGTGAATTTGTGTCAAATTTTAGTACAAACAGACCATCACAAAAGTATGCCTGTTATAGACCAGTGATGGATATATACTGTATATTGATTCATCTACTGCAGCTGCCATGCTAGCTAATATGCTATATATATATAGATATAGTAGTATTAGCATATCATCATATGCATACAAATTGCACTACGCAGACATCACATATATACCACCACGCACAACGTACGTACCACTCAGCTGCGTTGCGTGCGTACGTGCGCCTAATGATCGAGCACCACCAAAGACGAAGATGACGACATCGGAGGAATCCCTTGTTGATTCCTGAAAACGTTGGTTGGATCAATAAGTGTTTTTGCTCTCACCAATCTGTCGTAGTTATTTAGGAAGTACTTTTCACCCCAATTCCTGGCAATTTCCACAGCGTCAGATTCATCATCCTTAACCAAATTATTATTTAAAGGAAACTGCTGCCGCATCATCAGTCCGAGGTCGAGGTCAACATAGTTGATATAAGCAGCCCTAGGACCCCATGAAACATACTCTGTCATTGCATTGTGGAATCTTCTTATCCATTCTATGTAGTCATTTATTTTGTGATTATCTTCTTCTTTCCATTCCACCAGGTACTGAATTGTAAAGAGGTTACCTTTTCTGTGAGGAAATGCAATGGCTTCGCTGCTTATATCATGCATAACCCCACCATAAGGGTCTAAAATCACGTACCCTTTCGGCTCCTCCTCAAGTATTTCCAGGGCTGCCCTTATCCCTCTGTAAGAAATTGGGGTCCTAACGTAATCCGATTTCGCTTTGAAAAATCCCTTGCCTTGCAGATATCGATTTCTCAAGTCGGACACTGAGCTTCCCTTACTTAGGCCGGAGAAGAACACGATGGACTCGATCCAACTCATTTCTGCGCAATCTTCTTCTGCAACACCCAAGTCAGGAAAAACTTTGTTTAGGATGGACACGGCGCTGCTTCTTGGACCCAGATAAAACCCTTTGAACGTAGCTGATATATTAGTACTACTAGTATCAGTAACGGTAGTAGTCTTGACCTCTGGCAACCCAGCGCCGACAAAGCACGAAAAGTAGAAATCATCTTCCAAGTAAGGTGCGATGTGTTGCCACTTGTCTACCAGCTTTGCTACATTATGATTAAAGATTCCGTTGTCTCCTCCTCCTGCAGCAGCAGAAGCAGCTCTAGACACTACGAAGGCAGTTACGACTTGTGGCACCACTACTACAAAAGGACCTAATAGTGTCACTTCTTGCGTCGCTTTAATATTATATAGTGGCGAAAAAGAGATTTGCGACACTCAGTGAAGATGACGTCGTATTTAGTGTCGCTTATAAGCGTCATAAAATTTCTATGTCGCTTTTAAACCGACGTAAAAATTTAGTGTCGCTTATAATCGACATATATTTTAATATTTTTAAGCAATGGCGTCGCTTTAAATAAAATAGTGTCGCTTTTAAGCGACATAAACTATTAGTGTCGCTTCTAGGCGACACTAATTCTTGTTTTTAATATTTTAAATCTTGCGTCGGTTTTGAGCGACATATATTTTGAAAACCAGTGTCGGTTGTAAGCGACACATTGTTGCTCTTTATACCCTCTCCCCCGTGTTTTCTTTTTCTTCTCTTGCACTTTTCTTATTCGTTCTTCCAATTTTTACAAAGTCTCCCGTGTTCCTCTTTCAGCTATCTCCTTTGGTTTGCAAACTTCATTTGTTCCTCTGTTCTCTCTTTCAGCTTTCTCCTTTGGTTTTCAAAATTCATTTGTTCCTCTTCACAACAGTAAGTTTTTCTTGCTTATAATATTTTTATTTTCACAACAGTAAGTTTTTCTTGCTTAATTTTTAGTTACAATTTATTTTTGTAGGAAAGTTATTGGAGTTGGTTGAGTACATAAAGAATTGTTGACGTCGAAATTCTTCAACAAATCAGGTTTGTATCCCTAACTTCTTTAATTTTTAAATTGTATAATACACAAGTTTATTTATTTAAAAATTATAATTTAAGCACTTAGATAAAATTCTACTATTTTTGTTAAATTAATAAAAATTTAGTCGAATTAATTAATTTTGTCACTCTAATTGTTATTTTAATTTGTTGTTATTTTGATAATTTTTTGTTGTTATTTACTAGAATGAATTAGATGAACATAATTTGAATTGTTATGAGAAAATGGAATGAATAATATTTATAAGCATTTATGTTAAATTAACAATATTAAATATAACATAAACTTATAATATTGAGTAATATAAGAATATATTATGTTAATTTTTTTTTTTTGCACTCTAAGTGTTATTTTAATTTGGTGTTATTTTGATAATATTTTGTTGTTATTTACTAGAATGGATTAGATGAACATAATTTGAATTGTTATGAGAAAATGGAATGAATAATATTTATAAGCATTTATGTTAAATTAACAATATTAAATATAACATAAACTTATAATATTGAGTAATATAAGAATACAATATGTTAATTTTTTTTTTTTGCACTCTAATTGTTATTTTAATTTGTTGTTATTTTGATAATTTTTTGTTGTTATTTACTAGAATGGATTAGATGAACATAATTTGAATTGGTATGAGAAGATGGAATGAATAATATTTATAAGCATTTATGTTAAATTAACAATATTAAATATAACATAAACTTATAATATTGAGTAATATAAGAATATATTATGTTAATTTTTTTTTTTTTTTGCACTCTAATTGTTATTTTAATTTGTTGTTATTTTGATAATTTTTTGTTGTTATTTACTAGAATGGATTAGATGAACATAATTTGAATTGTTATGAGAAGATGGAATGAATAATATTTATATGCATTTATGTTAAATTAACAATATTAAATATAACATAAACTTATAATATTGAGTAATATTATAATATATTATGTTTTTTTTTTTTTTTGCACTCTAATAAGAATATAAGCTAAACTTATAATATTTAGGAATATAAAAATATAAGAATATAACCTTTCATAAGAATATAACCTAAACTTATAATATAAGAATATCCTTTCATATAAGAATATAACCTTTCATATAAGAATATAACCTAAACTTATAATATTTAGGAATATAAGAATATATTAATTAATTTTTTTTGCACTCTAATTGTTATTTGAATTTGTTGTTATTTTGATAAGTTTGATAACTTTTGGTTGTTATTTATTAGAATGGATTAGATGAGCATAATTTTGACAACTTTTTGTTGTTATTTTAATTTGCTTTTACTATAATAGGTGTTGAAAATTAAAAGATTGCAATCGTGATAGAGTTCGAGGGGTGAAAGATAGAAATTGAAAATTTTGATAGTTATGCCTACATGATAGGGATTGAAAGATTGTAGGCATCTTAGTGTCAACATAATATTTTACCTTCGTAAAGTGGTAAAATATGGACAAGAGTTGGTTGACAATACCCCGAAATTTTGAAGCGTATACAACTGGAATTAATTTGTTTTTGGATCAAGCAGTTGCAAATGGTGTTGGTCCTGATAAGTTTAGATGTCCTTGCAAAAGATGTTGTAATCGATATTCTTTTGTTAGGAACACCATTGTTGAACATCTCATATTGTATGATATGGATAAAGATTATAAAAACGCTTGTTGGCGACATCATGGCGAGCAAAACATTGGAGAGCAAAATGTGGGAATTGGAGAAGAAGAAACAGGAGATGAGGTGATTGGCATGCATGATTTTCTTAATGATGTATTTGTCCAACCATTAACAGAAGAAGGTGTTGGGCCATCTACTGAACCCCCTATTGGGGAAGGGCGTCCAGAAGAGGTGCAGACTTTTTTTAAGTTGCTTGAAGAGGCAGATCAAGATTTGTGGCCAGGTTGTAAGGAGTTTAAGAAATTGGAAGCAGTTTTAAGATTGTATCAGATCAAGTGTTTAGCGGGAATGCCTGACGAGATCTTCACCACTTTACTGGAGTTAATTAAAAGAATGTTGCCTGAAGGGGATTGTTTGCCTGAATCCTGTTATAAAGCAAAAAAACTTATAAATGACTTGGGGCTGTCGTATGTGAAAATTGATGCATGTCCCAATGATTGCATGATCTATTGGAAAGATACTTCAGATTTGACCGTGTGCTCAGTTTGTGGTAAATCAAGATATAAAATTACCAATGCAGAGGATAGCTCGAGGAAAAAGGTCGCAGCTAAGGTTATGTGGTATTTTCCTTTAAAACCACGATTGCAACGCTTTTTTATGTCGAAGCATATGGCTGAACATATGAGATGGCATGCAACTGAATGTCCTAAGGATGAGTTTATGAGACATCCTTCAGATTCTCCCGCATGGAAGCATTTGGATAATTTATATCCGGATTTTGCGTCAGAAATTCGAAATGTCCGATTAGGGTTAGCCAGTGATGGATTTAATCCTTTTGGGAAAATGAGGAATGATCATAGCACATGGCCTGTGGTGCTTTCTGTTTATAATTTGCCACCTTGGATGTGCATGAAGCAACCAAATTTGTTATTGTCTTTGTTAATACCAGGACCGCGCAGTCCTGGTAAAGAGATTGATGTATACATGCGTCCATTGATTGACGAGCTGAATGAGTTGTGGGAGGTGGGCATTCCCACTTATGATGCGTTTTCCAACCAAAGTTTTACGATGAAGGCTGCCGTGTTATGGACCATAAGTGATTTTCCGGCTTATGGAATGTTGTCAGGATGGAGTACACATGGTTATAAAGCTTGTCCACATTGCATGCATGATAAAGAATCTATTTACTTGCCAGCGAGTCGCAAGATTTGTTATATGGGGCATCGACGATTTCTTGAAGATAATCATAGGTTTCGAAGGCAAACCATCACTTTTAATGGTCGTCGAGAGCATCGTACTGCACCAAGGCAGTGGACTGGTTTACAATGTCTCGAAGAACTTTCTACATTGAGATTTACTTTTGGAAAACCAAACAAGGATGCTTCAGTTGGGCAACGCAGAAGAAGAGCTTCGAGCAGTACAAGTAGTAACAGTCAGTGGAAGAAGAAATCGATTTTTTATGAACTACCTTATTGGAGGCATCTCTTGATTAGACACAATCTTGATGTTATGCATATCGAGAAGAATATATGTGACAGTGTGGTAGGAACATTGCTAGATATAGAAAAGTCTAAAGATGGATTGGCGGCACGTGCAGATCTTGAATTCTTGAACATAAGACATAGTCAACACCCACGTAGAGAAGGAAATAGAACATTTCGACCTCCAGCATTGTTCACATTGAAAAGAGAAGAAAAAACTGCGTTTTGTAAAGTATTGTCTACTATTCGGGTCCCAGATGGATATTCATCAAATCTGTCACGATGTGTGCACGTGAATGAACGAAAAATACATGGGTTGAAAAGTCATGATTGCCATGTTTTAATGCAGCAGTTACTCCCGCTTGCAATACGCCCGGTTTTGCCTAAAGTTGTTACTATGGTTTTATTAGAGTTGAGTGCAATTTTCAGACAGTTATGTAGTAAGAAGGAGTCTGAGGAAGGATTTAAGCAACTGAATTCAAGAATTGCCTTGACATTATGTCAACTTGAGAAAATATTCCCTCCTGCATTTTTTGATATAATGGTGCACCTCCCAGTTCACTTGGCAGATGAAGCAGCGCTTGCAGGCCCTGTTCAATATAGATGGATGTATCCAATTGAACGGTAATGAATAAATTTTTATAATTTTTTTACAATTGTAGTCATAACTTTAATTAATAATTATAATAATTTGTATTTCGTTTTATAATTGTAGGTATTTGCAAACACTGAAGCGCTATGTTCGTAATAAGGGTCGTCCTGAAGGTTCTATTGCTGAAGCATATTTGGTGGATGAGTGCTTGTCATTTTGTTCCATGTATCTTAGAGACGTTGAGTCTCGTCGTACCCGTAGAGGCCGAAATGAAGATGGGATTGGACGTGGAGTATCTGGTGGGTTATCAATTTTTGACTCGAAAGGATGTTATATGGGTTCAGGAGAAAATGTGGAGCTCAATCTAAATGTTCTTGATCAGTGCCATAGATACATTCTAAATAATTGTGATGAAGTTAGCCCATTTAGAAGGTAAGAATGTTTAATCATACGTCGAAATGTTTTATTGGTTTTCTTAACTTTGAAAAAATAATTATCTAAATTGGACATAATTGTGTAGGCAACATGAAGAATTCTTGAAAACTAAATATCGTCGAGAAAGGTTAACTATGCGACAAATTAAAGAGCTAAGCAAGAAAGAATTTCCAGAATGGTTCAAGCAACATGTGAGTTGATATAATAATCATATTATTTATTTATTGTTTTGCATTTTAATTATAACATGTTTATAGTTATTTTGTCAATATTTATCTTCATACTTATTACAGATGAATTCAAGATATGATGCTAATGACACATTGATATCTCAAGACTTGCATTGGCTAGCTAATTATCCTAGTAGGGTTGTGAGCAGATACAAAAGTCACATTGTTCATGGATTTAGATTTCGTATAAAATCTGTGGATGATAAGCATAAGAATCAAAACTGTGGTGTCTTTGTACCTGCAAATGTTCCTGGAGCAATTGGGCAAGTAAATTGTTATGGCAGAGTTGTAGATATGTTTGAGGTCAAATATTGTGGTCCTACTGAAGCAGGAGATAGGGGTCGAGCTGTGATGTTATTTAAGTGCGAATGGGTTAATAGTGAAAGTCCACGAGGAATGAAGACTGATCAATATGGATTTACTATGGTGAATTTCAATCAATTGGGATTTAAAGAGGATCCTTTCATACTAGCATCACAAGCATTACAGGCATTTTACGTGGAGGACACGATTGAAAAAGATTGGCACGTAGTTGTTCGAACTCAGCCAAGAGATTTATTTGACGTATTAGAGGATAGTGATGCTATTGATGATTATGACACGCCGAACTTGGATGATCGAATTCTTGATAATGAAAATTTTCATACAAGGGTTGGCGTGGAAGAGACTCCCTTTCTTGAATCATTAGCGTTGCCTACCGGGTTCGTTAATCATGCCAATACCGACGAAGAGCTAACAGATGATGACAGGGAATAAATATATTAATTATTTTTTGTATTAATTAGACTTTGTTTTATTTTGTATGCTATGATATCGTATTATAAAATTATATTTCTGTTTTTTTTTTTTTTTTTCCTTGACATTCTGTCGCTTTTAACCGACGGCATTTTTCAGGTATGTCAGAATTGGCGTCGGTTTTAACCGACGCAACCCCAGCCTATTTCGACGCAATGTTAAGCTTAGGACATGTGTGTCAGACTTGGCGTCGGTTTTAACCGACGCAACCGTAGCCTATTTCGACGCAATGTTAAGCTTAGGACATGTGTGTCAGACTTGGCGTCGGTTTTAACCGACGCAACCGTAGCCTATTTCGACGCAATGTTAAGCTTAGGACATGTGTGTCAGACTTGGCGTCGGTTTTAACCGACGCAACCCTAGCCTATTTCGACGCAATATGAGACTATTTCGACGCAAGATACTTGTTGTCAATCATATGCATTACCCCTAATAATAATAATTATATATAATTATTTTTTATTATTTGCAGTTTTATAGCCTAAATATTAATAATTATATATTCATTTAAGTGAAAATATGACTTTAGCCCTTCAAACTTAATTTTTTTTATATAAAACCCTACATAAATTTTTTACTCAAAGAAAACCCAATGACTAGGATCCACATAAGCAAATTCATTAACTTCATATTAATTCACACATTTTACATTTTTCACATGCCTAAAATACCCCTATTACATACTTGATGTAGACAATTAATTGTAAGGAAATAGTAAATGATTTTGCAACAAGAAAAAAAAAAGACATTAATGTTAAAAATTTATTGCATATTAATTTTTTAGAAAGGTATTGAATTTTCATAAAACTATTCGATTCAGATTTTTCACCCTACTCTTGCATACTTTTGAATTTATCCTTTTTTTATTAATATATTAGAACATTGTATTTCATTATTTACATGCACATTAATTTACCTACGAACAATTATACCATGGGTGTAATTCGATGTATATTAAGAAGAAATGTAGTTCAATGTATATTAAAAAGAAGAAATAATTTACCTATATTAAGAAGAAATGTAGTTCAATGTATAGTATTAAAAATACTATGTTACACCCCTTTAAGTGAAAAAACCCCTAAAAACAATAATAATTATATATTAATTTAACTGTTTTACACCCCTATACGAATGCAATGAATGTTTTACTCTTTAAAGATAGATGGGTTTTTATCTAGAAATAATGAATTGTAAGGACCAAAATCTAAAGCACCCATAATTTAATTGTTTTACACCCCTAAAAACAATAATAATTATATATTAATTTAACTGTTTTACACCCCTATACGAATGCAATGAATGTTTTACACCCTAATAATAATAATTATATATAATTATTTTTTATTATTTGTAGTTTTATACTAATTATAATAATTATAAACTCTAAGTGTTAGCCAATCTATCGTTTTACGAATTCTCCAAAACTAATTTCAACGATCCAAACCGTCAAAATTGTTTGTATATGCTTGGAGATCACATCAGCAAAAAATCACAAAAAAAAAACATTCAGAGATCAAGTAACGGGACAAAGCTTTTCGACGGTTATAAACGAAAAATCACGATTTAACGGTTATTTTAACTCCGATTTAGATGATTTTTTATAACTACACTCCTTGACCCTATATGAATACAATGAATGAATTCGATCTTCAATTTAAAATATTTACACAAGTGGATACCACAAAATCTTACGTTATACTTAATGAAAGTATAAATAAACTCTAAGTGTTAGCCAATCTATCGTTTTACGAATTCTCCAAAACTAATTTCAACGATCCAAACCGTCAAAATTGTTTATATATGCTTGGAGATCACATCAGCAAAAAATCACAAAAAAAAAACATTCAGAGATCAAGTAACGGGACAAAGCTTTTCGACGGTTATAAACGAAAAATCACGATTTAACGGTTATTTTAACTCCGATTTAGATGATTTTTTATAACTACACTCCTTGACCCTATATGAATACAATGAATGAATTCGATCTTCAATTTAAAATATTTACACAAGTGGATACCACAAAATCTTACGTTATACTTAATGAAAGTATAAATAAACTCTAAGTGTTAGTCAATCTATCGTTTTACGAATTCTCCAAAACTAATTTCAACGATCCAAACCGTCAAAATTGTTTGTATATGCTTGGAGATCACATCAGCAAAAAATCACAAAAAAAAAACATTCAGAGATCAAGTAACGGGACAAAGCTTTTCGACGGTTATAAACGAAAAATCACGATTTAACGGTTATTTTAACTCCGATTTAGATGATTTTTTATAACTACACTCCTTGACCCTATATGAATACAATGAATGAATTCGATCTTCAATTTAAAATATTTACACAAGTGGATACCACAAAATCTTACGTTATACTTAATGAAAGTATAAATAAACTCTAAGTGTTAGCCAATCTATCGTTTTACGAATTCTCCAAAACTAATTTCAACGATCCAAACCATCAAAATTGTTTGTATATGCTTGGAGATCACATCAGCAAAAAATCACAAAAAAAAAACATTCAGAGATCAAGTAACGGGACAAAGCTTTTCGACGGTTATAAACGAAAAATCACGATTTAACGGTTATTTTAACTCCTAACAAAGGTAAACCCTACACGATTTATTTCGTTATAACTTTAAAGTTGCCTAATATAATCTTTTCTTTTTTCGTTCGTTTTTTTTCAGGAGGTTGCTGAAAAAAATAAGATTAATCGGGGATTGAAATCAATGAACCATACTACTGGTACAAAATCCTTTGCAAGAGTGCGGGAAGAATATGTATGGATTGTACATTTTCAAGAGATGATTAATTTTAAATAATTATATTTATTTTTAGTATGAGGTTTGCTTAATTTGTTTGTATGAAATTTTATTTTTGATAAAGCGGAAGAAGCATGGGAAAGAAGCAGATCCTGTAACCTTTTTTCGTGAATGTCATACACGAAAAGATAAATCATGGATTGATGAAACATCGGAGCGTACAGGGGTAATTGATTTTTTCGTGTTAGTATTTGATTTTATTAGTATTTATTATCTATAGCTTATTTTTCTGTTTTACGATTGAATTTTTGTTTTTAAAAATTGTAATGCAAGTCAACAATGGAGAGCAACCTGCAAACATTGATTGAGTCGGGCCAAGACGATAATGAAGATCTTAGGACCCAAGTTTATGTTGATACTATGGGTCCTGAGAGGTATAATAGAGTCAGAGGATACGGTCATGGTGTGACTCCTGATATGGTGTCTTATGCATCTTCTGCATCTTCTACATCAATTTCCTCTAGGAGATCATCTAAGAGTTCAATGGCGTTGCTAATGACTCAAAATAATGAGTTGAAAATGAGAGACGAAAATAATAATAAACGGATTTCGGACCTGGAGAACAAGCAAAATCAGTTGTTTGCATGGTTTTTTCAAAGATTTCAGCCACAACCACCATATAGCCCGGGAACCCAACAATCAGGCCACAGTCAACCTCCTCAACAGTCGGGCCAAAGTCAGCCTTCCCCTGCATATCCGTATGCTGGCAATAATCAGCAACCTCTATATCCTGTGTATCCGATGCCTGCGCAGCCCATGCCATACATGCAGCAGCCGCCCATGCCATACATGCAGCAGCCGCCCATGCCATACATGCAGCAGCCGCCTTATCAAGTGCCAGTATATCGACCTGAGATGGCTGCTCCTAGTGGATCTTTTCCGGAAGTTCCAGTTGGGGGGTTTTCTGGAATGCTTGCAGGTGTTGGATTTGATGTGGACTTGTCGAGGATTTTTGGATCAGATGGAGGATCTCAAGAAGGAGGATCTCAAGGAGGAGTATCTCAAGGAGAAGATTCTCAAGCAGAAGGATCTGGACGACGTTCAGGCGCAGATTCGGTTGGGTAGTTTAATTGGTTCTTTTTCTTGTCGGTTAAATACGACAGTATAATTGGTCTATCTTTTTGTTTTTTTATGTTATGTTTGTAATGTCGGATTTAATGTTTGTTACGACGGACGACTTTTTGGATTTTATGTGAAATGTGAAATGTACAGTTTGGCACTATTGTTTTTGTTATTTATTTTCATTAATGTTTATTTTGATCTTAAAATTTATAATTTTTTTTGGTTGGAATTAATTGAAATTGCATGCAGTTGTTCATCCACTTTTATTATTATTAACAAATATAGTGTCGGTTAAGACCGTTACTAGTTTTTATATTTTATTTATTTAATTGTTATCTAACGTCGGTTTAAGGAATATTTTATTTATTTCATTTTAATATAATGTCGCTTTAAAGCGACAGTATACTGCATACTTTATTATTAAATAGCTGATGCACGTGTAAGTATGCGTCGCTAGTTTTTATATTTTATTTATTTCATTGTTATCTAACGTCGGTTTAAGGAATATTTTATTTATTTCATTTTAATATAATGTCGCTTTAAAGCGACAGTATACTGCATACTTTATTATTAAATAGCTGATCCACGTGTAAGTATGCGTCGCTTTAAACCGACGTTAGGGTTAGTGTCGCTTTAAAGCGACACTGTGTAGTGGCGGATTAAGCTCAAAAAGCGACGCTGAAGCCCTTTTGCGACCCTAGCAATAGTGTCGCTATTGAAAAGCGACATTACATTATGTAATGTCGGATTTGTGCCAAATTTTCGACAGAAAGTTGATTTCTCGTCGGTTTGTCCTCCGCCGGTGATAGCATATATTGTAGTAGTGCACATTCAACAACTGGATTTTCCAAGCATAGACAATCCCGAAAACACCACCACCACCTCCTCTAATTGCCCAAAACACGTCCTCTCCCATGCCTTGTCGGTCTAACAGTTGTCCATTTGCATCAACAAGTAGTGCATCCACCACGTTATCGGCTGCAAGTCCGTATTTCCTCGACATGAGTCCGAATCCACCGCCAGCAATATGGCCTCCAGCGCCTACAGTTGGGCATGACCCGGCGGAGAACCCATGAAGATTGCTTGCTTGGGCAATCGCATGGTATGTCTCACCCAGCGTTGCACCTCCTTCCACCCATGCAGTTTCGGTTTCCAAATCCACCGACACACCGTTCAAGTTCATCATGTCGATATCACAAACAGAGCTCCGTCCACAGCAACGGATGATGTCCCTTCGTAGCTGTGTCCGCCGCTCCTTACTCTGATTTCCAACAACCCTTGTCTGGAGCATGACACAGAGTTAGCTGCTCAACGCTCTCGGGAAGTATGATGGCTACTGGCTTAGGAAGGGCAGGATCAGCGAAACGAAGATTTTGGATGGAAAAGTTGAGCAGCTTGTAGTAAGCTGCAGACTCATTTTCCGTGTTAGGGAATGTGGTAAAGTTGTTGATGTCATGAAGCGTCAAACAAAAAGTGATTTGGTCCGCCGGAAATTCAGCTAAACAAGGAACGAGAAGGCACATAATAAACAAGAGAGGGGATTGAATCGTGTATCGATTTCTTTCTGCCATGTTTAGTTGCTACCTCGATCGGTTCCTTAGTCAATTTTTGAAGCTGTATATATGCATATGGTACCAAAAGAAACAAAAGAGGTGGATTTTAAATTTTAATGTAGAAGAAAAAAAAAATATGAGAATAATTACGTTATACAATCAGGACAAACAGACGAAGAGATCAATGTAAGGGTGACATGCATGCGGCCGGCAATTGAATAAAAATTTGTAAGTTGAACCAAGTAAAATACTTGCTTAATTACCATATTCTTTTCAGAGACTGATTTTCACACAATTTTTAGCCATTCACACACGTCCCTATGTATTCTTGAGTTGACCAATTAAATAAATCAAACGGCAACATGCAAAATTAAACAAAAGTGTGCACAAGAAAAAAAAAATTGTGTTCATCATTTGCCTTTTCACAGTGCCATACTGGAAAGGGACAAACCTGAACTAGTTTGTATGATTAAACAGTGGTTAAACTAGTTAGGTGGGGGAGGGGGGAGAGAGAGAGAGAGAGAGAGGGAGAGAGAGACATATTTTTAGCACAAAAGTATGAAAGGTTAGAAAATGTCCTAAAATTTGCATGCGACAACATGCCGGCCAACCAAAGGGTCCGAAGCGTGCCCAATTCCTACGTCGCCTCCTGTGTTTTTATCTGAAAGATATGCATGTACATGTATATGTGTATCCATACCTACATGGTTACATACACATCTCTAAGCATATGGACAGTTTTAAAACAGAAGTTCTCTTGTAGTAATTCTGTCCTAGGCTCCTATCTCATCTAAAACGCACATACATGTGTGCTCGCGCGCGCACAAACACAGCTTCAAGAGAGACTAGTAATGCTGGTGATGAACAATACAGACCAATGTTTGTGATGAGACAATGAATAACAGACGCGCTTATGTTACGTGTGACAATTTTGGAGACTAAAACAGTTGGATAAACTGCACCACAAATTCAAATTCAGGATTTCAGAATAAAATAAAATGAAAATTATGAAAATATATACGAAACTAGCCAAGTTAATCAGTCTCATCTTGAGCGCTTGCAAAAGAGCACATATACATCTGCAAAAGGCTCTTCTGGCCACTTCTTTTCTTTTTCCAGTTAGAAAACCCTTCTGGCCTTAATGAAAAAGCAATGCAAAGGGTTTCCGCAAATTTGATTTTTGGACTTTCACTAAGAAAATGACAACTCTAAGTGTTATGTTCCTAGCTAACAATGATACAGAGAAAGCTAAACGAATAGATAAATCATCGACCTCGAGAAAATGAAGCACATAGTAAGCATCACACTGGTCGTATGCCTTTGATCTTTCTGTCACAACCTTCAACTCTTTATCCCTTGTCCTAACCTGCAAAACAAAAATCTTTAAAGATTTAGCCAGACAACTTGAGAGAAAAACAGGAAGAAGGGCAAAAAGAAACGCTGCGGTTTGGAAGACAAAAAAAAAAAAAAAAAAAAAAACAGCTGCAACATGATCAAGCCACTCTAAGCTGCGGAAAAAATAAACAAAGTTAGTGTGCTCATCCTAGCAAATTATGAATTGGATGCTCAATTAAGTATAAAAGCCGTCTGGAATTGGGTTGACAAAGGAAAATGAAGTTGTCATCAACAGATCAAAGGCTATTTGGCGTACCAAAGATGGATCATTATTCGGGCACAATGAAGAAATGCCAATAAGAAATTAATAAAATTATTAACAAGAATTAACCCGGTTTAGCCTCAATGCATAAATGGGAAGTTACGGAATGATGTATGCTTTAAGGTCATATAGGTTTCACTTTCTTGAGCACACCATATATATATTTCTTATTTATATACCAGCAAAATAAAAATTGATCATGTGATAAGAAATAAGTAATTATGCATCTTCATTTAATCTGAATTTGTTTGCTGTAAAACTTTTGATGCTATAGGGTTACAATCATGTAAAACCCTGGAGGAAAGAGTAAATTTCCATATTCGAAACGGAACATCCAATTAAATCCACTAGATGTCGGAATATACAGCATGAGAAAATTACCTTGCCTGTGGGATTTTTCCCCGCAGCAAAAGATCTATACCCTTTTCTGTCTGCCGGATGATAGTGAAGGGAAAAAGAAAGAAATATTATATGAAGAGAAAGAGAGAGAGAGATAGATGGTTGTCCGTTGAACCATTAGATTTCCATCCAAAGGATTAGAATATGGTGAAATTGAATAATTATAAATAGAGCAAATGCCATTTACTTACAGCCTCTAACTCTAAGCCTTTAACCTTTAAACAATTAGATTTCCATCCAACGCTAACACTAGCCAGTAACTGTTTGAAAAACACTATGCGCACGTGTCTATACATGTAACCAGTCTAGCAGTGAGGTTTACATTCAAGAAGAAACTGCGGTAGACCCAAACATATAATTAGACACAAATAAAAAGAATGATACTTGGTACTTTTCAAAGGGATAGAGATGTTGAAACAAATACTTATAAAGTTCCCCTACATTAACTTCTGCAATTGAATTTTGTGTACGGTTTTAGCAATCCATATTCAAGTACAATAATACCTGAGATTAAATTTTAAAGCAAGGATTGAAGTTGACTTACACACCTGATGTGTAACCCAATCGTGCCTCTGTCTCATCTCAATTAAGAACTCAAATGTTGGAGATGCTTGTCTTTCAAGAATGGGTTTCTGACATTTTTCTAGATTTGGCTTCTCCATCTCCTAAAGTAACAGTTTCTACTCCTCAACCTGAAAACAGAAAATAAGATTTGGAAGCGCAATTTTGACCAAATAGTCATGCATCAAACTATTTATTCCACATTCTCTTAAAAGAGAGGGGGAAAAAAATAGAAAAACAGAAACAATCAGGTCATATATTTCATTTTCTTCTCCTTCTTAAAATTCAACACTGCTATAATCACTAATTTAGACAAATGGGAGAAACAAACAGCAAGTTCAATTGCATTGTAGAGATTTTATCATGTCTGGCTTGGGGAGTCTGTGCTGTATATATAGGTAAGTAATGATGGGGGTAACACCTAAACATTTTCCTGCAAGGCATCAACGTAAAATGATGAAGCCATGTTGAGAGCTCTAAAGTTTTTCTATTAGAAGTTCCATTAACACGTAGAGAGAACTTTTTGTCCAATGGGAGCTGTTGATATCTCTAACATATTAACAAGGAGGGGAGCATAAATTAAGTCCCTCAAAACCATCGACATATTCTTTATATCCTAATTGGGTTCCCACATTGGTTTCCCTAGCCTATCATTCTTCTATGCCTTAAGAGATCATCTTTCTTCTTGATAGATCATTGATTATGAACTTGAAAGGAGTACTCAAATAAGCAAAGAAAAGAAAGTACTTGATGTACAACATAATTTTCAACATGATGCTATTTTTGTGCAAATTTTGTAATATTAGCATCCTGGAACAAATCAGAGCTTCCTGGAATAAAACAAAACAAAAATGTTAGCCTTCTGAATTACAAATTGCTACGAACTTCCATACCAATAACCAAATATGGAAAATTAGTGCATTAACCATGTGGACCAGCTTCCCTTATTAACCTACGTTATTATGTCCTTAAGGATTTTGATCTTCATCTGATATTCTCTAGGGCAACACAATATGCAATAACAGGAAGACAGTCCACACTCAAAAATTATGTCTCATATGTAAAGAGGACCTCAAGCAAAAATAATTCCACGTAAATTTTTTTATAGAGACCAAAACAAACCAGATAAGTGAGGGTAGAATTCTTTATTATATTCTCAAGCTTCTGCCCATGAGCAGTAGCAATAAGCATGACTCCTCTCTCAGCAATCAAGCGACAAGCAAGAGCTTCAGATTCCGTGCCAATCTCATCGACAATGACCACTACAGGCATGTGGTTTTCAACTGCCTCTATCATAACTTTGTGTTGCATGGATGGTTCTGTGACCTGCATTCTCCGTGCCCCTCCTATTGCTGCATGTGGAATATTTCCATCCCCTCCTATTTCTTGCTTGTATCAACAATTACCTGTCCAGTAGTGTTAGTGTTCTTTGAATCATGTAATGAAAATATGAATACAGATGCAAATTCTTATATAACATGAGAGAGAGAGAGAGAGAGAGAGAGAGGGAGGAAGTTGGCACTATATGAAAGGAAAAAAAATATTTCACGTACCACTCTTTTGTGAAATTCATCTGACATGACACGAGCAATCTCTCCCAAAACAGTGGTCTTCCCAACCCCGGGCCTTTACAAATTGAAGGGCATCTTCACTAAGAAGTTATACACATCAAATAGCTTGGAAATATGTTAGGAACTAGATGTGCCTTTTGGAAATTCTGCATCAATCAATAAGTTACTCTTAGTGAGTCACAGTGATGTTCATTGTTAACACCAATATTTGCAATACATCCACCCTTCTTGTTTCTTTTTTACTGAACCACACACTTCACCAGGGAGCACAAACCTAACAGAGCTCTCTTTTATTGTTTTTCAACTACTCAGAGCTTTAGAAACAAGTCACATCCAGTTACTATGTTTACACCAGGGAAGACCGTTTTAACAAGAATCAGATAACTTTACCTTCCAACAAACAAGATGCTCTGGAGCAGGTTGTAAACCATGTCAACATGACCAGATACAGCCCTGGCAACTCGGTAAGTTAATCCAAGAACCATCTCTTTCCTGCACCTGACAGCTGATATTCTGTGCAAGTTACCCGCAATGCCGGCTCCGTGTGGGCGTTGGGGGGACGGAGGGGTGTGGTGTTGAATAATTGGCCAAGTGGCCAAGTGGACAAGTCCAAGAAAACTTTAGATTAAACAAACCAAAGGTGGAAACACCTTTCCTTGTTTTGGGGAGAAAAAAAAGGAAAGGTGTTTGTTGCTTTTGGAAAAGATGTGATGAGTGCTCATGATTTGGTTTAAAAAGAGAGAGGGAGAGAAGAAAGAAGGGAGTTCGGTTGTGGCAAGAAACAAGAGAGAAAAGAAAAGTTTTTTCTTTGCAAAGAGTAAGGGAGAGAATGAGAGCTCATTTCGGTTGAGAAGAAAGAAGAGAGAAGAAAGAGCTTTTCTTCAGAGAGCAAGGGAGAGTTGCAGAGAGCCTAAAACAGAAGAAGAAAGTTGTTGCTTCAATTGGTTAGTAATCATCCACCAAAGTAGTTGTTGTTGTAATAGCTTTGAGCTATATGTATAGAGAAGAAATTATTCATTATATTTCTTTCTCTATTTGTTTCTTTGGTGTGTGAGAGCTATTGGGTGTATTGGGCTTAAGGGTTGTGAGATTGCCAACACTTTGTAAACTCCCATTTGGTTGATAGTGGATTATTGGGTGAGCTCCTACTGCTCCGAGGACGTACTCCAGTTACACTGACTGTGGAGGAACCTCGTTAAAATCTGGGTGTCTTTTATATTTTGTTCTTGCATTTTATTTGATATATTTCCTGTGGGTTAGCTTGAGTTGGTTCCAAAAGATTTTGGTGCTTTCTTAGCACAACAATTGGTATCAGAGCACTGGTTGCTCTTGGGTACTGTCTAGTTGCCAAAGATGTCAGACGGGCAAGATGAGAATCCTTTTGGAAGCAGCTCCGGGTTTGCAAGAACTACGGTGCAAAATGCAAAGTTCGAAGTGGAAAAGTTTGATGGCACAAACAACTTCGGGATGTGGCAATGTGAGGTTAAAGATGTGTTGGCTCAACAAGATCTTCTTGCCGCCTTGGGAGAGAAGCCTGAAGCTATGTCGAAACTGTAATGGGAGAAATTAAATTTGTGGGCTTGCTCTTCAATTCGGTTGTGCCTTGCAAAAACTCAGAAGTATTTTGTGATGCGGGAGACTTTGGCAAGTGTGTTGTGGCAAAAATTGGAAGACAAGTATATGACGAAGAGTGCAGAGAACCGGCTACACTTGAAGAAAAAGCTCTACCGCTTCCAATACAAAGAAGGTACAAAAATGATTAGACACCTTGATGCTTTTAATAAGTTGATTGCCGACTTGTTAAATTTAGATGAGGATATTAAGGATGAAGATAAGGCCTTAATATTGTTGAATTCCTTGCCGGACTCTTATGAGCATTTTGTTACCACTATTATGCATGGTAAAGAAACTGTGAAATTTGAAGATGTGTCAAATGCCTTGATGAATTATGAAATGAGGCATAGAGATAAAAATCATGATAGTACCTCTGAAGCTTTATTTGTTAGAGGTAGATCATCGGAGAGGAGATCCTCTTCTAGCAGGAAAAAATCACAGTCTCGACCTAGAGGAAACTCTAAAGGTAGAAAACCTTTGGAAAGGGATGAATGTGCCTTTTGTCGTAATAAGGGTCATTGGAAGAAAGATTGTCCTAGATTGAAGATCAAAGGCAAAGAAAGTTCTGAAGCTAATGTTGCTGAGGTTGAAACAGATTTTTCTGATTTTGCTTTAACCACTTCCTCATCATTTGATTGTGCTACTAAGTGGGTGTTGGATACGGGTTGTACTCATCATATGACTCCTCACAAGGATTGGTTTTCAAGCTTGAAAGAGTTTGATGGCGGTGTTGTGTTCATGGGAGATGACAATCCTTGCACAACAAAAGGGATTGGTACAGTTCGTTTGAAGTTGCATGATGGCATGGTTAAAGAGTTGACAGGTGTTCGGTATGTACCGAATTTGAAGAAAAATCTTATTTCTTTGGGAACTTTGGAAGCCAAGGGCTTCAGGTTTCATTCAGATGGGCATACATTGAAGGTGACTTATAGTGCACTTGTTGTGATGAAAGCTCCTCGATGTGGCCATTTGTATTTATTGCAAGGAAGCACTGTGACAGGTGAAGCGTCTGTAGTCTCAGAAAATATGGGCACATCCGATTCTGATACTACTAGACTGTGGCATATGAGGTTAGGCCATGCTGGTGAGAGAGCTCTACAAGGGCTTGTGAAACAAGGTCTTCTAAAAGGTGCCACGACTTGTAAGCTTGATTTCTGCGAGCATTGTGTCTTGGGAAAACAAACTAGAGTGAAGTTTAGTACTGCTGTACATCAGACGAAGGGCATTCTTGATTATGTGCATTCGGATGTTTGGGGTCCTACAAAGACTCCCTCTTTGAGTGGTAGACATTGGTTCGTGACCTTTGTTGATGATTATTCAAGAAGGTCTTGGGTCTACACTATGAAGCACAAGAGTGAGGTGTTGAGCATTTTCTTGGGTTGGAAGAAAATGGTTGAGAACCAGACTGGGAGAAAGATTAAGATTTTGAGATCGGATAATGGTGGTGAATACACATCCGACCCTTTCTTTAAAGTTTGCAAAGAAGAAGGGATTGTAAGACATTTCAGTGTCAAGGGAACTCCACAACAAAATGGAGTTGCAGAAAGATTGAATCGAACCTTGCTTGAGAAGGTTAGATGCATGTTATCTCAGTCGGGTTTGAGCAAGTCATTTTGGGCAGAGGCAGTTACTTATGCATGTCACATCATCAACCGGTTACCCTCAGCTGCTGTTCAGGGTAAGACACCAATGGAGGTATGGTTTGGAAAACCCTCTTCTGATTATGACTATATTCGTATTTTTGGTTCACCTGCTTATTTTCATGTAACTGAAAATAAACTTGATCCTAGAGCCAAAAAGGCTATCTTTCTTGGTTTTAGTAGTGGTGTCAAAGGTTACAGGTTATGGTGCCCGGAGATGAAGAAACTTGTAATCAGCAGAGATGTGACATTTGATGAAGAAAATATGTTCAGAGACTCTGAAAAGAATGTGAAAGATGTCCAACAGGTGGAGCTTGAGAAAGTTGCCTCTAGTACTTCAAATCCTATTTCCGCTGATGTCGAAGCCACTATAAGTGAAGAAGTGGGAGACCATGAGGATGTTGAAGAAGTTGAACTTGAAGATTCTATTCAAGTTGAAGAGCAAGTTTCACCTCAAGAGTCTATTGCCAAGAACAGAGGAAAAAGACAAATTACCAAGCCAGCTCGGTATAGTGACTATGTTGCTTTTGCTCTTCCTATTATCACTGATGAGATTCCATCCAATTTTGAGGAAGCCATTGAGAGTGAGGAAAAGGAGAAGTGGTGCAATGCCATGGGCGACGAGATGAATTCTCTCATGAAAAACAAGACTTGGGAGTTAGCTAAATTGCCTAAGGGTAAGAAAGCTATTGGTTGCAAATGGGTGTATGCCAAGAAGGAAGATGTTGCTGAGAAAAGCAATGTCAGATTCAAAGCAAGATTAGTTGCTAAAGGGTATGCACAAAAGGAGGGCATTGACTACAATGAAATCTTTTCTCCAGTTGTGAAGCACTCATCAATTCGCATTATGTTAGCTCTTGTTGCACAATATGATCTTGAACTTGTGCAACTTGATGTGAAGACGGCTTTCCTACATGGTGATTTGAATGAAGAGATCTATATGTGTCAACCGGATGGGTATAAAGTGAAAGGGAAAGAAAATTTGTTTTGCAAGTTGAAGAAATCACTTTATGGCTTGAAGCAATCTCCAAGGCAATGGTATTTGAGATTTGATAAATTTATGAGAGGCCAAAATTATTCTAGAAGTCAATATGATCATTGTGTGTACTTCAAGAAGTTGCAAGATGGGTCTTTCATTTATTTATTGATATATGTTGATGATATGTTGATTGCCTCAAAGAATGTCGAAGAGATTGAGAAATTGAAGAAGCAAATGAAGAATGAGTTCGAGATGAAGGATCTTGGTGAAGCAAAGAAGATCCTTGGCATGGAGATCACTAGAGACAGAGAGAAAGGTTTGGTATGCTTGAATCAAAGACAATACCTTGAGAAGTTGATTCGGAAGTTTGGAGTTCATGATTCAACCAAACCGGTTAGTACCCCTTTGGCTCCTCATTTTAAATTAAGTTCTCTACAGTGTCCTAAAACTGATAAAGAGAAGCTGCAAATGAAAGATATACCATATGCAAATTTGGTTGGTAGTTTGATGTATGCAATGGTATGCTCTAGACCGGATATTGCTCATGCAGTTGGCATGGTGAGTCGATATATGCATAATCCAGGTAAAGAGCATTGGCAAGCAGCTAAGTGGATATTGAGATATCTCCATGGTACTCGAGACGTTGGTTTATGCTTTGAGAGAGATGACTCTGGTATTGGTCATTTTGCAGTTGGTTATGTTGATTCAGATTATGCAGGTGATCTGGATGGAAGGAAGTCTACTACAGGCTATGTGTTTACTATGGCTAAAGGGCCAGTTTGTTGGAGGTCCATTTTGCAGTCGTCTGTTGCTTTGTCTACTACAGAGGCTGAATATATGGCCGTTGCTGAAGCTATAAAGGAGGCCATTTGGATACATGGGCTGATTAGAGATTTGGGGGTTGATCAGAAGCAGGTGGAGGTGCATTGTGATAGTCAGAGTGCCATTTATTTGGCTAAGTATCAGGTTCATCATGCGAGGACCAAGCACATAGATGTGCGTTATCACTTTGTTCGTGAAGTTGTTGGTGAAGGAGAAATCATTCTCCAAAAGATTCCAACTAAAGACAACCCCGCTGATATGTTGACTAAGGTTGTTGGTGTAGCCAAGTTTGTTCATTGCTTGAACTTGGCTCACATTTTGCCTATATAAAGAAGGCGTTGAGCAGTAGGAGTTTTGGAGCACGTGGCTCGGCATTAGTTGTTCTCTTGCTAGTGATTGGGAGTGTTTTTTGTGTTGATTGTGTTGGTTGGCTTATCATGGCGTTTTCGGAACTTGGCCAAGGTGGAGATTGTTGAATAATTGGCCAAGTGGCCAAGTGGACAAGTCCAAGAAAACTTTAGATTAAACAAACCAAAGGTGGAAACACCTTTCCTTGTTTTGGGGAGAAAAAAAAGGAAAGGTGTTTGTTGCTTTTGGAAAAGATGTGATGAGTGCTCATGATTTGGTTTAAAAAGAGAGAGGGAGAGAAGAAAGAAGGGAGTTCGGTTGTGGCAAGAAACAAGAGAGAAAAGAAAAGTTTTTTCTTTGCAAAGAGTAAGGGAGAGAATGAGAGCTCATTTCGGTTGAGAAGAAAGAAGAGAGAAGAAAGAGCTTTTCTTCAGAGAGCAAGGGAGAGTTGCAGAGAGCCTAAAACAGAAGAAGAAAGTTGTTGCTTCAATTGGTTAGTAATCATCCACCAAAGTAGTTGTTGTTGTAATAGCTTTGAGCTATATGTATAGAGAAGAAATTATTCATTATATTTCTTTCTCTATTTGTTTCTTTGGTGTGTGAGAGCTATTGGGTGTATTGGGCTTAAGGGTTGTGAGATTGCCAACACTTTGTAAACTCCCATTTGGTTGATAGTGGATTATTGGGTGAGCTCCTACTGCTCCGAGGACGTACTCCAGTTACACTGACTGTGGAGGAACCTCGTTAAAATCTGGGTGTCTTTTATATTTTGTTCTTGCATTTTATTTGATATATTTCCTGTGGGTTAGCTTGAGTTGGTTCCAAAAGATTTTGGTGCTTTCTTAGCACAACATGTGGTTGTGTGTGCAATTTAGAAGCTCAAAATTATGGGGTAGTCGACCCAAATATTGGGCGCCAAGTTCATCAACGTAGCGTGCTTCGGGCAATCGACCCAAATCCCTTATAACCTATATATGGTACACACAAACAACATTAGACCATCAATCATTTGCATTTGCAGCAGGGCCCTGCCTTGTTATGCTTCTGTTCTAAGTTGGTATGGTTGATAAGCGCAAATTATTCTACCTATTTTACCCCGAGAATGACATTTTCCTGTGATATGTTTGATTTAAATGAAAGGAATTGCATGTTCTTTGTGTTTTGTGGCTAGATTAATGAGATGGAAAAAATCATATTAAAATTCTATAATTGCTAGTCAAGTGAATTTGGAGAATGTTTTGATTGTCATTGATCTCTTGCTCTAATTATTAAAATATTTGTCTGTTGGCATATTAAGAGTTGTTACATGTGCATCTGGATTATGTAATATATTTCTATCATTTGGATTTTATGCAGGATGATAAAAGAGAGAGGAAAACCCTATTCTTTCCAGCGCAGCTAATACAAATATTAGTCATGCCTTTCTCTCCCGAAGACTAGGAAAGAAGCCAACGACATATTGCAGTGAGTAAACTGAAGAGGCACAAGATCGAGAATAAGTTGATGCTAAGCTTTCGTCGATTCCAGCAAAGGAAAAGAAAGAGGAACAGCTAGAGTGCTTGGAATTAATTCATCAATAGTGGGGCTGATCATTATTGATCATTGAAGAAAGAAAATAAAGGGGAGAAGCAAGCAGATAACAAAAAAAACAAGAAGGGAGAAAGAGGTTGTGGCAGGTAGTGATCAAGGGGAAGAAGGGTTTAGGCGGCATGCAAGAGATTTTCAAGCTTTTCTAAACTTATTTTTCTCTTAATTTTATGAATTCAATAATATTTCTGATTATGTTTCGGAACTAATTTCTTTTCGCTAGGGCTACGATGTAGCCTAACTATGAATTCTTAATTTCTCAGTTTAATTATTTATGAATTTTCATTCAAGTTGAGTATCATTTTGTTGTGCTTATGAGCTTGATTTTAATCTTGGTGATTGGCCACTATTTTGGTTTGAGTTGAGTGTATTTAATGCGAGTTAACACATATTTCATGTTGTTAATTCAATTTTAACGTTTGCAAATGTTACCATGAATTCCTTGATGTAGATGCCATACACTAGGTTTCATGCGATCTTGTGCTACTACCCTCTGCCCTTACTTTATTCCGGCTGGCTGAATGGATTGGCGGCAATGGCCGATAGTGGCGGCGGTAGTTGGGGTGGTGGGGGAGAACGACCATATCAAAATAAAAGAAAGATTGTTTATATTGCAGTGGGACACACCCAGCTTGTGTTCATCATTTTTCTAATTTTGTTTTCTTTTGTATTTAATGAAATGGGCCGTGGGCCTTCCTTAGTCAGAGGCCCAAACCCTTTCTTCCCTTGAGGTGATTAGTCAGACTCGGAAGAAATCAGAATCAGAGGGGAAGAGAGAGAATTAGGGATGATGGGCAGCAGGGGGAGCAGAGAAGATGATGGAGGAGAAGGGAAGGGTTGGTTGTGGAAGCTTCCAGTCCTCAAATCCCAGCGACTAGGGAAGGTGGGCCCCGCATTTGGCCTCGGCGTTGGCTGCGGCGTGGGCTTCGGCATCGGCCTACTCGGCGGTACCCCTACTCTCTCTCTGTGGCTGAATTGAGTTCAGTTTTGTGTATAGGGTTAGGATTCAGGAGTAGACTGACCGACTGCCAATTTCACCACCTAACTATCTAACTCTCTATCTTGTTGCTAGCTAGGCGTAGGACATGGGAACCTAGGTATTGAATCTAATTAGGCACCACAATTTAATTGTTTGGCCACTTCAAATATATATACTTAGCTAAGCTAAGCCCACTTAGTATTAGGATCTAGTAGTATTCCTCAATCACTTTGTAAGTGAGAGGTTTTAAGTTCAAATATATCGGGACTCAGACATTGGTCAACTCCGATCCTTAATTATGCTGCAGTGGTCATTCCGTGCTTGCGTTGGTGTTGCTGCGTTATGTTTATGCAAAATCATGTTTATGCTTAATGGCGTATAGGTTATTGATTTTGGAAATTCCTTGTCCAGGCGCAGGATTTGGTCCTGGGATTCCTGGCTTGCAAGTTGGCTTTGGCCTTGGTGCTGGATGCGGGGTCGGCTTAGGATTTGGCTACGGTGTCGGAAAGGGCATTGCCTACGATGACCATCGCAGGTACTCTAATGCTGGCAACCTTTTTCGTGGTGGAAATGTCGGCATTTCTTGCGCTTCTCGAAATCTTCCTACTCAGTAAGTTCGTTTGTTCATTATTCCTTTAGGTATGCTTACTGTGTTTCGCTTTGTCAATTCAATTTCACTCATTTTCTTGGAGTCCATATTTTTCGGAAAGGTAAAAAAGAAACCATATAAAATGAAATATAAAAAATGACAAACAAAGCTAAATAGCGCTATTAAATTAATTAGGCAATGCAGCAACTGAAACTGGGAACGCTGTTGTTTCTTTGATGCATATCGCAACTTTTACAACAAACTCATGGAAGCTTGAAAAGTAAATGTGTAAAGCAACGGGAATCTGATGTATTAGTTTAGTTGAAGGATACTTCTAGGACCTCATCTATTCAACCATGGATCAAGTTGCCAAGCAAAACATTCAAATAGTTTAAACTAAAATAAAAATATTTTGTACGGTACTTTTCTGCCATTAAATTTTTTTCGGGTGGTAATTTTGTAATTGTCATGCATATTGATTCGGCATCCATTATTCCTTTATGTTATCAGGGATGATATTGGTGCACTTGTTGAGGAGCTTGTTGATAATACGAAGAAACTTGTCAAAGCTACTGCAAGAGAGATGGACAAATGGAGAAGATGAGTTTTCTTTTCTGAGTTCTCATTGTAGATTTAAAATGATTATGGTTTATAATATACATGCTAAGTTATAACATACGCATGTTTGGGAAATGGGGAGTACTAAGACTTGTAGTGTGCATCTCCATCGTCAAGGCATACCTATGCTTATGATTTTGTTGAATGCCATTGGAAGAAAGCACTTGTGAATCGCATTACTTGTGTCTGTAGGATTTCACCATGGAGCTTTATAGTTTGTACTTCTCTAGATGTCTTGTTTCATGAGTTGCCTTGTGTCTTTTATGTACGATATAGAATTTTTGAACTTATGGTAAAGAAAGTTTTAAATCTTTAGTAATGGGCCTACGAAGATTGGCAATTGTCGCTACAGTAATAATTTGTGTTCAGGTTTTATGCTTCCGATTACATTCTTTTTGGGGTTGGTTATGTCTAGTTGAGTGTGTTAGGTATGTTTTAGTACATTCTGGGGACTTGTGGGTTTAATATTAGAGATTTACGGGTTTTAGTAGGGATATATTTGTGTAAATACAGTGTAAAAATAAAATGACCATAAGTGTAACTACAGTGGAGTGACAATCGATTGAATCAGTAGACAATCTCCTTCTAAGACATGTATTTTCTTGCCAGATTGAGAATTTAGAGCATACAATTAAGAAAGGATCAACTTGATTGCTTGTTCGTATTCATATTTTGACAGTGCGCCCATTTTATATTGTTAGATAGTTTTGGCAATAGAACATACAAGCACAGGTGCCCGCGCGATGCTGCGGGTTTACAATTCTATTTACACACATAATTATGTTTACAACTCTATTTACACATATGTCCAACAATATTTACAATCATTTTTACGGGTTTAAAACTCTTTACACATTTACAACTATGTTTACAATTCTATTTATACATAAATGTACAACATATATGTCCTCCATTGGAGACAGGATGGATGTCTATCTCATACACATCAACTTCATGCAACACCAGGAACCCCATCCTCGTTTGCTCTTCTGCTGTCTAATAATCCTAATACCGAACAGAGCATACAAATTTTATAAGTCCAAAAGTTACTGAAAGCAAATCTATTATTACTCCAATATAATACAGAAATACCAAATTCAATAATTTCAATAGTTATTCAAATTCAATAACTTTAGAATATAAGAATACTAAATTGAACGTTTGTAGCCTAAAAAACCAGAGGAACAGTATTCGTGACAATTGATGAGTACCTATTTGAAAAATGTACCTGAAGATTGACTTTCATCAAATAAATCATAAAAAAGCAGAAAATTAGTAAACCCAAAATTATAAATTGTTACATCATCCATTTCAGTCATGCGTAAATACACCATCACACAACAAATTTGCCTATATGACAGTGATACACAAAAGGCATCGGATTTGTAAGCTTTGGTTTCCTATACTTCTCGCACTGATAGTTCTTATTTATACTTTTACTGGATTTGCATCACTTCTTTTACATTAATAAAATTAGAGGATTGCACATGCTTCTTTTTGGACACCAAAGACAACATTTTTTTTTTTCCAGTTATTCTAGTTCCTTGTGGTTGAATGGGATTCTAAGCTTCAGAGTTTCGAAAACGGAGAGTTTCGAAAAACCTCAGAGCCAGTACCAATGAGCTTAAACATAACAGATAAGAGCTAATGAGATAGAGCTAAGCTACTTCACCTCTTCCATAATTCCAAGTCTCCACCCAAGCCTAGACATCCAGACATTGCCCAGATAGGTGTCCCATCTTGACCTGCAAGATTTACACGTAATTGCAAAATTGGAAGAGGTTTAAACATGAACAGATTGTAAAACACAAAACTTTATAGCACCAAATTGGGTTGCAAGCAAGCACCAACCAAAAACATTACACCCAGCAGCATTTGGTTGAAAAAATTCAGATCTTTAAATAACTGAAAATTCAGTTTTATGGAATAAAATGGGAAAAACAGAATTCTCCACGGATCATGCCCACTTTATTCTCTGCTGTTTGGTGAAATCTACAGTGTCACATCCCGGCCCGGGGGGGACCACTTCCCGGGCTCGCTCCACCACCGTAGCACGATATTGTCCGCTTTGGGCCCCGAGCACGCCCTCACGGTTTTGTTTCTGAGAACTCACACGAGAACTTCCCGATGGGTCACCCATCTTGGGAATGCTCTCGCGCGCTACTCGCTTAACTTCGGAGTTCCCATGGAACCCGAAGCCAGTGAGCTCCCAAAAGGCCTCGTGCTAGGTAGGGATGGGAATATACATATAAGGATCACTCCCATGGGCGATGTGGGATGTCACAATCCACCCCCTTTAGAGGCCCGACGTCCTCGTCTGCACACGCGACCATGGTTAGGCTCTGATACCAAATTGTCACATCCCGGCCCGGGGGGGACCACTTCCCGGGCTCGCTCCACCACCGTAGCACGATATTGTCCGCTTTGGGCCCCGAGCATGCCCTCACGGTTTTGTTTCTGAGAACTCACACGAGAACTTCCCGATGGGTCACCCATCCTGGGAATGCTCTAGCCCCCTTCTCGCTTAACTTCGGAGTTCTTACGGAACCCGAAGCCAGTGAGCTCCCAAAAGGCCTCGTGCTAGGTAGGGATGAGAATATACATATAAGGATCACTCCCATGGGTGATGTGGGATGTCACATACAAAACAGAGAAAAATATTTTAAAAAAAACCGAGAGGATTTATACAGCTACCCTGAATTTAAGTGACTGCCCAGATCTCATTCAACTCTCAGAAAGAATCGAAAATGGTGAAAAGTTATTGAGCAAGGGAGTGAGAGAAATGTGAAGAGAGAAGAAAGAAGCCAAACAACACAAAGTCCCATAGAGTAGTTCAAGGGATTAAATCTGCAACCAAAAACAATAACAAAGCAACCCATAAAGTTATGAAACTAATCCTATGTATTTGAAACTATGTAACAATTTTTACCTTGAGTTTCGAAAATATAGAATCCAATCAAATTAAAATCCATAGTATGAAATTAAGAATCTCAATTAAACAAAAACTACCTAATTAATTGGATATCCTGGCGAGTACTGCTGAAATGTTTTATTACAGAAAAGTGGTAGTTGAAAAACCTCATATTTAAGAACTGAACTGAGGAGCTGGTTTACGTTGTGAAAGTGAAGCGAGAAGTAACTTCTCCATTTCGAGATCAGCAGATCATAGTTTGGAGCTGTCGGATTCTCTGTCTCAATCAACCAAGTTCTCCATTTCAAAGTCATTGATTATGAATTTAAAAACTAAAACTCTTTTAATTTTCCATGTGTATTCAATGATTTGCTTCCTGTAAAAATAGGAAATATGGAATAATTATTTGGCAATGGAATCATTTATAGAGCTAGAAGAGGAAGTAAAGAAGATATGTCAAAGCAAATTAAGAGATCATCATATTACAAAATTTACAATGGTAAATTAAGAGATCATCATATTTGGAAACAGAGATACGTATAAAGCCACCAAAAAAATTATTATTACCGACAAAATACTGGAAAATCTAAAGGCTAGGGATTTTCACTTTCTTAGCGAAAAAAATAATTCAAAAAAATAAATTGTTTCTGAGTGATATAACCCAAAATTTTCCAAAACCAAGCAGGGACAAAAACGGGAGACCAGTGTTTAACAAACAGTGTTTTAGGCAAAAATGAGTTTTAGTTATGTATCAGTTTCAAAATTATGTAAATTTTTTTACAGAGTTAGGAAAATATAAATATAGAACTGTTAAATTGAAATCGTAAACCCAAAACCCAATCAAATTAAAATCCCTAAAATCAAATTTAAGAATCCCAATTAAACAAAAATTGATCTAATTAATTGGATAACCTGGCAAGTATTACTCAAATGTTTCGTTTCAAAAAAGAGGTAGCTGAGAAACCCAATACCTGAAAACTGAACTCAAAAGCTGGATTATGCTGCCGAAGTGAAGCAAGAAGTTACTTCTCCGTTTTAAGGTCCACAAATCACAGTTTGCAGCTGTCGTGATTCATACCATTTTAAATTTGACATTTGCTTCAATCTGTATCATGTGTCTACGGACATTTAGTTGTAATGATAAAACTCAAATCTCTCCTACGTATAAAAAGGTTGAGTAAGCAGCCAAAACAACAGGGCAATCAAGCAAGTGGTTGCAGGTGCACAAAGTAATTTATATGTAAGCAGCGAACGTATATATACATCTCAAAATGAAAATTTCACCTGGTGATCCAACCTATTAGCATCAAAGTAAACTTTCACTCTGAACTCCAACCGTCTCATTCTTTCTTCCTGCTAGTTTTCAAACAAATCTGTAGAGTAGATTGAATGAATAAAACAATAGATTACCACAATCAAAAGACAATTAGAAGTAAGATATACATGAATAATTAGGAGTAAGATATATATGTACAATGGATGAATAGTGAATATGTGATATTTACCAACAAACTAAGATAAAAGAGTTCATTTTACGATAATTATTCATAAGCAATATCCTTACTGCATTATTGGTTACAAGAATAAAAAAGAAAATAACAATTAATATTATTTGCAATTCTTACTGTTTTTACCTAATCATTTGCAGGATGCATAAGGGGAAAAAAAAAACTTTTTTACTTCTTGTCGCATAAATTTGGATTTCACCTCATCCAAACAAACGAACAGTCATTGTTATATTTTTTTCAGTATGTAACACCAATTTGAAAAAGAAAAAGATAATCTAGTTGACAAATTTAAATTCAATTTTTATATTTCAATATATTTGTTTGTCAAACTCAGTGATCAAACTTTACACTCATGCTCTCCAAAAAGACAAAAAAAACGAAGAAGAATTGAAAGTAAAAATGTGAAATTGTAACCTGTGACAATAAGATCAGCTAGCAAAACAACAAATTTGATTTCAGCTTTTTATGGCATAATATTAACATACGATAATGACAAAAATATAAAAGTTTAGAGAATGCACATACCAGTTGGTGGAATATAGGTGAATCATCAAAGTTTCCTAAATGCATGTGTAGAAGGATACAGATATCGCCTTCACCTTTGTTTTGAATTTCAGTGGAATATAGGTGAATCATCAAAGTTTCCTAAATGCATGTGTAGAAGGATACAGATATCGCCTTCACCTTTGTTTTGAATTTCAGTGGAATATAGGTGAATCATCAAAGTTTCCTAAATGCATGTGTAGAAGGATACAGATATCGCCTTCACCTTTGTTTTGAATTTCAGTGAAACATAGTGCCTAATAATTGTGGCATAAATTAATTTTAAATTTTCCATTGCTCATAAATTTTAATTAAATAAAGCGAATACATAGTAATCATATCCTAACCACAGAATTAAGGATTTTCAAATGTCATAATATTTAACAACTACTAAGCATGGTTCTTAAAAAAAAAATATAAAACTAACCTGTAAGTACAACAGATATGAGTATAAACTAATGAACATTTCCTTTAAAGACATAGTGCGGTATAAATTCTATCACATAACATCACTTGGGAATGGGATTTGGTTTAGAGGCAACCCTTCCCATATCAAATCCATTCATACTGATCACATGACGTTAAGAAAGTTTGACATTTAGAGTATATAATTCAGTCAGTTATACAGATGAGATGTCAGTTCTATTCATGAAATACATGATACAGAAACCCACTTTGGTTAGATCAATGATTCCAACCACCATTAAATCTTCATAGTTTCCCAGTGTCAACCAAATTTGAAATCTCTTTATTTTTTTACACAATTCAACTTGAACCTATGTCTTTCAGTTGCAATCTCACTCATTCTTTCCCTCAAACAATTCATCGTCTTCGCAATTCGAACCCAATATACCAATTCAGTGCAACAAAAGCAAGAAGTGAGTTCGAAAAAGCATACCTTCACAAAGCTAAAAGCTTTCGATATTCCACGACCTTCTTCTTCTTCTTCCTTCTTCCAACTATCTTCTGATTTAGGGATGGCAGTGCTGCAGCACTCATCGAGCATGCCTATTTCAACAACACCAAATCAGTTTTAAAAAATTTTAGGTATAAACACAAAATTGGGCATAATGAAAACTAAACCAAAGTCTGAATTGCTTACCTAAGTGAAGAGGACTTTGGAAAACGGAGCGAGGCCGCTGCGGCGTTTGACCTAGCCTGAAATTAGTTAATTACCCAGATGAAAAAAGAAATATAGAGTGAATTAAAAGATTTATCACAGAGCTTACCTCTGCAGTTGTAGCAGTCTACAGATCCCAAAGCTTAGAGATGAGGCCTGCGTGAACTGGTGGTAGCGATGATCGAACTTGCCGACGACCTGGCACCGGAATCTCTAATTTCAGCACCAGCTACAACTCCCTTCCGCCACTGGGCAAGTGAGTCTGTCGGCCAAAGCACCTGTAGCTGCGGCAAAACCCCAAATTTCAACAAAAATTCGAAAACCCAGAAATTAAATAGTAAAAAGAAAGCTTCTTTGGGTCAATTGAAGAGGAAATATCAGTACTTTTTTTTATTCGATGGTGATACTGAATGATGGGTCGAGAGAGGCAGCGATGGCGGCTTGAGCGGAGTCGGCGGCAAGGTAGGTTGCTTGTAAGTGGGCTTGTCGAGCTCGGGTTTGGGTTCCGAACGTGGAGGCAATGGACGACTGTGTTTCAACCCGAAGTAGGGGGCGTGGCGGGAGAAGTAAGGTTTGTCTCTCTTCCGGCTCATGGTGTTAGATAAGGTGAAGAGGGACGAAGGTTTGCCAGATGACGTGAGGAGGGACGGGGGATAAGGAAGGAAGCGGTCGAGGATCCCACGCGTCACAAAATCGTTATTCATTTGACAGCAAAGCAAAAGGGGTAAAGTTGAAATAAAAGAAAAATGGGCGAGGACAAATCGGAAATCTACTGTAGAAGTAACAGTAATCTGAGTCTAAAAGGATAAAACGGGAATTAAGTTGAATGTTACACTTTTAGTATATACTAGCAACGGTGCTCGCGTGTTGCTGCAGGTTTTAAAATTATATAAAACATGTGAAAAGTTTTAAATACATATGATGTCATACTGTTTAGATATAAGTTGAAATCTGTTTACAATCATATGGATTGGCAGTTGTATTGCCATTGTTCTAATATTCACATGTTTTACAAATTTGAAATCCTAAGTGTTCTTAACTGAAAGAAAAGATAAAAGTGGTTCTATTGCCATTGTTCTAATATTCACATCTTTTACAAATTTGAAGTTCTAAGAGTTCTTAACTAAAAGAAAAGATAATTTTTCTTTCTCACTGAAATATATCAATTTGAATCAAATCTACCTAAGAAGTATAGATTGTAGCATAACTTGTAATTTTTGCAAGCTGGACACCTGCAATATTAATAGTGACATAATTTCTTCCTAAGCCATCGGAAAAACCAAAATTGAACAGAACTTCCTCACCCCTCGTCTGACCAAATAAAAGAAGTAATGTTTCTCTTTTGGAACCTCTAATCACATGACACTCCAATCACATGACACAGAACTAGACAGAACATAAATATTTTTTTAAAAAAAAAAGAAGAAAGAATTGAACACATTAACTCTTGACAAAAACTTATTACCCAAGAATGGAAAGTCACTGAAAACACAAATCACTAATGAAGAAATGAGGAAAGAAATCAGGAACTTAACTTATATAGCATTAGGATGAACCATGCTAATTTGTTCATAACTGATCTGTCTCCCTACATTTTTCAAACTTGCAACCACATATAGTATTATAACATAATGACCAAACAAAACAGATTAATTCTTAAGCACACATTAACTCTTGATCATGGAAAGGCTTTGGTTTCTTGCAAAATAATGGAAAATAAAATAAGAAACCCGTTGGAAACGTTGGCAACAGATTGGTTAAAAAACAATTTAAAATACTTTTTGTATGACTTGGTGATTCTAAACACTATTTGTTTCCAGATGAAATTAAGCTCGCAAAGAAACATGCCCCAAATCAGCTGAAGAACTCAAAAAAGAATTTCTACCTTGCAATTTATTATAACCTTTTCCATCACAGAATATTCAAAATTTTCAACAGAACATGGATTCTATAATGTTGGTTAAAGAATAGGTTGGAGCATACCTTGTAGTTTGTGCAAGCAAGAATTACATTGTAATAACGCAACGAAAAAATTGGGGTCAAACTTGTTATGAAACAACATTTTAATTAAACGAATGAACGTGGAAATGAGCTGGTTAAAGTATGTTCATTTGTTATAGTGTAGTTTTGTGTTTTTATATAACTCCAGGTTTTTTAGCTGGATAAAGGTGACATAATGGATGTTTGTTAAAATTATCGACATCACAAATATGCATATAATGAGGAATAGTAACATACCTCGTAATTTTTGGAAGTGAGAGAGATGTAGAATGTCAATAGTGACATAAATTTACTGTCAGAGATTTTAAAAACTACAGGAAAAGTTGTAATCACATGATACTGTAATTAAATGAGAGAAATTCATAGTGTGTAGATAAGGAAAAAAAAAATTTGTACACAGCAAGTTCGTAGAAAGACCAATCGGTTAAAAATGGGAAATAACCAAAAAAAGAAAATTATCAACGGGAAATTAGGGCAAAATCTTGATCAGACAACATAAGGAGTTGGGTTTTAGAGGAGCCATCGTTGTTCAACATTGGTTTAAAGGTGTTTCAACGCAGAAAAAAATGTTGAGGGATATAAATGTAACAGAAAAGTAACCAAAGTAAGTAGCATTATTTACAATGAACTGAAAATGTGAAACATGTTGTAGAAACGGATCCAAGTGAATCATGTTTTTTTTTTAATTGTAAAAATAGTAACAAATGATGTTCAGAGATGGATCAGATATGCCTTATTTAGTGTCTCTGTGGTATACAAAGATATGAATCAGTGAGTTGTTTGTGCTTTGATTTTTTGCGGCATCACCATCATGTCCATGTTTTCTCATCAGATGAACTGATTGTTACTAATATATAAACAAACAGTTTCTTCTTTTCACCTGTTGTAAATAGATGGTAAACTACCTAGTTATTCGTTTTAAGGATTTAAGATGAACATCCAAAAGTATGAATTTAGATGTTTTAATGATAGATATATTTCGCCGATATCATTTGATTGAGCAGAAGAAGATAATATGAATTGTACAATTGTTTAACCTATCTAACCAATAATAAGAATGTTGAATAGATAGAATTAACAATTTTGGTTACAACATCTTTGATAATACCTTTGGATGTCCAACTAAATCCATTTATGAGTAAGGAAGTAGTTAATCATGTATTGAGACCAGGTGAAAAGCAGACATTGCAGATATATATCAGTAATAACCAGTTCCTTGGAAGAGAAGGGTTAGCAAAAACTTAATTTAAACGGCAAACATATATGGAAAAAGCAATAAATTATAATTTTTTAAATAAACTATTGATTGTTATGGGAATGTACCTCCATATGAAACAAAGTAGGTGATCAACTCTGCAAGTGAGCGAGATTCAACAGGCTGACTACCTAATTTGGAGGAAAAAAAGAGATTAGCATTAACATGTTTTTAAGTAAATATAGTATTTTTATACACATATTTTATAAATTTAAATCCAGACGGTTACATAATCAAAGAGAAAGTATACCAAATGTCGACAATGTAGATGTATTGTTGAAGCAAGAATTCAATAATTTAAAAACATAATGTTTTCGTTGCATAATATCATTAATAAAGAAATTTATTGAATAATTGAATAAGAAATACAAAAATGCTTTATGACAACGGGAAAAATCCAAAAAGAGTAAATCAATGTGGAGACAAAATGGAAGAAAATTTAAACAGTGTTTCTATGCAGATATGAAACACTCTAACACATTATAAAGTTGGAATAAATAGAATCTATAATGTGGGCAAAGTTAAAAAAAAAATAGCTGTATTAAAACATACCTAAGTTTAATGTTTGTTTTGTACATTATCTTTGGCCTGCTCATATAACTCATTGTGTATAGACAAAACGTAGGTAAGCATAACAATTAACAATTTGACTGTAAATTTTGAAGGACATCTTTAAAGACTATATTTGCAGTATAATTTTTAACTTCATTTTCTCCATGAGATATCAAAATTTTGAGACCTTCTTTTGATGTTACTCTAGATAATGCAACGTATAGCTGACCATGGGTAAAAACTGGTTCAGGAAGATATAATCCTACTTGTCTCAAAGATTGTCCTTGACTTTTGTTGATAGTCATCGCAAAACATGGTCTAATTGGGAATTGACGCCTTTTAAAAACAAAAGGCCACTTATTCTCAGTTGCTGCAAGAGTGATCCTTGGTATGAAAACTTTGTAACCAACATTGTTTCCGGTAAGTATTTTAGCCTCAATAATTTTATTAAATAATTGAGTAATAACTAATCTAGTTCCATTACATAAACCGAAAGTTTGATTCAGATTTCGTAATAGCATAATTGGCATTCCTATTTTTAAAGTCAAGTTATGTGCAGGTAGACCATTGAAGTCTAATTTATTCAAAAATTCAACACGATATGATGCTTCTAAATTTTCAACATTCCCATTGGAAGAACACAACGAATCATAGCTTAGAAACACATGCTGTTCTCCAGGTAACAATTCAATTATATAATTGTTTATATCTGTAATAGTTGTGTTTCGAGGTGTTATAATAGCGCGTTCTCTTAAATAATCAAAATTGGTAAAAGAAGTTTCAAAATTGGGATAAGTCACCAAAAAAATGGAAGAAATTGGATTTGCAGAAGAATGAACTATTAAATATGTAGGTATTTTAATCAAAGATGTGTCTTTATCATTCAAATTATTTTCATCTGTTATATCACTAATTTTTCCATCACCTATTTGTAAAATCCAATATGCAAAATCACTAATGTTCTGTTTTTCTTCAACGCTAATTCCACTTCTTGATAATCTCACGTTTTCTTTCAACTAAAATTTTTTAAAATGGGACCATAAATAAGAAGTA
The DNA here is from genome assembly GCF_041283825.1 of Pyrus communis. Classification (NCBI taxonomy): domain Eukaryota; kingdom Viridiplantae; phylum Streptophyta; class Magnoliopsida; order Rosales; family Rosaceae; genus Pyrus; species Pyrus communis. The sequence goes on from NC_142574.1 coordinate 56,367, forward strand.
TTTAAAGAAGCATTTATTATATCTTCTTTGGTTCCTCCAGGTATAACAGGTAATATTTGTCGAAAATCACCACCTAATAAAATAGGTTTACCACCAAAGGGAATCTTATTCTCTGAACTATGTAAATATGATAAAATATCATAAAGTGATTTATCCAATGCTTTAAAACAATGTTTATGATTCATAGGCGCTTCATCCCATATAATTAAATCTGTCTTCTCAATTAATGTAGCAAGATGTGTTTTCCTTTTTATTGCACAAATTGAAGAGTCAGTAATAAATAAAGGTATTTTAAATCTAAAATGAGTTGTTCGACCACCTGGTAACAATAACGATAGGTTTACCACCAAAGGGAATCTTATTCTCTGAACTATGTAAATATGATAAAATATCAGAAAGTGATTTATCCAATGCTTTAAAGCAATGTTTATGATTCATAGGCGCTTCATCCCATATAATTAAATCTGTCTTCTCAATTAATGTAGCAAGATGTGTTTTCCTTTTTATTGCACAAATTGAAGAATCAGTAATAAATAAAGGTATTTTAAATCTAAAATGAGTTGTTCAACCACCTGGTAACAATAACGATGCTATTCCTGATGATGCAACTGCTAAAACAATTTTTCCTTCAAATCTGAGTCTACATATGATAGTGTCCCATAAAAAAGTTTTTCCAGTGCCTCCATGACCATAGACAAAAAATAAACCTTTTTCTTTTTTATTCACAGTTTCTATAACACAATCATAGATACGTTTTTCATCTTGATTGAGTTGTAATTTCAAAATATTATGTTTTTTTAACAATTCTTCACAATCATAATTTAACTCTTCTCTTAAAAGTTTATTTTTTATTTCTAACATTTTATTTGCATCAGGCATTGGTAAATAATATTTTTCTAAAGAAGTTGATGCATTATTGAAAGCAATTCTAATTCAAATAGCACACAATTTTTTAATTCATCTTGTGGTACAACCATATCTGGAATTGCAAAAGTTTTTCGCAAATTGTATAATATGTCATCAAAAATATTTTGCCAATAATTTTCATAAAGAATTTGAGGATTTGCAAAATCACAAAATAAAATAATTGTAACAAACAATTGTCTTAATTGAGCAGATGATGCTGTATTCACAACATCTAATAAAGCTTTAATCCATTCTTTATCATCTCCTAACAATCCCAATGATTGGCATGCAACTTGATATGAAATATGCACAACATTATTAATAGTTTTTATATCATCAAAGCTGAATGCACCTTTTTTTAAATTTAAAAGCATTCTTAAATAATATAACTCACCTGATGCAGAATGTACATACGCTATTCTGCCTATAAAACCTTTATGTTTCCTGGGCTTCCAAATTTTTTTCCGTGGATCATATACAAACTTTGATGGAATCTGTGCATTAGTAAATGAACGTGCTTCAACATAAATTTTGTTAGTTTCAAACCAACTTGTCAACATTGTATGGTCAGAAGCATTTTGATTAATAATTGATTGCAGTGATTGGTCACCATTAAAAACAATATTTTGTTCTAATGGTAAATGCACAGGTAATCGTTCCACAGAAGGTTCCCTATGATGTATAGAATACTGAAACAATCTCCAATCAGCTTCATAAGGTGATATATATCTACAGTTTAGATATGTTAATATTTCATCATTTGGATTTTGCTGAAGAACCAACCGTGCTCTATCTGAACCTTTATTTACATATTTGAACAAATATTTTATAAGTGTTGATTGACAACAAAATTCAACATTTATATGAGCATTATATCTCAAAAGTAATTCAGAATTATAAGGAACAACAAAACTATTATCAACTTTAATTCCATTTTTTACTACAAATTTTGTCTCATCGTCACGACGCCTATAAACAGGAAAGCCACTCAAGTCAAAAACCGTCTCATTTTTATACGCTTTGGGAAAATTTTTGGTGCATTTATTTTCTCATATGCAAGAAGAATTCCGATTGATATAACCACATGGACCATGAATCATAAATTGATTGACAATTTCATAAAGTCGAGGGTTCACAAATGTCTGGTAACTCAGCTGAAATGATAGAATCTATATCTGATGCTGTGTAGCATTTAAATTTTGGTCTCAACCATATTAACATATGAGAATGAGGCAAACCTCTTTTTTGAAATTCAATTGTACAAACATCTATTTGTAAAAACAACAAATAGAAAAAAAATTAAAAAAAAAACCAAAAAAAAGGAAAAAGTTAGATTCACTATAGAGGGGAAAAAAAAAGGAAAAAAAGACAGATAATAAAAATAAAAAAAACTTGTAGAACTTACTTGCATCAACCTCTCCAAAAGGCTATCCAGATGTGATAAAATCAAGCAGATCAGCAAGCTTCATTTTAAATATTCTAGAAATTATATCAGGTCTATCTTCAGGTTTGTAACCCGATTTTTTTTCAAACTCTCTTATAATTTCTAGCCACTTTACATTATAGGTAAATGTTATAAACAAATCAGGATGACCATACTCTCTACAAATAGCCATAGCATCTTGATAATTATTGATCATATATCTAGGACTTCCTGTATACGAAGCATGCAACACAATTTTTTGTCCTAAATTGTTTGCATCATTATCACCTCTTGATATTGCATCATAAATCCCCTTGTAAATTTCACTCCTCAATTTTTTTTGATTTTGTCTAATGTAATCAAACCTGTCCTCCTCAACTGTTGCATACAAATCAACCAAATATTGTTGAAAAAATTTACCTCCTTTTAACAGCGTAGTTAAACATGGTTCTCTTTCCTGAATTTGATAAGCTATATAAGCTCTCATAAGCACCCTTTGTCTTTTTGTTTTTGGCCCTTTATAATTTTGATTCCACTTTAAATCCGGCCTATACCCGTCTTCACCATACGAAAAAAGAGTAGGGTATTGATTGGCCATAAATTTTGGATTCAATTTTATAACACGCTTTAATCCCTCGCTTTTACATTCTATAATGATGTCTCTATTAGAGTCAAACAAACCTATATCACCAACTATTAAACCACCTATCTCATCACTTGTTGGTTCATCATATTGTTTCCCATCATTTGGTTGCCTACCTAATAAAGTCATTCTTAAATTCATAAGACCATTTGTTTCAAATTTATCTCTTGCTGTTCGAAAAAGTTTGACTACCTCATTCAATTCATCAAACATTTTAATCAACTCTTGAACAATTCTTTCATCAAGCCTTCCATTTTTTCCATCAGAATTAAAAGCTTTGAGACGATTTTGAACTTCATTATATGTATCATAAACATATAATTGAGCAAATTTTGGAGACTCATTGCCAATAGGTAAAAGAGATCCCATTAAATGACAAACTTGACCACTAATTTTAAAAATGTAAGGACTTGATCCATCATTAATTGAGTTATCAACTTTTGCTCCGATAGAAGTAAATGAAAACATAGAGTTGTAAGCTCTAAAATTTTCTCGAAAAGATAAACTTGCTTTACCTCCATTTGGCTCAAGCAAGCAATCTAAAAAAGTTGGCGTTGGTTTTGGAGGTTCAAATTTAATTTTTCCTTCTTGACAACAAAGAGTGAAAACATGTTGAATTTTTTTCCAACTTTGTTTGAAAGATTCTTTCAACCAAAAATATGCACCTCAATGTACACTGATCACCCAAGTCCACATAATCTTTCACAACACCTACACAAAAACAAAAACAAAAACAAAACAAAACAAAAAAAAAAAGAAAAAAAAGAAGAAAAATAAATAAAAACAAAAGGAAAAGATTAGCAACAACACGTGATCAAACAAACCCTAAACATAAACATGAAATAACTGAATTTGAAACGCACCAATCCTATTTTTTTGGAAAAATGCTTGACCCTTACTTATGAGAACACGATCTTGAGCACACGATGCTCTGTTTTCAATGTTATCTGACAAATTAACAATGTTTTTGCCTTTTTGATCACGTGTGTACACTTGTTTTTTAAGCAAGAGAGGATTCAACATTTCATCACTGTTAACAGGTGCCTTGCTAGATGAACAACGATTCTCAACCAACAAATTTTGCGAAAGAGTCGCGTTAACCGCATACGGAACAACATTTTCAAAGTCTTGTACACAATTCATTCTACACATTTTTTTGGACCGACTGTCAAAATCTAAAATCGCATTACAATCCATGTCATCAATATTTTGCTTTCGTTTTATACCATCTGTTCTCCCATCATTTATAATTTTTTCAGCCATAATGAAAAATTAATAATCACAACTGATTATGAACCACCGGATTGCAAAACATATTTGAAAAGAAAAACAATAAGAAAAAAACAAACAGTGAACAAAACAGTTAAACTATAAGAAACAGAACAAAACATTGCAATTATAAATGTAGACAAACAACCATATTACCACATTCATACAACTAAAAAGAAAAAAATCAAAACAACCAACCTCTTTGAAAGATCACTGGTTCCAAGCTTTCAATGTTTGATTACTTTAGCAGCAACCAAATTAATCTGAAACAAAAACAGACCCCATTAATTAAATCAACCTAAAATAGAAAACCAATACAAATTTACAGAGACAGAGAAGCCTACATTCACCCAATTGATAACCAAGACTAGATTATAATTATTTCTTTTACTTTGCTTTCTCTTCCCCATAACTTTCAGGAGGAAACCGTATCTTTTATAAGAAGTCAAGTTTTAACCTTAGAATGTGTGTGTGTGCATGTATTTATCAATACTTAAATATATATTTATATATAAAGAGAGAGAAAGACAGAAAAAAAGACTAACACAGAACATAGTTGGGAAATTTTATTGAAAATCAGATGTTTTCACCACATCCACTTTTACCCATAACGTTTTATGATCAATTCCATTAGAGCAAATGTCTCTTCTCTCATAGTTATAAGAATTAAACGATAACTTTCTACATACATAATTTAACACACCGTTAAAAATTAAAACTCTCATCAAAACACTAATCCAGTTGCCTACACATATTGTTGACCCTAAAAATTACAAAACCTACGTGGCGCGCAGGCCGAGTAACTAATAAGCTAACTACGTCCTTCGGTCGAATGCGGGGCGTGCCAACTCGTCGGCCGAGCTTGGTCGAGGAGTAAAATTTGTTGATGTAGCTTTGAGCGCGTCGTTGACTTCTCTATCTTGCGATTGCGACCGAGGAAGGAACACTCTCGGTCTCTGGGTTCTACAGCCTGAAGACAAGGCTGCTAATTTTGCGGAGTTCACAAATCGTCCGAGCCCGATTCGGTCACTGTGATTATATTCGTGAGAGTATAAGCACGTCGAATCGAGACCAAACTGTATGGGCACAGGTACTCGAACGTGATGTATGTCTTGATGGTAAACGTAGTTCGGCCGTCGGAATGCCGAACCCTGAAACTCACTTGTGAGTATCCAATCATAAAACTACTCGGCGACCAGTACGCCGAGCAATGTAATTCGTAACACCTAACTATGCCGAGAAGGCTAGCAAGGTGACCTCTGCCAACAAAGGTTCGAAAACCTTTCTCGACCGAGACTTAGATAGATAACCTGTCGACCTCGACGCAGTGCTGTTTATCCAAACTGAAGGTGCTTCTTGGTCGGCTGATTCTGCGGCAGCAGTGCTGTTTATCCAAACTGAAGGTGCTCGCTGGGTGCTTCCACAGTGCTGTTTATCCAAACTGAAGGTGTGTCGGCAGGAAAAAGAAAAGGAAAAATCTCAAGGTGTTTGAGAGGTTTTGCGCAGGGCAATTGTATGCTGATTTGAAGGTCCTTTTCTGTTGCATAACTTCTTGTATTTATAGTACCGCATTCCTTGAAACCAATTCTGATTTGGACTGGGAGTCCTTGTCCTATTTCGACTCTAACCCGATCCAGCCTACTCCCACTAGGATTCTGAATTTTCCTTCTTTTCGAGACTCCATCCCTTGCCGGTCAAGAATCCTGGTCGCACTAGGACTTCCTCGACCTTTTCTATTCATCCGGACCTCTTAGGATAGGATTTGGCCGACCCTGCCAGCTGATCCGGGATTTATTATTCGGCCCATAGTATTTATCATCACCCTGGGCCGAGCACATCCTGCTGCTCGGCCCAACAATAATATTTTTGGGCCCAAACATTGCCCCCTCGCTTCTGAGGTCGCCGACCGTTAACTCTTGGTCGGGCCTCGACCTTGAGGAAGCGAAAACGTTTATTGCTTTTTTGGACTTTACTTCCTTAATGACCGTTATTCCTGTGCATTTATGAGACATGATTGCACTTTCCTCGTTACCCCTAACGCGTGGCCACGTGTCGATTCTCCGCCGTCCTTAAAACTTTCAATCGTGGGCCTCGAAACCGTGCACTAACTGGAACGTCTTATCCTCATTAATGCCTTAAAACTGGCACCGCACGCAATCGTGCGTCCTGGATTTTCGACTCCTCGAAACCATCTTTGCAGGTTCCCAAAATATCCGAAATGATTGAGCAGGTTTCCCGGTTAAATTTCCCCCCAATTTGAACCAGTGCTTTTTGAATTCCAGGCGTTTGATCTTCATTCTGAAAAGCCTATAAATACCCACATTTCTGCCATTCGCCTCTTACGCTTTCAGAACTCCCAAAATCTCAAATTTACCATCCTTGTTCGTTCAAACCAAACCTTCTAGTTCTTCCTTCTGCAACATTTTCTCCAGTTCTTCCAAATTATCTCCTATCATCTCTACTAATGGCCTCCTTCATATCAAAACTCTCTGATGAAGTTAACAAATGCAAAGATTTCATCGATTGGAGCGCCGTCAAAACGCTGCGATTTGAAAATGACATGGCCACCACCCACCAGATTCTTGGTCCCCTCTTCAGAGACGCAGTGCCGTCGTCTGTAACTAACCTGCTCAAGGAGCAGTGTTTAACACCCCTGCTGCAGGGGTTCGACTGGTCGAAGTGGACTTTGGCGCGGCCTCAGGGAGCCTGGCCCTCGACCACCACGGCTTGGGCTGCCTGGGTCGACCGAATGAGCACATTCTTTTCCAAGGAGTGGAAGGCTCTCGGCATCTATGATGCCATTATTCTGTCAACCATGGAGATTGCCATGGATAAGGAGCTGCTCATGGCGGCCCTGAGTTTATGGTGTTCGGCCACCAACACCATGGTCCTGCCTTTCGGCCCTTTCGGCCCCACAGTCCTCGACGTATCGGCCATCCTTGGGACTTCCCCGACCGGCCTTCCCATTGACGCCGCCCTTTCCGGATACCCTTCTCCTCTCGACCTGAAGGCATTATTCGACGAAAGGGCCGTCGAAACGCTAAACCGAGGCGATCGGGAGCCCTCAAGGGAAGAAGTTCAGAAGCTCCACAAGAACTTCTTCAACTACAACACTCGTATCCTTCACTTCGCCGGCCGAGGCGAAGAAGGCCTTAGGAAGGGAGAGCACGAGGCATTCCTCTTCTACTGGTACAACAAATTCATCTGTTGTACCAGGTCAAATAAATGCCTGGTGGAGAACATGCCGGTGGCCCAGGCACTGGCTAATGGTCGCTCGCTGGCGCTCAGTCCAGCCATACTCGCCAACCTCTACCGTTGCCTGGCCGAGGCGACCATTGGCAAGATTGACCTGCACCAGAACGGACCCCTCTGGGTGTTCCAACTCTGGTTGCAGGTTTACTTCTCCACCCTTCGACCGGAGGTTCCTGCCTTCCAGCGAACGGCCGCCCTCGGCCTTCAACTGGCCTCTCGACCAGCGCCACCTCACCGAGCCGACGAGGTTTTCAAACACTTCCTCAGCCTCGACGTCCTCTCGGATGACGAGTTCCTGGTGTGCCGGCGCCAGGAGTACCCATCCTCGCTTAGGCTCCCCACGGCAGCATGGGCCGAGTCTGAGGATGCGGTCATCCGTCAGCGCTGGGAGTCGTTTGTCCTGGCTCGCGACCTTCCTCTCGGTTGCGATGCCCGCCGAGCCAGCTGGGAGGTTTATCACCCCCATTTCCTCACCCGGCAGCTCGGCTATCTTCAAGGCTGCCCAGTCCCCCTGCTTGCCTCTCGGTCTCTCCTGAGTCGGGGACGTCTTACTGGTTCCTCTGAAAGGGAATGCAAGACGTCGGACCAGGAGTTCCAAGAGAAGTGCAGGAAATTTCGGCTTCGGCCGACGGTTCCTGAATCTTTGGGAACCGACACCTTCGGGGACTGGTGGGAGGAATATACCGGTGACTTCTTCGGCGCCCCGGCCGAAGATCTGGTGAGGAAGATCTTCGGCGACCGTCCCAGATCAACATCCTCAACTCAACCTAAGGAGTCGGCCCAAGGTAGTATTTCCGCTTCTTTCCTCTTTTTGTTTTATTTCTTATCTCTGTTATTAATTACTTTGCTCTTCAGGGGGTCGTGGGTCGAGGACGATCAAAGTGGTCGCTGCGGTGGCAAAGGCGAAGAAGCTGGTGCCCAAGAAAAAAACCCTTGTCACCGAGCGGACGATCCCTTCCAAGCGCCCCCACCGAGAGGCCGAGCTTGCGGAGGAGGCCCCTCGCTCTTCTAAACGCGTCAAGAAATTGGCGAAGAAGGACGACCGGGAAATTCATGTCGTCCCCAGTGACACTACTGGGACGCCTGCTCCTGCTGGCTCTCCATCTGTGCCGGCTGCCGCGGCATCTCCAACCTCGAATCCTCCAGCCGTCTCCCCGGCCGATCCAATCGTCGCACCCGCTCCAGCTTCGGAGCCGGTCGTGGCACCTGAAATGGGGAAGTCGGCTGCGCCTGCCGAGGCACCCTCGACTCCAACGGTCGTTTTGGAGGTATAATTCTGCTTCTACTTGTTTCTTTAGATTTCTGGTCGTAATGCTAACTGTTTTCTCTTTTTTTTCAGGATGTCGAGAGCGAGAGTGACGAAGTCCCGCTGCAACGCCGCCGTCGACCAGTCAACTCTCCTCCCGTCCATCCTCCTCCAGTAGTCGAGGCGACCGCTCGACCGCGCTCTCCTGCGGCGGATCGTGGCAAGAGACCGATGGCCGATCCTGAGGCCACAGTCGAAACGCCGATCCATCCGCAGGATGAAGATCCTCCCATTCCTCCACAGGAAGTCTCTTTGGCCTTTGCAAGTCTCGTTTCTTTTGTATTGATTTTTTCGTGACACATGTTTTTTAAAACTATTAAATGTCAGGTGCCCGAACATTCATTTCACCGGCAATTTTATGCGCCGAGGGGCGTTGTCTATATTTCCTGGCCGCCGTCGTGGCCATCAAATGTAGATGACCTTCATCGGCCGCGTGAATTGCGTAGCGGTCTAAGGCACTGGGCTCGGCCATTAAGTTCCCTGGGTTCGAGCAATGACCCAGAGGGCATGGCCGAAGTCTCCTCTCGGCAGGTCTAAAACAATTCCCTTTTTCTTTATGCACTATATCACGATGTCTACTTTCCTTCACAAAGTTCTTTTTTTTTTTTATGTGCAGCCATCGTGGGAAGTGGAGCTCGACGCTCTTCTTCAGAGCACGACCGGTGAGGCCGGCTCTTCTGCTGCTCCCGCCGAACCAGCGGGCGCCGTGCCCGAGGCCGAAGTCTTCGTGAAGCTGCACGAAGTCCTGTCTCTTAATGCCTCCCAAGCTCTCCGATGCAAGGGCCTTGACTCTGTTGGAGAGTGTCTCAATGACCTTGCCAGCGGTGGTCACCTGAGCACGGAGAATATCTCTTTCCTCACCGACCTCCTGGAGCGGACTCGGCAACATTTCTACATCTTTGAGCGAGCCCTTCAAGCCAAGGATGACTTGAAGGCTGCCAAAGTCGCGCAAGAGGCCGGCCGAGCTGAGATGGAGGCAATCAAAGCTAAGAAGGCGAAGTTGACTGAGTTTGATCGCCAGATTTTTGACCTCCAGCATCAAATTTCTGACCTTCAACGGCACAGGTCTGCCGCCGCTGCCGAGCTTGAGAAGGACTTCGAGGCTAACAAGGCTCGGCTGACGGCCTTCGCTGCCGGTGCACGGCATGTCCAGCAGTTGCAGTTTAACAAGAAAACCAGGCAGGCTGAGATAATCCTGGGCGAAGTGAAGTGGCTGGAGCTGAAAGCTGCCCTTGAGACTTTTCTCCCCTCGACCCCCTAGAAATCTACCATTGTATTTGTATTTTGTTCTTGTAATGATTCTTTCGATGTTAATACAATGGTCGTTTTGCTATTAATCCAATGGTCATTTTGCTATCAACACAATGGTCTTACTCTTGCATTTCCCATGTAATTGGATAGTACTTCTTTAAAAACTTTCCATTAATCGGCAATTTGTGAACTGAACCCGTCCGATCTCTTAGATGATATGCTCCCTTGCCGAGGACTTTGTGAACGATGAAAGGCCCTTCCCAATTTGGCGACTACTTACCAAACCTGGGGTCTTTAATTCCAACAGGCAACACAGTTTGCCAAACCAATTCTCCTTCGCCGAACGTTTTTTGTCTTACACGCTGGTTATACGCTCGCTCGGCAATTTTCTTTTGTGCAATCAATAAGTTACCCGCGTCGATTCAACTTTCTTCTAAATCTTCTAACTCTTGTCGCATCGCTTGACTGTATTCAATACTGCACAAATCACTCTGCTCGATTACTCGCAACGAACTTATACTCAACTCGACCGGTAACATAGCATCGTGTCCATAAGTTAACGCGTACGGCGTGGTTCCAGTGGCCGATCGGGGTGAAGTTCGGTATGCCCATAACGCTTCATTTAACTTCAAATGCCACAAACCAGGTTTCTCTTTTACCATTTTTTCAAGGATGCCGATCAACACTTTATTGCTTGCCTCGGCCTGCCCGTTTGCCTGTGGGTAGTACGGCGTAGATTGCTCGAGTCAGATATTCAACCTTGCCGCGTATTCCTTAAACCTATCAGCCGTAAATATAGTGCCATTATCAGGTATGATCGTTTCTGGCACGCCGAATCTGGTCACAATATTCTCCTCTACGAAGTAGCATACCTCTTTAGCGGTTAATTCGGCGTATGACCTTGCCTCGACCCACTTAGTGAAATAGTCAGTTGCTACAATTATCCACGCGTGTTTCGCTGCCCCCGATGATGGCGTGATTTTGCCAATTACATCCATTGCCCAACCCCTGAACGGCCATGGTTTAGTAACCGAGTGTAGTAATTCGGCCGGGGCTCTCTGCACGGGTCCATGAATTTGGCACGATACACATCTCCGTGCATATTCGATGCAATCCTTTAATATATTGGGCCAAAAATAACCGTGTCGTTGGAGCAACCAGCGCATCTTTCGTCCAGACTGGTGTGCCCCGCAAATTCCTTCATGTACCTCGGCCATTGCTTGGGCAGCCTCGTGTGGGCCGAGGCACAATAGTAGTAAACCATCCTCGCCCTTGCGATATAATTCATTTTGATACGACACGTAATTCGTGGCGAGCACCTTCGTTCTTCGGTCGTGTTTCCCATTGGGGTTATCGAGGTACCGTAACATCGTCTTTCTCCAATCATCTGGTTCTACTTCGACGGCGCATACTTCTATGGGATCTCCTCGTTCTAGTAGGGATGGGAGCGACATTACCCTTGTACGTATTACGTGCGCGCGTTGGAGAGTTTGCTGATTGATCAAGGCGGGGTACGAGCGTTGACCCGTGGTCGCAATTCCCATAATTCGACCTAGTTTGCCCCCCATGAGTTGTGCTCCGGAGGCGATCTGGGCGAGTTCGTCGGCGTCGGTATTGTGGATACGTGAGATGTGTTCAAAGGTGATCCGTTCGAACGACTCGGCCAGGTAGGTAGCGACCATGTGATAGGGAGCTAAAGTACAACTCATGCAACGAAACACGCCGTTCAGTTGGTTAATTACAAGTTCGGAATCACCAAGGACGAGAACGCGAGGGGCCCGCAGATCATGTAAAACATGGAGGCCGATAATGAGGGCTTCATATTCGGCCTGATTATTGGTACAGCTGAAATCTAACTTGAGAGAAAAATACCATCGGCAGTGGTCAGGCGACTGAATTGCGATACCGATACCCGCTGAGGTCGAAGTACTGGAACCATCAAAATGCATAGTCCAATGGGTATCGCGGGTGGTAACGAAACCGATGTCAACGTCGTCTCCTTCAAAACCATAAGGGGAAGGGTGTTGTGCCAGGAAGTCGGCGAGGGCTTGCCCCTTGACGGCCTTTTGGGGTACATACTGGAGGCTGAACTCGGATAAGGCGAGCGTCCATTTCCCGATTCGGCCTTTGACAATGGGCCGAGTCAGCATGTAACGAATTACGTCTGTTTGGGCGATGACCTGCGTAACTGTTGGGAGCATGTAATGCCGAAGCTTGGATGCGGCAAAAAACAACGCTAAGCAAAGTTTTTCGACAGGTGCATAATTAATCTCTGGGAAATTCAGGTTTCGGCTAAGGTAAAAGATAGCTTGTTCTCGCCCGACATTATTATCTTGCGCGAGGAGGTAACCAATGGATTCGGCGGCTGCCGAAATGTATAATTTAAGGGGTTTGTTGCGACAAGGTGGAACGAGCACGGGCGGAGTGGAAAGGGCCACCTTGATTTGTGTAAACGCGGTTTGATGCTCTTCGCGCCATTCAAATCGGTCATTCTCCTTTAGTTTAAGAAGCGTAGAGAATGCTTTCATTTTACCGGCCGAATTGGCGATGAAACGTCGGAGGAAATTTATCTGCCCGAGAAATGACTGGAGCTGTTTCTTTGTCGTCGGAGGTGGGGCGCTAATGATGGTGCGGGCTTTATTTTCATCGACCTCGATGCCGCGATGGTGCACCAAAAATCCTAGGAAATTACCGGCCGAAACATCGAAAGCACACTTGGCCGGGTTCATCTTGAGGTTGTTTTTTCGCATGCGAATGAACGCTTGCCTCAGGTCGTCCAGGTGTGTTTGACGACGTTTGGATTTTACGACCACATCATCGATATAAACTTCGACGATTGTACCGATTAAGTCGTGGAAGATCATATTCATGGCTCGTTGGTATGTGGCGCCGGCATTCTTGAGGCCGAAAGGCATGACTACCCATTCGTAAGTACCAAGTGCCCCCGGGCAGCGGAAAGCCGTCTTGTGGACGTCAGCTTCACGATGAAAATCTGGTTGTAACCCGCATGACCGTCCATAAAAGATAGCAGTTCATGATTAGCTGCGGCATCAATTAATAAATCTGAGATCGGCATCGTATATTCGTCCTTGGGAGTAGCCAGATTTAGATTACGGAAATCGATGCAAATGCGAAGGGCACCGTTTTTCTTTAACACGGGGACGATATTGGCCAACCATTCGACATACCGAGCGGTCCTAATAAACCCGGCTTTTAGAAGCCGAACTAATTCTTCCTTAATGCCGAGTTGTACTTCGTTCGAAAATCGGCGAGGAGGCTGTCGAAAAGGCTTACACCCCTCCTTGATGCGTAGCTCATGCTCTACAAGGTTTCGGTCGAGGCCTGGCATTTCATGATAGCTCCACGCAAAGCAATCTTTAAATTCGTGGAGTAGCTTACGGAGTTCGACCTTCATGGACGGTGGGAGTAACGCACTAATAAACAATGTTCGAGGATCCTCGGCCGTGCCTACGTTAACTTCCTCTAACGGGTCCTTGACTTGAGGTCGATGGTCTTCGAGTTCGGCCGGCGCAGCCTGAACTTTATCGAAAGATAGAACGGGGCCGTTATCTGCTTCGGCCAGAAATTCGATTAAATTGACGCCAGAATGTGGTTGCTTGGTAATGGCGTACCAATGGGCCAGCAGACGTTCCATTGTAGATGAAACTGCGGCCTGACGCCGTTCTTGCGTGGTGTGCTCAATCATCGGCATTGATGACCAAGTTCGCCAAGCCAAGTCTCGCCGAATCCTGTTGGACAGTCTCGGCGCCGACCCCAATCACTTTTTGTACTGAAATTCTCGTCGGCCGCCCATCCTTGTTGAGGCCTTGGAGGGTGATGTAGCCTACGTGATCATCATAATAGCGAGCCTGAATCATGTTGGTTTCAAATGGTTGGTTATCGGCTGGGTGAACTACGACCGATTTACCATCCCAAAAGATGAGGACTTGGTATAATGATGAAGGAATGTAACTGGTTTTGTGGATCCAGTCGCAGCCAAGTAATGCATTATAATCGGTCTTGGAATCAATGATAAAAAACGTCGTCATGTGTTGACGACCGACAATGCTAACTTCCAACAGGAGCACCCCTTTGGTCTGAGATTTGTCACCAACAAAGTTGCTCATAGTGATCCCTGACGGAATGAGTTCATTATCAGAACGGCGTAAAGCCTTCATGACGGATATTGGCATAATGTTGACTGTGGCTCCACAGTCGACAAATACTTTAGAAATGGGAAAACCTTCGATGTGAGCCGTGACGTACAACGGCTTCAGGTGTTGGAGATTAACCGAGGGGAAGCGGGGAAATAGCTCGGCCAAAGCTGCCTTAAGGTTATCCCCGCTTTGGTTTTCTCTGTCGTCGTTGTTCGCGACGAAGTCTACTTGTGTTGCTTCCTCGGCAACTACGTCCCCGTCCAAGAAACTTGACTGGTGGGTACTCGGTTGGAATTCAGCTGGTAGAACGTGGACCATACTGATCTCCATATGTTCGAGGACCGAGGGGCCCATTGGGTCATGGTCGTCGTCTTCTGGAGAACTATCCCCTGTAGCAGTCGTCGGAAAATCCTCGATCAAACTTTTGAGTTCCTCGGTAAGAGCCGGTATCTGAGACGTGGGAACCAAATCTAGTGCGGGTGAGCCATTTCCTTCGACGATGCAGACTGCCGAAGATTTATGTTGGTCCTTTGTTACACGGGCTCGTTTTTCATATGCAATACGGGCGTTCCTCGTGTCTAGATATGTATCCAAACGTGCTATCCGTTTTTCCTCGTCGGCCGTGAGGCCGAAGAGTGATACAGCCGAGAAGACTTCGAAATGATAGCGTAAATGCTGAAGGTCTTCGAGCGAAAAGGGTAAATCGGCGGCGTCGATATCTGTATAAGGATCGACCTCAAAACCAAGGACCCGAGCCTCCCGTATATGTTGAAACCTAGCTTTAATGGCTGGATCAGAAGTTTTCTGGATAATTTGCTCAGCATCAGGACAAGTTAGCGCTAAGTCGAGGGCTTCCTGACATGCCTTGGGGAGTCCGTACAAGTCATTTGCGGAGTATTTCTTATGAAATTCTCGCATGTATTCCATGGATTCACCGAGGAATGGAGGGTGTAAGTTGCGCCGTATTTTGATAAACGGCTCGCGCGGTGGTAACGGAGAAAGTTCCCTTTCGGCCTCTTGTCTAAAGTACTCTAGACGAGCTCTCGTTTCCCCAGGCCGGAGAAGGATCTAAATACGTTTCTCAGCCTCCTCAATGGTGGTTTTGAAATCAGCATCCGCTACTTTCTTCCCTTCGGCTAACTCGGTCATGATAGTCGGGGTTGGCCGTTCGCTAATATCTTCCACGGCCTTTTTTGGTTGCCACTGGTTGGCCGGGCTGGCTTGCGCTTCTCGTCGCCGAGCCATGCAATCTATCCGTTGGCGGCGACGTTTTTGAGATTTAGATAGCGTCGTATACAAGCCAGTTGGAGAGTTATAACTGTACCAGCGTTGATCTGATGTCCTGGGTGGCTTGAAAGTTTTGCGATCAGCTGGCGAGCCCGAACTGTTGGTATTCCGCGAGTAATAATCCTCATTATAGAAAGGTGCGTCGAAATCAAGACGCCGCCTGGCCGAGGTCTGTTCTTTCGGCTTTACTTATGGGCCGAGTCGATCAAACACTTGACGTCGTGGACCTAATCCCTTTGATGACGCCGTAGGGGCCATTGGTGGTGTTGAAGATGTCTTCTTCCCAGGTTCAACTAGTGTTTTACAATGGTCACATAACACCTTTGATTCATGAGTTTTGTCGGCACTTGACCTCGTCATAGGCTCATCAGCGGGTGGCCCCGGTTGTTCCATTGGTGGTGCATTTGAAAATATATCAAGCTTTAGTCTTGTTTGACCATGTCGTTGACGGATATGCTGCACCGGGACATATTCGGCCTTCCCTTTGTTTTTGGGAAGGTGAGCATCCACCATGCCAATCGTTGTTGAAGGGAAAGGATTAACATCGACCGCCATTTTTTCCGGAAATCTCAACTTTCCTTTTTCGATCCAACTTTGAATTGTGTCCCGGAACACAACACAATTATTGGTTGCATGCTTATTAGAATTATGATACTTGCAGTATATCTTTCCTTTTAATTCATCGGCCTTAGGGATAGTATGTCCCGGCCGAAGCTTGATGATTTTTGCTGCCAATAATTGATCGAAAATTGCATCAGCTTTGGTGATATCAAAAGTGTACACTTTTGATGACTTACCCGTTTCCTCGGCGGCCAAACGGGTTTTGGTGTCTTTGGTATTTACTTGCGCCAAAGCCTTGCAAACATAGGGTTTGTCTATTACTATCTCGGCCGCATCCACACTAACATACTGAGGTTCTTCACTTTCGGCCGATGCATAACTAACCGTGGGGTTCTTATACAACGTCCCTCGGGATGGTGACTTTGATATCTTTTCTTCTCGAAGCAGATAATCATATTGTTCGACGTGTTGAGCAAGTTCGTACATATCCCGAATATTTGCCCCCAGAAATTTCTTTTTGTACTCCATGTCTAATCCGTTAAGGGCGATCCTGACGAACTCCACTTCGGGGAGTGGTACTCGGCACCAATTCTTGGCCGACTTAAACCTTGTTAAGTACTCTATCGGAGATTCGTCGGATGCTTGAGCCATCCTGGCCAAGGATGATACGGACATCTCCATCCCTGGCCGATAGAATTGTTCATGGAACTTTTCGACTAACTCTTCCCAACTCTGCACAGAATTGGGTGGAAGATTAATGTACCAGGCGAAAGCTGATCCCGTCAGTGAAAAATTGAACAAACGTAGTTTGTAGAAGTCGCTGTTGACGTCTCCACACTGCGCTGTGAACCGGGCCACATGTTCTAATGAGGATAGAGACGATTCCCTGGCGAAGAGGCTGAAATCAGGGATTTTAAATCCTCGTGGGTATTCAAACCTTTCCACATAAGCCGGGTATGGATGGATGAACTTTGGAAACTTCGGCCCTTTCTTCAAGGCTGAATCAATCATTCTCTGGACTTCGGTCATATTTACGGAAGCGGCTTCTTCTCCCTAGCTTGGTCCCTCGGATCTATTTCCTGGTCCTCTTCTTTTTAAGGGGACTGGTTGCGGCCGAGCAGACCCTCTCTCGGCTGGTATGGGAACATTCGTCGGGAGTTGCCGAGGTTGGCCGACCTGGCCATCTTCGAAGGCTTTACTAACCAGTAGTTCAAACATTCTGGTCTGTGTATCGCTGTTACTACGTATTGCGTCTAGCAAATCATTCATCTTTTGACCAATCGACTGCTCGACCTGACGATATTGTTCATCTAGTCGTCTCCGAAGGAATGTCTTAGTTGGTGGATCGGAACCTTCCCCACCATCGTCATCACAATCTTCCACAATCCCTTCCATGAACATTCCAGCTGTTTGATTCGGGACTGCTGGGTTGTAAGGTTGCCCGCCGAGACAGACTTCATTCTCTCGGCGTGTTACACTTGTGGCCTTGGGCGGCGCCACTATGATCGGATTTTTTGTAGAGTGCAAATCCTGCCCAAGGCCTTGCACTGGCAAGTCAGTCGTTGACTTTCCCATGGTTGTTTTCTGCTTCGTAGACCGTGTCTCAATGGTCATGAACTCCGAAGGTTTAGCACAAAGGTCCCACTGGGCGTGCCAAAATGTTGACCCTAAAAATTACAAAACCTACGTGGCGCGCAGGCCGAGTAACTAATAAGCTAACTACGTCATTCGGTCGAATGCGGGGCGTGCCAACTCGTCGGCCGAGCTTGGCCGAGGAGTAAAATTTGTTGATGTAGCTTTGAGCGCGTCGCTGACTTCTCTATCTTGCGATTGTGACCGAGGAAGGAACACTCTCGGTCTCTGGGTTCTACAGCCTGAAGACAAGGCTGCTAATTCTGCGGAGTTCACAAATCGTCCAAGCCCGATTCGGTCACTGTGATTATATTCGTGAAAGTATAAGCACGTCGAATCGAGACCAAACTGTATGGGCACAGGTACTCGAACGTGATGTATGTCTTGATGGTAAACGTAGTTCGGCCGTCAGAATGCCGAACCCTGAAACTCACTTGTGAGTTTCCAATCATAAAACTACTCGGCGACCAGTACGCCGAGCAATGTAATTCGTAACACCTAACTATGCCGAGAAGGCTAGCAAGGTGACCTCTGCCAACAAAGGTTCGAAAACCTTTCTCGACCGAGACTTAGATAGATAACCCGTCGACCTCGACGCAGTGCTGTTTATCCAAACTGAAGGTGCTTCTTGGTCGGCTGATTCTGCGGCAGCAGTGCTGTTTATCCAAACTGAAGGTGCTCGCCGGGTGCTTCCACAGTGCTGTTTATCCAAACTGAAGGTGTGTCGGCAGGAAAAAGAAAAGGAAAAATCTCAAGGTGTTTGAGAGGTTTTGCACAGGGTAATTGTATGCTGATTTGAAGGTCATTTTCTGTTGCATAACTTCTTGTATTTATAGTACCCCATTCCTTGAAACCAATTCTGATTTGGACTGGGAGTCCTTGTCCTATTTTGACTCTAACCCGATCCAGCCTACTCCCACTGGGATTCTGAATTTTCCTTCTTTTCGAGACTCCATCCCTTGCCGGTCAAGAATCCTGGTCGCACTAGGACTTCTTCGACCTTTTCTATTCATCCGGACCTCTTAGGATAGGATTTGGCCGACCCTGCCAGCTGATCCGGGATTTATTATTCGGCCCATAGTATTTATCATCACCCTGGGCCGAGCACATCCTGCTGCTCGGCCCAACAATAATATTTTTGGGCCCAAACACATATAAACACCTTATAAATTAATCATCGTCTTGACAATTATAAAAAAAACCAACTACATGATTAACAAAAGTTAAGCCTAAAAAGAAACACGGGACATACCGATCTATTATAAATTGCCACTTACATAAAAAACAAATGTTAATTTATTCAAAATCAATCATGGAAAAAAAAATATATACAAAAAGAAGAAAATAGACAATAAGCACGAATAAAAATTTTTGACATTATTAATCCATATTGCAAATCATAGGTCACAAATTGAAACCAAATGATATCATCCAACAATACCTTTTGTATTCTGTCTTTATATTGATTGCCAATAAAATTGTCTTTTTTTTTTTTTTTTTCTCTTTCTCAACCCTATGCAGATCAAAAGTAGAACCACCAAGCCCTGTAATGAACCAAAATATTGTTCATAGCAAATTTCAAAAATTTAAATAGATTTAACCAATACAGTCCTAAACCCATTTAATCTGAAAAATATAAAGAGAATCTTGTACATTACAAAATCAAATCAAATCATATAATCTGAAACATTTTATTCATACCTTTTTTTGTTTTGTCTTTATACCAATCACCAACAGCCTTTATATATTTTTAGTCAGTCTGTGAAGGTGAATTTTATCAAAAACCTACAATCATCAATAGAAAAAAAAATTAATATCATAAAGATAGAAAGAAAATTGCAGCCTTGAATATTTATAACACGAAGAGAATGATCACACAGAGATAAGATTGATCAACAAAGATACGTTTGTCTACTGAAATCCAATAAAATACATCCAGAAAACCTGTTCAGTTTTGACACTTCTTTGATCAACAGACTTTAAAAACAAATTCAAATGAACTAAACGAAAAAGAATAACAAAAGTTTATGTAAAAAAAAAAAAAAAAAAAAAATTAAACATATCAGACCATGCACCATGTTCAAGCAACAAAAATTTACAAAAAACATCATAGTAACCTTAAACAGAAAGAAAAACAAAAACAAAACCACAATCGGTAACCCAAAAAAATGAAAATAAAATAAATAAATTTAAATTGGAAGACAATTCAGTTGCGTTTCCTTGGTGCTTAACATGGAACAACAATGGCCTCCGGCCTAAAAGAGCAGATTTCATACAAAATACTAATAAATTTGAAGGAACCCATAATCAAAAATTGCAGGACAACTTAAACTATTTAGCTTTACTTCTTAGGTCAGTTCATAAAACCTACTGACTACCCTAATTATGTATCACAACACTTAGAAACCGTGATTACACAGAAACCCATAAATCCTGATTACCCTATACTATACATCACAGCTTCAAAGAAGCCTTTGAAGAACTGGTGCCCCATTTTCGCTAACCAATTAATAAAACTTAAACCCAAAACGCTATTGAGACTACGAAGTTCAAAGAAACCCAAATCTTCCAATTATCTAGTTCAATATTTCAACTAAAAATGTTGAAATAAGCAGATAGAGGTTGACAGGGAAGGAATTTTATTAACCCAAATCATAAACGCTAATAAACATGCAAAACTCACCTGGAAATGCCAGATTAGATCCCTAGAATCGGCGCAACTCGAATTAGATATCGAGTTTGACTGCATTCCAATTCGTTTGGGGGCAAAATTAGGGTTTGATTTTAGAGGAAGCAATGGATCCGGGTTTTTGTTCAGGCGAATAGGCGCAGAGACGTGGAAAAAGAGGATTATGTAGGGAATTGAGGGGCGAGATTGATCGCACCTGGAGGGCGAGATTGATCGCACCTGGAAGGCGAGATTGATCACACCTGGAAGGTGAGATTTAGTAAGCCCGAGAACAGCAGAAGAGAGATCTGTGAGAAAGATGTGAGAAAGAAACGGAAAGCAAAAGAAAAATCGAGAACACAGTCCAAATAGAGGATCCATCCATGACAGAGGCGTGGAAGCAATGGGCAAAAGTGGCATTTCACTGCCCCAAAAACCAAAGAGAAGAACAACCAGAGGAAAAAGCCAGGGGCAAAATCGTTCGCCCACTGGTCATCCACAGTACCACTTCACTGAGTTTTAGTATATAGAGATATAATTTGGCAAGAAAAAGTGGATCATTTGGAGTTCCACTCAGTAATATGAAACCGTCTATTTTTTTAGTCTTAATTGAATGACCATTCTTGCGAAAGATGATCCAAATCGTTAACCATTTGATTGTCATCACAATTTGAAAGGATTTTGTACTGCAGCGAGGTTCAAGCTCAATTCAATGACACTCACATTTATAAAACATATACTTCCTAGATACAGCTTTTATTTGGTCCTGAATTCTTGTTAGGACCTTCATGGTTAACCTTTCTGCCGAAGGGAAATGCCTGTTCACGCATTGGAAGGAAGGAACCATCACCTATTTGCCATAGTAACATTTCTAGGCGTTAGATTGAATAATTATGGGAGAATGTATCAACAGACAAAGGAGGGGAATGCTGGAGGTGAAAGGAGAAGTGCGTAAATCTTCCCTTGCTTGAAACCATTTGCTAGTCCTCATTCAAAAGTAAGTGGGCATTTGGAATGGACTCATGACTTGACAATAATAACCCCTGCCAAACCGTTGAGCATCCTTGACAAACAATCCAACATCTTATCTTAGATTCAATTTTAACTGCTGAAAAATTAAAATAGAAACTGTTCTTGTGTTTTTCAAGAAAAATAAAATCATCTTCATCATTTCCGTTTGGATGATGTTTGTGTCCTCCTCATGGGGGACTTACTCATCTCTCCACTTATGATTAACGAACATTTTTTATTCGATTGTCATAATCGGAACTGTTCGTTCTCTTTATCATCATCAAAATATCACATTTGCAAAAATCATTCAATTTAGAAAATGTTTAGTAATTCACACACGTTAAACCATTTAACGGTTTTGGTGACAAGTAGTATATTAATGACGAACCGTCTATTTGTTATATATATATATATATATATATATATATATATATATATGGTTAAAAGATCTTTAAATTGAATAATTTTTTGCATATATGATTTTTAGATAATGATAAAAAAAATTTAACAGTTCTAATTAGAATATTCAAACGATAAAAGTATGCTAATCCTAAATAGAGACAAGCACTCAATGAGAGGACACAAACATTATCCTTTCTCTTTTTGTAAGAAAACAAACGAAAAGAAAAGAAAAGGTCACGTCAAACAATTAATATATGTCAAAGAGGTGTTGGTACGTAAAAACGGATCAGGATCCTGATCTTTGTATAGGGATCCTCATGATCAAGAAGTGTGGATCGTTGAATAAAAATCTAACGGTTACAAACATGAGATCCCTTTAAAGTTATAATAATTATAACCGTTAGATTTTCATTTAATGGCCCACACTTCTTAATCATGAAGATCTCCATACAAAGATCAGGAGAGGATCCTGATCCGGTAAAAACTATCGAGGAGGGAAAGTGAAACAGTGAAAGCATTCACTTGTTCGTCTACCTTGGGTTTGGCTATTTGTTGTAAAATTTTGAACATGAAAAAGGGTGCATGGCTGAGACCTAAAAGAGAGGGAGTCCAATCATCAACATTTTCGGATTGAAGATGTTATCCATGGGTTTCAAGAGCATACCACGTCAGCAGCATCATCTGCCAAATCAGCAAATCCATCCTATGAAATCATAGAAATGGATTGCACAGGTTCAATGCTAACCAATCAAAGACAGCAACAAAAATCCAACGTGGCAGGTCGACATCCACCAGATCAAGCTTATAGTATATCCCTTCTCAGCCATTGCTTCTGAGTACTGAGATATAGAGAGGGTGTCCTGGCTGGGCAGGACGAAGCAAGTACTTGTAGCTGAGAATAGTTGTGAGTGCATCTGATATTCAAATGGCTTCTCTGGCAGCATCGACAGCGGCCGCCTCCCTCAGCGTGTCTGAAGTGCTCGGAAACAGCCTGGGCAACTTCAGCAGAGCAGCGAGGTCGGCCCCGTCAGCCACCACCCCAGCCACCTTCAAGACAGTCGCACTCTTCTCCAAGAAGAAGGCTGCGCCACCTCCCAAGGCCAAGGCTGTTGCTCCCGCTGATGAAGAGCTCTCCAAGTGGTATGGTAAGTGTATATCTAAATGTGTATACTTGCTCATCTTTAACATATGTCACACACTTGATGAAGAATGTAAGATAACATGTGGACTTAAACACATAAATGTAATGCACCTAGCTAATTAGAATTAGATTAATTCATTAGCTAATTATGTTCATGGTGGTATTCGTATTTCAGGTCCTGATAGAAGAATCTTCTTGCCATCGGGGCTCTTGGACAGATCAGAGATCCCAGAGTACTTGACTGGAGAAGTTCCTGGAGAGTAAGATAGTACTCTCTCTCTCTCTCTCTGGCTACTTAATTAATTACCAGATATCTAATCTAATCAAGGATTGTCCATTTCGTTAATGCAGTTATGGATATGATCCTTTTGGGCTAGGCAAGAAGCCAGAAGACTTCAGCAAGTAATGCAAATCCTCTCTCATCTGTTTCTCTCATGCTTAATTTCTCCTTAATTCAGTTTAATAAGTTGATGAATGTCAATGCAGATACCAAGCGTATGAGTTGATCCACGCTCGGTGGGCTATGCTTGGTGCAGCCGGATTCATCATTCCAGAGGCCTTCAACAAATTTGGCGCTAACTGCGGCCCTGAGGCTGTCTGGTTCAAGGTCATTCATTCGCATTTCATTTTCTTTTAAATTTTACAATTCTTGCAACTTGCTAAGAGTAATTGGACTAAAGTTTGAAAGATTGTTGACTCTTTTTGTACACATGATGAGGACATGAATGCAGACAGGAGCTCTACTCCTTGACGGGAACACATTGAATTACTTTGGTAAGAACATACCGATTAATCTTATCTTCGCTGTTGTTGCTGAGGTTGTTCTTCTTGGTGGAGCTGAATACTACAGACTCACAAATGGTTTGGTACGTACCTAGATTCATTTTATTTTCTTATATCATTGTTTGTTATTGTCTGAACTAACAATTCTGAATATTAATTTGAAAAAGGTAATACAACTTTAGAAAGTTAGTCCGACTATATTAGTGTACAAGGTAACTACAGCCTAGAAATAGTTCCAAACGTGCAAGTAGAACCATTGAGTTAAAACACTGGAACTTGGTTTTCCTCATGAAAATTCCGTAAACCTGAGGTCGAAGCCGAATGAGTTTAGCTAGATATAACTTACGTATTTGCTGTTATAGATGTCCTTTTAAGCAAAATAATAATTTAATTAAGGATGACAAATTGACAGTCTCATGACTGTTGTAGGAACTTGAGGACAAGCTTCACCCAGGTGGTCCTTTTGATCCACTGGGGCTCGCTAAGGATCCAGACCAGGCTGCATTGCTGAAGGTAAAGGAGATTAAGAACGGAAGACTTGCCATGTTTTCCATGCTTGGTTTCTTCCTGCAAGCGTATGTAACCGGAGAAGGCCCTGTTGAAAACCTATCAAAGCATCTGAGCGATCCCTTCGGCAACAACCTGCTGACTGTGATTGGTGGCTCTATCGAAAGAGCTCCAACCCTGTAATTTTATGTTTCCTTTTTGTCCTCCTCCAATCAAAATTGACATGCATTGTATATCACATCGAGTATGAAAGGCTTTTATGTTTTTAACCTTAATCCTTTAATGGAATTGCATTTATCTTTTCACTGTGTTTCGTACGCTCGTTGTTATAATAAGTACTATGTCATTCATGTTGGGGTATTACGTCATTCATGTTGGGGCTACGTCCACATTGGTGTTGATCCGATTTCACCATGTAAATTAAGAGAGCTACAATGTACATGGAGGCTCGATTTTTTTTTTTTTTTTTGAAAGCGACTATAAGGCTTCTCGAACCAGGAGTAGGGGTGCAACTTGGGTTGGGCCAATCCGAACCCGTCCATGTCCAACTCGACTTTAAACCCGAACAAGTAGGTTTTTTTTAGTTATAATCCGTCCGAACCCAACCCATTCAACCCGTTCATTGATTGTGTTGAGTTGGATTGGTCATTTGCCTGTCCATCCCCAACCCAACCTAACCCGACTAACCAAACCCAATCTAACTAGATTGTAACCTATATCAATTAATACTCATACTAGACCCAAGTGTGCCAAGTCAAAAAACCAACAACCTTTATAATAATTTTTTAATAAATTACCCTTTATAAATACTCAAGCTTTTAGGAAATAAGAGGTTTTGATTAGTCAGCCCATATTCGTAGTCTCTAAATCCTAAAGCTTCATAGTAGATTGATTTATGAAATTAGAGTTAGCTAGCTTTGATGCTACTTGGCTTAATTTTTTTAGGAATTCTTGGAAAGTAAGTTGTTACAAGATTAAACCTGAAAAAGTTGGGCAACCCAAACCCAACCCAAGTAAACCCTAACCCAATTAAACTCGAGCCCAAATGAACCCAAATGAAACACAACTCGAACCCGAGCCCGAATTGTAAAAGTTGGGTTAGGATTGGGTTGACCTTCCAACCCACCCAACCTGTCCGAGTTGCACCCCTAACCAGGAGTAGTTCACCAAAGTCATATAAAGAGTGATAACGAAGATGGAGGAAACAAAGATATTGGAGAAGCAAAGAGAATTTGTTGAAAAACGACTTATCATTATATTTTTGGATAATGATTACAAGGCAATGACTTTGTCTTATAAATACACAGCTATAACTAACTAAAGACTTAGGGACTGATTTGGTATTGTTGTGCTAAACCTGCTTCTGATGTGCTGTGAGAATAAACAGTTGTGAAATAAAGCAGTAAAGTGTTTGGTAAACTTTTTTTTTTTGTAAAACTGCTTTTAGCCAAAAAAAAAAAAAAAAAAAACAACAGTGTTAAAGTGTTTGGTAAATTTTTATGTAAAACCTCTGCGACGGTGTAAAATGACTAAAAAAGATATGATGTTGAATATTATATAATAAATTTTTCATCTTTTCTTTTATTATGACATTTATAAGATTTATATAAAGTATTTATAAATAGTTGTGAGCTTCGAAGAATGTACTTTTACCTTTTTTTTATTAAGATATTTATAATTTTTTTTATTCTATTATTTTCTCTAAGAGTCTTTTCTTCTTTACCTTGTCCCTATTTTATTTTTCCAGAACCTTTGTCATCTTCCGCCGCTCATTCCCTCTCTCCCCTTTCTCTCTCTGTCTTATCCTAAGGAAGGCTAGGTCATGGGGAAAGGAAGGCTGGGTCACATCAACCGATTCAAAGAAGATGGATGAACTTCGATTTCAGGACTTACCGCTGGTGTTAGCGGCGAAGGCATCGAGGCTTTCCTATTGAGATTTTGGGTGTCAAGCAGATCTAGCATTCTTTGTGCAACCCAGATTTTGACCCAGAAATTCGACGAAAGGGCCCTGAATTTCAACAAAACGAACCTCCCGCCGCTCTTGTCCCAGAATTTCGAAGAAGCTTAGAGTCAGAGAGGATGGAAGAGAGACGTGGTGGGGTCAACGACGAAGTTGACGGGTATAATGTATAATTTATTTAATTAGTGAAGGCCATTTTGGGTATTGAAAAATTTCATTAAAGGCCTCAGCACCTCTTGCGAAATTAGTTTGTGCAGAAGCTGGGCAAGCAAAAAAAAGTCGATTTTTCAAAGCTAGGTTTTGCAGCTTTGTGTTTTTGGCTTTTTTTCACCCAAAACTGTAAAAAAAAAGCTAAAGTCGAATGTATACCAAACATAGCTCCTAGGTTTTTTTGATACCCGCTTTTTTCAGAAGCACCTCAATACCAAATCAGGGCTTGGACTAATGACATTTAGCCACATGGCACACTAATCACTAAACACTTATCATTACTTAAACCTTCATATCCTAATATTCCCCCTCAAACTTATGATGTGATTGACCAAGCATAAGATTGGAGTAATGCACAAAAAACAAAGGTGAACATAAACCTTTGGCGAGAATGTCTGCATATTGTTCCACAGATGCAACAAACTGCAAAGAAATGCAACCTTGCTGAGCACGCTCCCTCACAAAGTGGCAGTCAACCTCAATGTGTTTTGCTTTGGAGTGCAAAACTAGGTTAGTTGCTAAAGACATAGCAGAAATATTATCACAATGCAACAAGGGGGTATAGAACTGTCAATATGCAAGTCTTTGAGTAGTTGCTACAACCAAACAAGTTTTGCAGTAGTAGTTGCCATTGCCCTATATTCTGCCTCAGCAGAAGACTTGCTAACAATATGCTGTTTCTTGGAACACCAAGAGATAGGATTATGACCCAAGAAAATAACAAAACCGGTAGTGGATCGACGATCATTGGGATTCCCAGCCCAATCAGCATATGTATAAGCTTTGACAGATAGAGAACCAGGTCTAAAACACATGCCCCAATCCATTGTACCTTTGAGATACCTAAGAATTCTCTTAACAGTAACAAAGTGAAAATCCAAAGGTGACTGCATGAATTGACAGACTTGGTTAACATAATAGGTTATATCCGGCCTAGTGAAAGTTAAGTACTGCAAAGCTCCCACAATGCTCCTATAAGTCTTGGGATCTGAATAAACTAAACTGCCAGTTTTCAAAAGTTTTTTATTTGGATGACAGGGAGTGAGGCATGATTTGCAATTAAGCATATCCATCTTAAGTAACAACTCTTTGATATATTGAGATTGATGAACAAATAGACCCTGTGATTGATACTTTATCTGAAAACCAAGGAAGAAATGCAAAACCCCCAAATCCTTCATATCAAACTCCTTGGTAAGTTGAGATATAATAGTCTACATCTGAACATCTCTATCCCCAGTAAGAATTATATCGTCCACATACAACAGTGATAAGCTCATATTTATATATATTTTACATCAAATTCACTTGTCTTTTCTTAGTTAGTTCCTTATATTTTTGAGCTATTTACTTTGTTTTTGTGTTTTGTAGGATTTGTCAAGTAAAGAAAAGAAAAATAACGCAAGTGGAATTTTAAGTAACAAATTCATCAAAACTGCTTATGCAGGTCAGCTGACTTTGGAAGCAAGTTGCGGACAGTTCAGAATGAATTAAAGAATGAGACTTATATTCTTGGAAAGCTATGGATGTCTATTTTCTGGAGCATTTCGTGGATTGTTAATATCATTTTTCTAGAAGAAATTATGGCCATTTTAACACTGAAAGGTTCCCAAGAGGCTGAGCAGTTTGTAATTGACAAGAAAGCATTGAAAGCAATAAATCCAATAAAACTAACAGCCAAAACTGATGCAGCCAAGAACAAGCCAGCTAACACCTATTCAAATATCAGAGGAAATGGAAAATTAAGTGAGAGTAATTGGCATAAAGGCTGCCCAAAGAGTTACAATTGTTTTAGCATTTCCTCTCACTTATTGTCATCACTAAATGGCTGTTAGTGGGGTGAGTTATGGAAAAAAATTGTGGCAACAGAAAAGAAGAAAAGGGCTGCAGGTTGCAGCGGAAAAGTGTGGAAGAAAAAAGGTGAAAGAAAAAGATAGGAAAAAAGGAAGAAAAGCAGGGAAAAAAGAAGGTTGCTGCGTTAGGGAAGGAAGGAAAGGAAGGAGGAAATCTTCGCATTCTCTTCTTTTGGTTTTATCTTCTCAAACTCATGTCTTTCTTTTGGTTTAATTTGAGAATTATGTGTAACTAATTTTTAGTAGTTAGGGGCTGTTTTGAAGCCCCGAATATGATTGCAAGTTTGTTATGACATTTCGTTTGAATTACTTTTATGAATGGATGAAAATTGGTTCACTACTTGTCTCATTGATGAATTCTTTATGTGTTTTCTATGGATGCATACTTAGTAAGGATATATAGGAATCTAATGCTATGAATGTGTCTGCCTGCCCTTGTCAAATGAGGACCTACATATGTTCTAGAGTAGTACTTGTTAATTGCGATTAACATGTGAATCAATTTCTAGGATAAGTAAGACAATGCTAGTACTTACGATGCCTTGTGCTGACTCAAACTCTTTTCGTTCTTAATGATTTCTACTTGTTAAATCTATGAACACGCCATTCTAGATTGCATGCTAGGGACTAAGTTAAGTTGAAAATGCCATTCTCTTAACATACCACATACGAAAGAGTAATAGGTTGAGTTCTAACATTGAGCCAACTTGAGCATCTTCATCTAGAAATAGAAGGAATTTGAATGAAACATAACATGTTTGTATGATTATTTGGTGGTGGATAGCAATTCCCCTAACTCGTTTTTCTTAATATGCGAACTACTTAAAATCTGTTTTTGTTCGATTTAATTTAAATAGCAAATCAACTCCAAAAATTTGTGTGAGTGTAGCTCTATGTGTCTAGTGTCTTCATATAAAATTTCATAGACTTTAGATAAGTGTAAGTTGGTCTAATAATTATTTTTCGGTGACTGATCAGTAGGGACAGCAACACAGTTTTTGTGACATTTTAAGTAGTTAGATAAAACAATCTTCTGCGGGAAAGACCCTTATTTTCATATGCTACAATTGACAAATCTTAGTGTTAATAAGGAAAATCAATAGGACATTTGTGTGCTACTTTGTGGTGTGCTTTTAATCCTATCAAACAGCAAGATAACCAGGGATATGCCATCATGTATAACAAATAAAGATGGATTAGCATAGGAACATTTAAACCCCAAAGAGAGTAAGAACTTGGTGAACTTGTCATTCTAAGCCCTTAGGGCTTATTTGAGACCATACAAAGACCTTTGCAACCTGCAAACATAATCAGGATGTGCTTTGTCAATGTATCCTTGTGGATGTGCCATGTAAACTTCCACCTTAAGCACACCATGTAAAAAAGCATTTTTTACATCCAATTGTTTCAACTTCCAACCTTTTGTTGCAGTCAATGCCATTATTAACCTCACTGTTGTTGGCTTCACAACATGACTAAAAGTCTCATAGTAGTCAAGTCCGGCTTCTTAGGAGAACCCTTTAGCCACTAACCTCACCTTATATTGTGCAATTGACCCATCAGAGTTCCTCTTGATCTTGTAAATCCGCTTACACCCTACCAAATTCTTATTAGAAGGTAAAGGAACAAAATGCCAAGTGTGTTGCTAAATTAAAGCAGATATTTCCTCATCCATTGCAATTTGCCAATGTACAGATTTGGAAGCAACACTATAGGACTGTGGTTTTGCATCAGGATTAGACTTTACTTGAACAGAAAAAACCCTTTTTCTTCTTAAAAATCCCAGACTTAGACCTGGTCTGCGTAAGATGTGTATTATGAGAAGAAATAAGTATTTGCTGCAACTCGGACACTTGAGAAGTAGTAATGAGTGGATGTAACTCTGAATCACCAGCAGCAGTGGAAATACATGGTGTAAGCAGCTCAGAAGTCGTTTGAACCCCAAGAGTAGAGCTCGATGTAGAAAATGAAGTAGGGAGGACAAGATCATAACTATTGCTTGTATGAGCCTGAGTAACACAAGGAATTGCAGTTTGACTATGTTTAAATACAACTGGTAAAGGTATGGGAACCATGGGTGGAGATGAAAAAATGTTGGGATGAACCACATGGGAAGACACATATGACTTAGACAGAGGTAAGACTTTTAATGATAAAGTGGGAAATTTATCTTCACCAAAGAGCACATGTCTAGAGACAATTAACTTGTGATCTTTCATTGATTAGCAAATGTAGCCCTTGTATTGAGCAGCATACCCCAAGAAAATACACTTAGTGGTCTTAGGTTCAAGTTTGTGAGATCGATAAGGTTTCATAGAAGGGTAACAAGCACACCCAAAAATCCTTAAATGATCCAATCGAGGAGGCACATGAAACAAAGATTCAAAATGAGATTTCATACACAGAGTGGGTGTAGGCATCCTATTGATAAAGTAAATAGCAATAGCACACACATGGTACCAAAACTGAGGAGACAAAAAAGCTTGTTGAAGTAAAGTAATTGCACTTTCAACCATATGTCTATTTTTTTCTCTCAGCTAAGCCATTTTGGGCTGACATATAGGGACAAGACCTTTGATGAACAATACCCTTGGTGGTGAGAAAGGTTTGAAACTGGTGACTAACATACTCCCCACCCTCATCACTCTGGAAAATTTTAATATTGGAATTGAAAAAAATGTGAATAAATGCATGAATTGCACAAACACTCCAAACACAACAGCTTTATTCATTAATGGAAAAATCCAAGTATATCGAGTACATTCATCGATAAACGACACATAATACCTATACCCTTTTAAAGACATTTGAGGTGCAAGCCCCCATACATCCGAATGAGTGACCTCAGATGGAATTACAGACTTGGGTTTATTAGAAGGAAAAGGAAGATGAGTGAACTTGCCTTGCAAGCAAGCTGTACAAGTGTGAGGTTGAGAATTACAATGAAAGGGTATAGAAGACTTATTAAGAGCTAGTGTAACAATGGAATTTGTTGGATGACCCAACCTACAATGCCATAAAGAAGATGACACTTTTTTACCTAAGTATGCTACTAGAGAAAATTGTCTAGATTTGAACATAGGAATGGGATAAACTGCATTGTTACTCAGCCCTTGGAATAAAACTTTCTGGGTGACCTTGTCCTGCACACAAATAAAAGACTCATCAATAATGCATCTGCAATTATTATTCTAGCATAGTTGATTCATGGACAGCAAGTGTTGTGATAACTGAGGAACATGCAATATAGAGTTCAATTTAAAGCTATAAGACTTAGTATGAAGCATGGAATTGCCAATGTGTGCAATAGATAAACCTTCACCATTTACACTGCTCACAGTTTCTGGAGAAGAATAGGGTGCAGCCACTTGAAGATTGGAAAGCTCATAGGTCATATGATTTGTTGCCTCAGAGTCAAGCAACCAATATTCTTGTGATAGAGCTGAAGGAGATCAAGTGGTTGTAGCATTCATGGCAACATGAGAATAGGACTGAGACATTCCACTTGAAAATGGATATTGTTGTGGAGAAAGAACAGCAGAAGATTGATATTGAGGTGGAACACCAGAGAGTGGACCATATAGAGAACCAAAAGCATATGGAACAGAAAACCCTTGTGAATGAGAAGAATATCCCTATGTTGGAATGAAAGACTGAGGAGTATTATTAGCTCAATCAAAACATGTGGCAAATGTGTGACCAACTCTATGGCAAATTTGACACCCATTTTGATAACAATTGAGCACAGAGTGACCCTTCCTATCACAGATTTGACATTTCTATTGAGTTGATGGGGTTAAGATGGTAACCTTTGATGTCCTAAAGACTGATACACAGGTTGAGACTGGGCCTGAAACTAGTTCCCTCTAGAGAATTGAGACTGAGAAAACTAAGGTTAAGACCCTAAGAATAACTTCTTGCCTTTGCCTTTGTTTTTGATATTATTCCCCCTGAAATTATAGGACTCTGATCCAATTTAAGACACAAAAGCCAAAGGACCAGGAACATCCATTTGTGAAAAATGAGTTGGGAAAGGCAATTGTTGAAACTGAGGCACACTGGATGAACTGCCCATATGACTTCCAAAACTTGAAGATTGAGCAAGCATGGCAAACATTAAAGGAACTGACTTTGCCACTTCTTCTAAGGTCGACTCTTCAGCTTTAAGTTGAGACCCCAATTCTTTCAAGGATACAAGGTTTTCTCTACCACGAATCACTGATTTAATTGTGTTAAATTCAAAAGGTAAACCACGAAGAGCAACAATTACAATGTCTTCATCAGAAATTACAACTCCAACTGCAGCAAGTTGATCTCTAGTATTCTTAATTCTCTGAAGATACTTATTAACAGTCTCAGGACCTTTCTTGATATTCTGCAAATCAATCTTCATCTGAATAATGCTAGTACGAGTCATATTTGCAAAATGTTCTCTAAGATTCAGCCACATTTCTTGAGAACTCTGACATCCAATCACACAAGACAAGGCAGCAGGTGACAGTGTAGCAGTAATAAGAGTCATAAATGCTTTATCATGAATTTTCCACACCTTATATGCATCAGAAATCACCAGTGTGTTATCATCAACTTCTCATTCAGAATCAGTCTCAACAAACTTGTTAGGGTAAGCAACAAAACCACATATTCCATTGCCATCTAATAATAACTCCATTTGAAAATTCCAAGTGACATAATTGGAATCATCTAATTTCACGGTGACAGTATTGCTCACACTTAGAATTAGATAAGCAATCGGTGATTGAGTGAGAACCAATTACACCGGGGTTACCATTGTGAGTATGTAAGCACAAACAAGAACTTCTTCACATAATACAAAATTGAAAACAACTACTCAATCGATCAAGAATTCCCCAAAAAAACTAAGGTTTATGCGATCAAGAATCAAGACAACCAACAAATCACTAACAATTAAAAAGCGATAATCAACAAGCAACCAGACAGAAGAATATCATCTTCGCAGAGGAAAAGAATCAATCGACAAGCAGAAAAACCCCCAAATGCTAGGGTTGAAACGATCCGCCGACTACACCGACAATCAACACCGGAGTTGAAGCAAGACTGAAACCAAACAACAACACAAACGCTAAACAAGCGGAAGCAAAGAAGATCGTCAATCGACGGTGCGAGCCTCGACCGATGAAGATACCATGATAATGAAGATGGAGGAAACAAAGATATTGGAGAAGTAGAGAGAATTTGTTGAAAAACGACTTATCATTATATTTTTGGATAATGATTACAAGGCAATGACTTTGTCTTAGAAA
The DNA here is from genome assembly GCF_041283825.1 of Pyrus communis. Taxonomy (NCBI): domain Eukaryota; kingdom Viridiplantae; phylum Streptophyta; class Magnoliopsida; order Rosales; family Rosaceae; genus Pyrus; species Pyrus communis. The sequence goes on from NC_142574.1 coordinate 89,874, forward strand.
TACACAACTATAATTAACTCAAGGCTTGGACTAATGACATTTAGCCACATGGCACACTAATCACTAAACACCTGTCATTACTTAAACCTTCATATCCTAAGAAATAGTTTGACAAGCTAGGCAATGAGCAACGCCATTTCCTTGGCGATGGGAGGCTAGGGTTTGCTCTCTTTGCCATCCTCCTAAAGCAAGGGTAAAGATCATTTCCATAGAATAAGGGTTTCCTTCCTTCTTACATAAATCATGGGCTAAAGGCTCAAATACTAAGGTCCAATATATGGTACAATAATTTACAATAATTACCCAGATGGAATATCAATTAATCCAAAAATGACTCTTTCCCAATAATAAAAAACACATGTACTGATATGTAAAGATCAAAACCTTTAAGAAATGAAAACAATATCTGCATTTGTTAAAGTTGTGACCACTTACACGAGAGAGATGGGTTTACAAGGGTTTGTGGTTACCAAGATGCCCCGGAAGAGGTCATCGCCTTCTTCTCTCAATGTCGGCACATGAGTGAGAGGGAGTGAGCGTGGTGAGGTGGGGGTGGCATAAGATGATTAATTTGACAGTTGATACCGACCGTTGCTGCATGGGAGAATGAGGACGGTTTGCGTAGTTAGATTCAAACCTGAAGAAGTCAACCCCCAAGCTCGCCTGCTAGCTCCTACTCACTAGGTATTAGAAAGTAGGATTAATCTCAGTTCGTTACCCTAAAGTTTCTTGATTTTCAACATTTCAAGTTTTTTTTATTCCAGTTTAGTACTTAAAAACATAATTTTGTGACATTTTCATATATCTATTAAGTTTTCTATTAGAATCTCCATTAACTGATGATGTGGTGTTCACGTGTACAATGACTAATGCTACGTCTCAATATAGGCTTATATATTAAAATTTTTAAAAAATTAAAAATCAATTTAGGTCTCTCATCTCCCTCCTCTGCACCCAGTACCCCATCCCTCTTTCACTCCTGCACACCCACCCTCTTCCCCTTCCCTCTCCAAACCTAAATGAAAACCCATGAAATTCAACACCATCAAATTCAAAAATGGAAAACCAAACTATTTGATTATGTTTGAAATCAAAGAAGCCAACAACAAATCTACCTATAAAGCCAAATCAAGAGTTTTGTTGCCGATTTCGAACTCGCTGTGCGCGGTTCCTCAGAATTCTAGCTCCTCCCCCATATCCATGTCCACCGTCAGTGGGATTGAAGGTTTCAGTGAGCAAACAGAGCTGGGTTCTTTATTTTTTATGGTAATTGATGAAATTTGGTTCTTTGGTTCGAATTCGCAACACCCTAGATTGATTTTTTTTAGGTTTAGGGTCAGGATTGGATTGGATTTGAGGCATGGTTTAGATGAGGACGGGATTGATGATCCCAGAGGAGGATGATTTCTTTGTAGGTTTAAGGTTTAGATTTTTATTTATTTATTTATTTTTTAATTTTCTTTTAAATTTTTAATATCCATGTGTGCCCATATTGACATGTGGTGCTCAGTTATTTTCACGTGGATGTCATGTCATAAGTTAATAGAGGTTTTGACATAAAACTTAACGGATGTATGAACTATGAAAGTGTCCTAGAATTATGACTTTAGGTACCAAATTGGGACGAGAAAAACTTGATTTATGAAATGTTGAAAACCCAAAAGCTTCAAAATAATAAACTGAGATTAATCCTAAAAAGGTAATAAGTGTTGTAGAACAGTGGATGTCCACTCAAATAATTAAATACTAGGCAAGTTGCCCTTCCACTATCTGCAAAAGCTTGCTTTCTATGACTCTTATTTTCTATATAAATACAAAACCCCACACAACACCAAAGAGAAAGACTCACGGCAGAGATAGGAAGAAAAAAGAGAGATGAAGAAGAGAGTAGAGAATAGAGAGAATTATTTTGGTACTCCTATTATTCCAGCTATAAATGAAAGCACCATTGCTGCCCCGAGGACGTACTCCAGTCACATTGACTGTAGAGGAATCTCGTAAATTTTGTGTCTTATTTCATTTATTCCACTGCACACACCGTCGATTTTACAACAAGTTATCAGCACGAGAAGCTCTCATGTAAGTGGAAAGCACAACGCCATAAATCCGGTGAAGCATTATCTACCTCTCACCTCTGCCAACCAAAATCTCACAAAATAAAAGGTATGTACATTTTATGTCTCTCCCACCGCGCTAGAAGCGCCCCACCGAATTTCGGTACGACCTGTAGTCGTCACGAGATAAGAAAACTCGTACCTGACAATTGGTTTCCAGAGATCCAGAAGAATCTCATCAGACTTGGAAACCCAAATTGAGTTGTTTTCGACGAATCTCGAGAACTCCCATGAATACTTGGTTGTCTGAGATGGTGATGGCAGGACTGACTCCACACATACCTCATTCTCTTGTGCCTTCATCAACTCCGTCGTCATCTATGTCTTTATAGGGAGGTTCTTGCATCGCGGTGCCATGTTCTTTGGGCCATACAAGAACAACGCCAGTCTCTGGTAGCCTTTTTGGATTGAATTGGTTTTTTGTGACCTCCATGACAACCTAGCTAGTCCTGGGTTTCGAGACTGGTAGAGACAGACAAAGAAAGAAAAAAGGGGAAGTTTATGGAATATGCATGACACCATCTGAAAAAGGCAATAATGCACGACACCATTTGAGAAAAAAAGCAAGAAATAAAAAAAAAATGGAAAAGACAGAATGATGCAGTTGCACTATCTGAATGAAAAATAATAATGGGGCTAAAGTTTTTGGAATGATGCAGCATGTGAATGAAAAAGAAAAATAATAATAAAAAAAAAAAGGTAAAGGCTTTTGGATGGTGTTGCACCATTTGAAAAGAAAGAAGAAAATATATATGTATTTATTTATGTGAATGGTGTTGGCTTAAAACTCTTTCACAATTTCTATTTACTTTAAAGAAATTTATTTATCATGGATGATTTTACTGCCTACTGCTTTAACTTTTGATTTATGTGAATAGTGCTGAATTAAAGCCCTTGTCACAAGTTTTATTTACTTAAATGCAATTTATTTACTACAGCTGAAATTACCGCCTATTGCTTTAATTTATTTATTGTACTTATCTTTTGTTACGATAAGTATATACAAGACCTGAAGTTCCTTGATCAGATCAGAACCTGCAATTTCTTGATCCTCGTCATATAAAATGATTGGACGCGAAGTTCCATCATACAAAAAGATCGAGCATGAAGTCCCTTGATCCTCAAGATCAAGACATGAAGTTCCTTGATGAGTACAGTAAGTTTGAAGTGCCGCAATGCCTCAACTTAACTGTAATAAAGGCCATAAGAGTCTCAGTCTACAGACTATTAAATAAGGACCAGAAGTTCCTCCTGTCCATACTCAAAATGGTTTAGCATAAGCATTTAGTAAGCGGATGAAATTGATTACCCGCGCTCTGCTCATGAAAACAAAATTGCTAGTTTTCACATAGGTACATGCTATTTTGCATGATGCATTATTAATTTGGTTAAGATTTGTTACCAACCATCAATATTTCTCAGTACAACTAGTGTTTGGGAACCAGCTAAACATTATACATTTACGAGTTTTTGGTTGTGTTATCTTTGTGCCTATTGCATTGTCACAACGTACTCAAATGAGGCATAATCGCGGATTGGGCATTGGTGTTCATTCAATATTTGGATCCCTTGACTGGGGATACGTTTACTGCATGGTTTGTGGACTGTCATTTTGATAAGACAATTTTCCCTCCATTAGGTGGAGAAAATAACATCATTCCAGAAGAACGATGAGAAAATAACACCGTTCTAGAAGAATGATAAGTAAAGACCGTTCCAGAAGAACGAAGAGAATTTGTCTTATTTTGATTCACGAAGCAATTAATGAGAAAATGAAGTAAGAATAATTGAATGATGCAACGATGTGTCAATCAAATGGCAGATGCATTAATGATGTAACGAAAGTGATGAAATCACATATACTTGCTACAAATGTGCCTACAAGAATTAATGTCCCTGTTGGACAATATAGTGAGGCAGTAAATGATTTATCTATTGCACACCTGAAGCATGGCAGACCTTCAGACTCAAAAGGTTTAGTCATTTGAATGAAGAAGAATATGACACTACTGAACTATTGCATTCTCGAAGCATAAATGTTGCATAACAGTCGTCACATGGATATACGTCCCAGAAAGGACAATCCGCGAACATGGGAATTTTGATGTCTCATGCATGAAGCATGATAGACGTATAGGTTCCAATGACTCAACTCCTGGAAGTAGAGATTAAAATCTAAGCTCTATAACGCTCAAAAAGAGGTTATGATCTGCATTCTCTAAATTACGACTATCCTGGAGGAGATAGTGAAGAGGCAATGGATATCCAAAAGAAATGAAAAGCTTTTATGCATGCGCATGCACATGAGAATATGGGATCACGGATTGATGATAACCAATGGTAATTTTGGTTTTTATAAGTAGCCACTAAATTCATCAATGAGCTGTGTTGATATTGAGTTATGTTCTTTTCTGTCAACAAAAATTATTGGCCAAAAATGGAGAAAGACAATTCCATTACAATTTTCTAAGAACGTGGAAAAATGGACCTATGTACTTGAATATAATACAAATAGCCAAAAGATGTTAAACCAAGGAGGTTACATATGGGCATTATATAGTGAAATACACTCATATGATATGACACAAGGTTACTAATTGAAACTTGAAATTATACTCTTGTAAACGAGTTCATATGAATAGAGAATTATATACAAAGGGTTGTGAGTCGCCCATATCATATCTCCATAAGTAAATCCCTCAAGTATACATGGGAGCAAATTGCCCTGTATAAATTCCAAAGGAAAATCCCTGAAGGATTCAAAGTGCTTGAACTAAGCCCTAGAAGGGTAAAACATGAATTATGTACTCAATACCACTGGATGGTATAAATTGACTTAGTGAGTACTATCATTATGATATTGTTGCAACATACTAAAATCTCTTGCAAGAGTTGATGACGTTAAATTGGAACTCTTGAAAAGTCTAGAAAAATTATAAAGTGTTGAGAGAAATATTGTCTCGAACTGCAGATCAAACAATCTACCAACACGAATCTTATCCATGATGTTTATGATATTAAAGAATCAAATGGATTGAAGATTATGAGTTGAATACTCAAATGATGTAGACACTAAGAATGATCATTTATCTTCATGAGGGTAAAGATAAATTGATATTCGGTCCAGAAGTACCACATCTTAGTGAAGTATATGCTTTGTTGTATTTAGCACAATACACTGAATGAAATAAAACTTATCTATTAATATCTTCGAGAAATTACAGATATGTGCATATACATGAGTTAAAACAAACAAATAAGATCTTCATAAAGGTTGCTCATGTGAAGCCTCAGTGCTCGGCAGTATCCCAGAGGGGGGAACTGGAGATTGATCATGTGACACCCCAGTACTTGGCAAAACATCAGAAGGGGAAGGCATCAGTTGCCTTCGGAATCTAGCAACGAACCTCTTATGATCACTTTGAATCCAACTTTCGGATTTTAGCAACTGGTTAAGCTTTCTTTTCATGTTCGTTGAGTAAGTATTTGCAAGCACGTGTAAGTCTCTATTCTCATGCTTGAGCCATCTGATCTCTTGTTTAAGACTTGCCACCTCAGCCATCAATGATTCAACTTGGCGAGTTTGAGCAAGTATGCGTTGGCCCATATTGGATGCAGAGCCTGCACATTGAACACTGAAAGCCAAGGAGTCTTGAACAGTTGACTCATCATACCATTTTGAAAGGATTCTGTTATCCTTTAGAGTGAGAAGATTCTTAGCTACCATTGTAGCGGTTATGTTATTCTTCATCACAGAGTCCCCAACCGTCAGATGACCATTAGAAGATAAGAAGGAAAGACGTCATATATTATCCTAATGTGATTCGTTTATATCACTCCTAAGACTCAAATCTAAGCAAATATTAGATGGGTTAGCCATTTTCAGAAATGATGAAAGAAAAATGAGGTCAAATAAAATCTCAGAAGTGTAAGAAGGGGAAAATTTCTACGAGCATCAACTTTCTGAGCATACTCTTGAACACAATTGATGTCTCTATAAAAGAAGAGGCAATAGAGCCACTTGTTTAGAGATCGAAGAGACATCGCTCTCCAAATTTTAAAAGCCAGATTTTCCTAAATAAAGTTTGTTGGTACTTTTCAAACACAATCTCAGTCTTTCGAATATCACGTGTAACTTTGTCAAATATCTCTGACAAAGTTGAAAACACGTAAATCTTATTGTTCTAATTACACCACAATTGTTGACAAGAGTAAAGGTATAACACCACTACCTGCTATTGGGAAATCCCTATATATGTCGACCTCTGTGCTCCATAACAAGGCAGACCTGCAAGAATACCTAACTCTTCCTCATCTCCGAGAATGCATCTTCAACAAAGCATCTCGAAATACTCAGATTTCTTCCTCTCTGAGAATACTTCTTCAAACAAGTCACACCATAGCAAGAGTATCTCATATCATTAGGGTCAAAAGCAAGAGTATCTCATATCTTGTTGTCTCGCTGTCATTTTCTTTGTCCTTGTTCTCACCTGCAGGATAAGGAGAAAGAGAGCAATCAGCTGGCACTTGGAATCAACCTTTCGATCTAGAACTTATTGCCTGGAATCTTTGCCTGGTTGCTTATCTTGCATTGCTCTCGAGTACTCATTTTCAAGTGTTGATATGATGTTGGTTATTTACACTAAAGTTGCTAAGCATAATGAGTCGCTGAGAAGTGATGTTTTGCAGGACCATTCAAATGCAAGGTTTGCATTCCACTACTGCATCAGTGAACAAATACTATAAGAGAAGATGCCACACATGCAAGGGGGAAAACCAGGGAAAATACCACTTCTACAAAGGGAACAAATAAAGCAAGCAAAAATGATACATTGAAGCATGTGGAGACAAGTGCAAAAAACACATGCTAATTCATCCCCACCAAAACGAAAGATCACTTGCCACGTGAAGCTCATCATGGTCAAATTTCATTCAAGATCAAGTCTCGACGGCCCTTGAAGAAATCACAAGTCTGATTCAAGATCAAGTGTCCACCACCCTCGAATCAAATTTAGCTCTAGATAACTGAAGTAAATTCAGACCTTTGGAGGAAACCAGAAGGCCCTCCAGCCCAGTTCAAGAACAAGCCTGTGGAAAGTCAACAAGCACAACAGATATGGTACTACTCATCAGGGGGAGCATCCAAAAACAAATCAAGATTTTAACGAGTCAATCGAAGACTTGTGGCCATCCAATGGGGAGTGTTGTAGAACAGTGGATGTCCACTCAAATAATTAAATAATGGGCAAGTTACCCTTCCACTATATGTTGAAGCTTGCTTCCTAGGACTCCTATTTTCTATATAATTACAAACCCCACACAACGCCAAAGAGAGAGACTCACGGCAAAGATAGGAAGAGAGAGGAAGAGAAAAGAGAGATGAAGAAGAGAGGAGAGAATAGAGAGAATTATTTTTGTACTCTTATTATTCCAGATTATAAATGAAAGCACCACTGCTGCCCTGATGATGTACTCCAGTCACACTGACTGTAGAGAAACCTCATAAATTTTGTGTCTTGTTTCATTTATTTCATTGCACACACCGTCAATTTTACAGCAATAAGAAAATTATAGAACTAATGAATGCGATAGTACCTGATGCTGTTTTATATTTGTTATAAAAGTAGGTGAGTTGGTTGTTAATTCAGAACATGATTATATTACAGAGCTCAACGTTCATTAGTTGGATACTGACCCTTCTCACAAATCAGCTTCTTTTAAGTGAACTAAGTTCACTGATTTTTTCGTGTGCAGTGTGGCGTTGTTGATGGCCTCCGGGAGGAAATCATTATTAATGTTGAACAGGTGCTGAAGCTTGAGTTTTTGGCGTTGTTGATGGCCTCCGGGAGGAAATGGAGAAGGTTTTCACTTGGAAACCAAAACTTGAGTTTTTGGGTATTTTTTTGTTCCGCTATGCATTTTACTTGAATATTTGTTCTTACATGCACCTGCAAAAATGTTTCTTACAGTTAATAGGCACTTTGGAGAAACGTATGTATTCATATACTCAGATTAGTAGATCTCACAGAATATTCAGAATGGTATGTCCATATTAATATATTATATATTTTTTTATGTAGAGCCTCCAATAAAATTTTGGATTTACTACCAAGTCCTATGTAATGGTATCTGTATCTTAATTTGTTTTTACTTCTTCACGGACATTGCTATAACACATTCAGTCTCCTATTTTAACACTTATATACAATATTTATGACTCATTGAAATCTTATGATATGCCGAGAGAGAGAGAGAGATAGATGATTTTTGACACACCCCGACTCGATATGTTCATTAAGACTCCAAATCGAGCTATGTTGGCCGACACCTCCGGACTGGGATGTGACAATTTTGCTATGCTTGATAAAACTGAAAATAAAAGGAGAACTCGATATGTTCATTAGGACTCCAAATCGAGCTATGCTGGCCGACACCTCCGGACTGGGATGTGACAATTTTGCTATTCTTGATAAAACTGAAAATAAAAGGAAAATCTAAGGTAGGATTTGCATCCGTATGAGCTTTTATTCTGTAGCACAATCTTTTATATCGTTCAAATTAATCTTTTATATAATTTTCAATTATCCCATAGTAACGCACGGACATAAATTTCTAGTCTTACTTAAATTACATATTAATGAAACTCTCTTTGTCAATTAAAAGAGGGTAAAAAAATATTTTTTCTTTTATCACAACAAAAAAAAATTAAGGACGGTAACGTAATGTTACAAATCAAAATTTTACTATTTTTTGTTTAAGCCTCACATTTCCACAGTTCTCTCTCGCTCTCTTCCTATATATATCTTTTCATGATTTCTATCTTAAATTAAATTTGGAGCGACTGAGAATGGCTATCAACAACTTGCTTTTATCAAGCTGGCAAATCATTCCGTGTTTTTTATAACAACTATGACATGACTATTGGTGTATTGAAGTTAAATTAGTTTATTGTCTCTTGTTACTTTCTTTTTCTTTTCTTTTTTTAGTATATCGATATTTTTGTACTAAAAATATGAAGAATTCGGTTAAACCACACAATCGACAGCCTAATTTAGTATCGAATTTGCCATTCATAAGATAATTTAGTATCGAATTTGCCATTCATAAGATTCGAACCTAAAACCTCTCATTTCTAATTGAAGAGAAAAACCACCAGACCGTAGTTTTGAACAAGGAAAAAAAAACCCATCAAGGATTAATGTCAGCATGCCAAGTAAACATATTCAAATATGTAGGTATAAATATAAATAATATTGTAATATACAGATTGTCGCAATACGTGTTAAGAACGGATTGGTAAATCTTTCGGTTTTATTGTATGCACTACCATCAATTCACGGTATTGATGGTCACGTTTAATTAATTTTGAGAAAGTTACAATATTTCCTCTGTTGACTGCCAAAATTTTGAACTTCAGAAGAATTAAGCAATTAAAAGCCTCAATTAATATCATCATCAGAATCTTAAACATGAAAGTCTCAATTTAAAGCATAGCAGTGAGTAGCATATCCATTCTCAACCAGCAGTGATGGAGAACGAATCTTAACTGTCCTTAATAGGATCCCTAATTACAATCCAAAGCATAGACTTACACATAATTAAAGGGGTATCAAGGTCCATTTCCAAGTAGTAGATGAACATGAGAGAGAGAGAGAGAGAGAGAGAGAGAAGAGTGAGGAAGCCCTAAGTCCTAACCATGGTTGGTGCGTTAGTGGAGAAGAACCCAAGGGAACCAAAATATCTCCCGAGGATTACATGCAGATGCTTTTGAACTCCACACCCATTAGTGGAGTGCTCAAAAGGATGATGAGATTTGTACCAGCTATAGCTAAAAGCTAATGCTAAAAACTATCCCTCCTAAAATTAAATTAGTGAAATGGGGCTAAAACTCCAGTAGTTTAGCCACACTTGATGAATTTACAAGAAACGAACAAGAATTAGTGATTTTCTTCCCTTTACCCTAAAGGAAAAAAGATCCAACGTTGGTTGGTTAGACACATATTATGTGAAAGTTGACAAAAACTAGGTAAAGCTTTATAGAAACATCACTGGTCCTAGCTAGTTTCAAAATCCTAAGACTAGTTGCTAACAGCCAAAACAACCGGGGCATTCCATGCCAATGTTTTTTTTCCCCAAAACTGTGCGCCTCTTTTTGTGTGAGGTGATTGATTAGCTGAAGATTGAGGGATTAAACATTTTTGGGTTGAAAATTTTCAAAAGTGAGGGGCTTGCTATTTGTTTTGAATTTACAATATTCGCAAGCCATTTTATGCATTTCTTTAGCCTTCCTGGGCCAAAAGTAACATTTTTCTTTTGTTGCCTCAGCCTCTCCAGGGCTAAGAATTTTAAGGGAAACAACGAAAACTATTTTCCAACTTGGCTAAAACCCAGTAGCCTGAGTTGGTGTTTAAAGGGATGCTTTAGTTCCTCTTCAAAGGAACTCTTCAAGGGGAAAATGGAATGCATGAGTATGCATGAGATGCACGTACCTACGTACCCCAGCCAATTGCGGAGATGGAATGATTTCATGTAGCCCCTTTGAGAGACTTTGTATGTGTGCAAATTAATTAGCTCAAATGCCAATTGCTTGGGCTAATTAATTGTGTGTTAGACGGCGAGAGAGAGAAAGAGATGGAGAAGTGAACCATGGTTAGGCCAGAGGTTGCTGAAAACTCAGAAGCATTTGCAGCCGACGAGGGTGGAATCGAGTTTCAAATAAATTGAAGCCATGCATGCACGCACGCACTTTCGGATGAACTAGCGATGAGGAATTGGTGCAGGAAGGGCCACGGTTACGCCTGTGGCACAGCAAAACACACTGTCAAAGATATTAGTGTCTGCATCCATCTCAACCAAGATTAACTAGTTAAAAGTCAAGAAATTACTCTCATATCGATCTAACGAAAAACAAATTCACGTAATTACCTGGTGACTGCAAGGCGGGCGAGGGCGCAAGAGAAATGGGAGGACCATAGTGCTGGTAGCCTCCAACTCCACTTGAGTTCATGGTCGAATACTGAAAAAGCTGCTGCTGCTGCTGCTGCTGGTGGGGGAATTGGACACCAGTTGCATAGCTCGGCACACCTGAGCTACCATACGCACCTGCTGCGGCTCCTCCATTCCCTTCTGATCCATATGAAAGATAGGGGTAAAATGCCGCCGCCGCTGCTGCTCCGGCCACCATCCCAGTTGCAGGGCTTGTCCCGTACATAGGATACTGGCCTGCTGCCCCTCCATACAAACCATAGTAGTTCTGCAAAATATATATACACATTGCACAAAACACAAATCATCACTTACTTATACGAGTTAGTTAATTTAATACATAATTACCTTACATTAAATTCAAGTACAATTACTTAGGTATATATAGTACATATCTAGAAAGAAAAAAAAAAAAAAAAAAAGAAGTTTTTTTATCGGTAAACGCGAGGAATATAACTGCGTATTTAAACTCAGGAGGCCTCGTGAAACTGGAGTCTGTACATGTGAGTTCCCCATTTTTACTTGGATATTTGGTCTTGTTTTTCACTTTCTTCCCTTCCTGTTCTTTGTGTGCGCTATTTGGTGTAGATTATAGTGAAAGCCTACTTACCAAGTTGGAACGCGGAACACGGGCGTATGTTAATCAAGGTAAAAAAAAAAAAAAAAAAAAAAAGGAGTTTGGTTGTTGGGAATAGTTGAAGAAGTTAAATTATTTTTCACAACTTGGCATCGCATACATGGAACTGCCAAGACATGCAATGCATATAAGTGCTGGTTGGTCCCCTTTCCTCTTACCCTTACGTAATAGGTGCATTTTTTGCTTACCACCCTTAACTGGTGATAATGTTTACCATCCTATTTATCACCGTTGAATAAGTTTAAATTTTAAAATTTGTATCTATCTACTACACAGATCTCGAAATTTAAAATTATCTAATAGTGATAAATAGAGTGATAAGCATCACTATCACTTTAGAGTGGCTGAAAAAAAACATTCCCTACGTAATATATATGGACGCTGTTGGAAGAGTAAAGTGCATGCCTATAAAGAAGCAAAGGTAGAATGTTTCATTAAAGAAAGGGAATACGAGAAAACCAAGTGGGTAAAATGTTTTAGAGGAAATATTTGAAAAAGTGCAAAGAAATGAAAGTACAAATTAATTAAGGAAATAATATAATATAAAAAGGAGAAGATTGTACAAACCGCAGGATAAGTGTAGTCTGGCGAGTATGAAGAGTACCTGATCGAAATGGAAAGAGTTATAAGTCAGTCAGCATCTATTAGACAAGAAAATATCGATTCAAATTCGATTAAATTACTTATGCGTTTTACATGGCTGTGTAAAACATGATGCATACATGTTAAAAACAATTCATGTCAATGAATGGTTAATTAAGGTTGCAAATGCAATGCGCCCATGAGAGATTGCTGATTCAAGAAGCATGTCATATATATGCATGCATGCATGAGGATCAAATGTGAAAGCACAAGCTTGCGCGATGCATATATATTGTGTACTGTGTTATTTGCCAGTGTGTATTTTTGGGGTGGGGGAATGTCACAACCATGCCAAAAGGGAATGAATTTTGATGTTGATCATGTGGTGGAGAGAGAGAGAGAGAGAGAGAGAGATGATCGTGCTGGTGAATTTTGACAGAATTTTGATACATATATAGTAGGGCTACTTTAATGTTTTAAAAAAGTGATCATTTTGGCTCCGGTCTCTAATCAACATAGTTGTTAGAATGAAACCTTATTTGTTTAAATAGTTTGATCAAGGTCCCTAACATCATTTAAGGGATTTAACTCATGCATTTATACATCCAATATCTCACAAATTATGAAATTTAAACAAATCCAAATAATATTGTTACAAATATAGCAATTACTTAAAAATCAATAATAGAGTAATTTGTTCTTCACATAGTTCTAGCAAAAACAAAAAAAAAAATGTACCCACGAAATTATTAATATAGTGCAAGAAATCACTATTGATATGTTTTAAAACATAAAATAAACACATATAATTAGCATGGGTACGTTCAGAAAAAAAATATTGATACGAATTAAATTTAAAACATGGGTACATATTAAAATTCAAAACTATGGGTACAAATTAAATTGAAAATATAGGTACATATTAAAATTCAAAATTATGGGTACAAATTAAATCTAAAAAGAATATTGGTACGAAATTCAAAAACGGATACAAATTATAAATAGAAATATATGAAGAAAAAAAATACTAAAAATATTATATTTAAAAATGATTAATAATTTTTCATTTTTAAATTGACATACAGTGACTTGTAAATAATTTAATATTAAATAATGACATAAAAAAAATTAAAGGATCTTGATCAAAAATGAAAAAGGAATAAGATTTCAATTAATAAAAAGAAAATGAGGGAGAAGAACCTAATTTATCCTCAAATTTTTGTCATAAAAAAAAAGGGCTACTTTAACGAGGTTGATGAGGCTGGGTGGTGGAAGTCCATGAGTTGGCAAAGCACGTGCTGCTTCCCATACACACACACGTATTCATACAGCTAGCAGATACGGATGACGATCCAACATATATATAGCATAGCATAGAAAGCATCTTCATCATCAACTCATACATATATAGTTACCCATAAAAAATTATTGAGTGCTCCGGAATACCGATGATTCCGAATATTTTAACTATTGTATCTTAATTTTTATGTTTTTAAATAAAAATCTAACTATTAAAACATTTATAATATAAGTAATTCAGAACGTCCAAAAAAATCCCAGTAATCCATAAAAAAAGATTGTAAGGTAACCCAATATTATATTTGATGATGGAGATGGTCAAATGGTCAATAAATGGTCAATGGTCATACATACCCATAAAGATTGTAAGGTATCCCTTGTTGGATGGCATAATGAGCGAAGGTTGCTGCTGAGGGAAAAGCTGATCCCACTCCTCCTCCAAACCCTGTTTGGAATGGCCCCACCCTCCCAAAGCTCCTGCCTCCCCCTCCTCCACCTGCCCATCATTTCCCAATTAATCTCTTAAATATTTCCGACAGTAACTTTGATTATACATCACTCTACAAATTAAAGACATCTCTACTACTAGTACTGCATATATAAGTATCAACATTATTTCTCTTCTAAAATAATATACACAAAATTGCATTAACATTAATCTGATGATAATAATAATCAGAAGAAGAATATTGCAAGAAAGGATGAGTATATATATCTATGCTTGAAACAATTTCAAATTAAGAAGAGGATAGAAATATGGTTCCAAATATGTCGATCTTGCTTTGGAATGGTAGCTACGCAAATTTGAGCTAGTATGACACCAATTTTATATATATATTGAAAGCTTTTAAGAAAAGGGATTCTCATTTTTTTATAAAAATAAGGATTGGTTGTAGGGTCAACACCATATCAAACTTTAACGATCTGAACCGTCTATTTTTCAAGTTGTACATCATAGATCACCCTTGCAAAATATTAGCCAAATCGAAAATATTTAAGACATCTAATTGGGTTCAAAAAAATGAACGAATACTTTATTATATAAGAAACAATGAAATTTGATCTTGATAATTAAATAAGCACATGGTTTTGGATTGAATTGAATTTTTGTAAGAATAATCTATGAATTGAGACTTACAAAATAGACGGTTCGGATCATTAAAATTCGATGTGGAGTGAACCCCATATCTAATTCTCATTTTTTTCAAAAATAGAAATTCCTTTACATAAAAGGCCTGTATTTATATTATCCAACTATTTTTGCAAAAAGCACATGAGATATTGGACTTGTTCGATATTGATCCAATTTAAATTAAAAAAAAATGTAGAAATAAACTTAATCCTTAGTTGAGGAGGAATATCTAAATTGCATTATTGCATATATTTCACTGTGAAAAGAATTTTCCTCAAAGAAGAATATTTTTCGGACCACAATCCAAATCTATATATATATATATATATATATATATATATTCAACAACCTCTTTCTAGAGAGCATAAATGATAATTAGTGAGGAATATCCAAAACTCTGAAGGCTGTTGGCTGCGTCACCGAGTTAATATATAAGAACTAATGGTAATATAAATAATCAGTTAAAGTATCTTAATTAGAAGATATGTATATGTGTGTTCACGTGAAAACGCAAGATAAGCTTTTGTAAGATAAAACCTATGATACCTTTATTATACAGATTAGAGATTAATTAAAGAAGAAATGAGGAATTGAGGAAATTGATAAGGTGATTTTGGTTCTGGTCTTTAGTAAATCTAATAGTATTTTAAATATTCTACAAATTATGAAATTTAAAAGTTTCAAGGTCCCTACATCATTTAAGGAATTTATGAAATTAATAAGGTCATTTTGTTTAAAAAGTTTGATTAAGGTTCCTAGCATCATTTAAGGAATTTAGCTACTACACTTATGCATTCAATATTCTACAAATTATGAAATTTAACAAATTGAAATAATATTTTAAATATAATACCGACATAAAAAAAAAAATAGAGTATAATATATTGTTCATCACATAGTTTTAGCAAAAAAAATTAATGTTCTGTCGTAATTATTAAATTTGAAAAAATAATTACTAGGTATAGATTAAATTTAAAATTACGGGTACAAATTAAAACTAAAAAGAATATTGGTATAAATTTATAAAATGGTACAAATTAAAAATAGAAATATATGAAAATACTAAAATGATATATTTGGAAATGATTAATAAGTTTTTTATTTTTGAAATTGACATATGACATGTAATTAATTTAATATTCAAATAATGACATGCACAAAAGTCAAAAGACCTTAACCAAAAATAAAGAAATAAGGTTTCAATTAAGGATAAAATAAAATGAGGATGAGAACCTAAAGAAAATAAAAGCAAAGAAATAGAATACTACCATGCTTTGGAGTTGAAGGCTTGGATCTCTGAACACCGAGAGAAGCAAGGTTGCAGTTAGCCCTCCTCCCATCAATCACGGGAGCAGCATCCACACAAGCTCTCATCGCAGCTTCGGCTTCGCGAAAAGTTACCTACATATTTATATATATATAATCAAAATAGTAAAATACATATATGCAGATATCATTCATTTATTTCAAGATCTATCTAACTAGCTAGCTAAAAACGCTATATACAATATATTGCATGACATGAAAGGGAAAGTGCATACAAATCCGTAGCCCTTAGATCTCCCAGTGGCCTTATCAGTGATAACAACGGCCTCCAAGATGTCACCAAACTGTTCAAAGTATTTCTTCATGGTTTCCTTCTGGGTTTCCCATGCCAACCCTCCAACAAACACCTTGGTGTAAGTCGTGTCGCCAAACTGCCCTGCCAGATTAGCTGGAGTCATCTTCAATTCTCGATTGATCGCGAACGATATGATGATATGATCAGCTCTCGGTCGGTATCTTGGAAATCCTGTGCGGTGGTGTTGGTGTTACTAATTAAGAAGAGAGTCCTATATATCTAGCTAGCTACCACTGATTGGCATGCCCTACACTACTGGTAGATCTAGCCCTAGCCCTCGCTGCTGCTGCTGCTGCTGCTGGTACAAGAACAAGAAGAATAAGAAGAAGAGGGATCTTGTTTGAGATTTCGATGGTAAACTTGGTGGTGGTGGTGGTGAGGGTGTTGATAGCACACAGACAGACAATTGGGTCAGAGATCAACAAAAAGAAAAGAGGAGAGGAAACTAGAGAGAGGGCGAAAGCAAAAGTTGGAAAAAAAGAGGAAAGCCCCTCTCATAATACGGACATGAATTATATACATAGCTAGCCCCACCTCTTCGCATTATTGTACCAAATTCACACACGCTCTACCGTTGGCGCGTCTTCTTGACACTCTTCTCTACTCAACATGATTTCCATTTAGGTTTTTCTTTAAATAATTCAAAAATGATATTCTTATTATTTATTTGTACGTATTATCATTTGTACTTTCTCTTTAATAACGTTGAAGTCCATATGTATTGACGGACCAAATTTATATTAAAAAAATATAAATAAATGATAAATATAACATTACTTTTGATAATTATTTACTGATCTGAGACTCCGAAACATGATTGGTGATAATCATGAGAGAGTGGGAATGGCTTCTGTTTGCATTATTATGTCCTTCATTCATCGTTGTCGTTTGATTAATTGAAGGGTATATGTGGAGTGACCCATTAGCCGCTGTTTTTGTCCCAAAATTACGAAACTCACCAACAACGTATGCTTTCGTTTATTCAACTTTTTAGTGGCTGAGCAGTGGCAGAAATAGAATGGAATGGAAAGAGAGTCTTTTTGGAGGAAATGGTCGACAATCGGAAAAACGGAATCGCGCCGGAAGTCGAAAGTCAGCCGTCCAATTGGCAACCGCTGCTGTTTACCGTCCATGGACTACGGGTGTCATTCTACATGTATAGAAAACCAGATTTTGTGATATAAAAAGCACAAATAAAAAACGAAAACTAGATTTTAATTCGTATATAAGATAAGTTGTCCAAGACTCAAAATTAAGTTTAGTCTATTGGTTCTATTTAAAGGATCAGGATTCTCTCCTAATCAAATGGTGATGATCCTCCTGACCAGACCCATCTAGCCGTTCAAATTTTATCCAACGGCTGCAATTATTATAACTTTTAGAGGGACCCCCTGTTTGTAGTCATTGGATAAAATATAAACGGCCCAATGGGCCTGGTTAGGAGGATCCTCACCATTTGCTTAGGAGAGGATCATGATCCCTATTTAAGTGCCAACATTTACATTCTATCTTTCTTTTCTTTTTTTTTCTTTTTTTTTTTTTTTTTTTTTTTTGTAATTTCATGACTTTTTCTAAGTCTACACTAATTCAGTATAATATATTTTGGTAAAAATATTTAGGTATAGTAACTAATTATAAATATATTTGGGAATACAAATATTTGTTATAATATAGTTCAGTACAGACATTTCAATACAAACATTTAGGTATAGACATTTCAGTACAAGTAAGTTTCGGTACTGTCATTTATGTACACTTATATATTTACATATTTTTCTTATGTGTCACTATTTCTTTTAATATTTTGTCATTTAAGCTTATTTATAATTGGAAGAACTCAAATGTGCATATTAATAAAGTCAAAATTGTTATTTAGTATTACGGTCTGGTGGTATTTCTCTTCACTTGACAATGAGAGGTCTTAGATTCAAATCTCGTGGATGGCGAATTCGATACCAAATTAGGTTTCTCAATGTGTGGCTTAGCCGAACTCCTCCTCCCTGTAGTATATGTCTACACACAAAGTGTTTGGATTTTTTACTTTCGTTTTTTAAATTGAAGGAGAGAGGAAGAGAGTGGGAGAGAATGTGGGAGTGGGGGAGAGGGAGAGAGGTTTTATTTTATTTTATTTTATTTTATTTTTTTAATTAGAGAAGATAAAATCACTTGTAGGTGAGGCTTAAACAAACAACAGCAAAATTTTGTTTTGTGAAATTACATATTGTCTTTAACTTTTTTGTTGTGATAGAAGACAAAAATGTCTTTTTACCATCTTTTAGTCGACAAAGAGGGTTTCATTAATATGTAGTTTAGATTTGGCAAGTTTGAGGTGGTTTTCAAAAGGACAGTGCACTTTTAATCTTCTTACATTACATATTGATGTTTTGAAATTGTATGTTAGAATATAAGTATGAGAATGTATTTTATACTTGTCATTATGATTCAAAGTGGTGCAAAGAACTCTAAAAGAAAGAGGTTTTGAATTATATCAATGTTCCACTTGGATTCTAATAAGAGAGAATAGTGGATTGAACGTGTATATATAGATATGGTAAACATCTGCTCTCGCCAAACACACGCTCTATATTGAATCAAATGCTTTTGTTCATTTGAGCATTGAAGGTTGCTATAGAAGATTGATGGCTTCATCATCTTAGATTTCTACAAGGACATGTGCACTATTTTGAAGTCTGTTATAGCTTCTTTTCAACTGCTTCTACAAGTTAGTTTGGTTCCTATGTTTATCGAATTGTAGTTTTGGGTACTTGTATAATTTGTGGTTTATGATCTTAATCTATTAATTTATGGTTTTTTTTTTATAAGTTCATTCAACTACAAAAAAAACAACTTAGCAAATGGAAAACAAATTTCAGGTCAAAAGGGATTTTGCAGCCCAAAACTTTAGACGACGGAAGTTCATCGAAAAAGATTGGTCACACAAAACCCGTCGCTCGAAGCCTTACCCGATGAAAAAGGAAATCCTTTGGGCGAAAGAGAGTTTGCCCCACGAAAAGGTCATTAGGTCAAGATGCGTTGACCGCCTTGATCCAACGAAAATATCTTGCCTGATGACGTTCTTTTATCACCTCGCACAAGATTAAATACTATTAAAAATTTGACCCAACGAAAATTTCACCAGGCAACACTTTAAAACTAAACTAAACTAAAAAATAAAATAACAATTGCTCGATGAATATATTCGCTGGGCTAACGTATTTCCTTTTTTTTTTTTTAACTTGATATTAAAACAATAATTATAGTAAACAATTTATTTAACTCTAATTATATGAATTTAAATAGCTAACGTTAATGACAACTTTAATTTCTTTAATTACATTCAAAATAAAATTGTTCGTATAATTCTATATATATATATATATATATATATATAAACTAATTAACCTAACTACTCGGGTGGGTGCTGAGGTGGCTGGGGAACGGTGCCTGAAGTTCGCTCGGGGGCTCAGGAATGCCAATGGCAGAAACTAACATTGTTTGGGCTATCCTAGCAATGTACCTGCACTGCTTTTCGATCATGCGCAACAGCTGTTCGCTCAGAGCAGGTTCTTCTCTCAAGCGTGCCGCTTCTTTTTTTTTAGCGCTCAACTTCTTCTCTTTTGCGCGCTAGCTCCATCTTCATTTGCTAAAGTCTGGACGACGTCACGGTCAAAAGATTAGAGCTCATTGACGAAGAAGACACCCCGAGGTCCCGAACCTGACCCGTTCCTAAGACATGAACTTCTTTGCGTTTTTGTCGCCCAACCTCGTCCATTATTAACTGTAGAGACACTTATGGATCAGGTGTTAGCTCGTCCATATGCACGTCCGGTTGCTGGTGAGATAAGTTGGCGAGGTACACGTCATTCTTTTGCATCATAAAAGCCTACCAAAGAAAAAGAAAGGAAACCAATAGATTATGGATCATAATTTTAACCTTATTTATTGTAATAAAATTTACAATTAAAACATAGAAATGAATACTTACAGAAATGTCGTTTGCGACCTCATTACCATAACTGGCATATGTTTTCCCCCAGACATCCACATCTAGGAAATGCGAACCAGTCACTCGTCGTTCCTCGATCCAGTAAGATAGAGGTCAAGAACCAAAGTGGTGAATGTACAACTTCTTCTCCCGATTACCTTTATTTACCATAGATTTTTTTCTGTAAATTAAAATATATTAATTAAAATTAACTAAAAGAACATAAAAATTGAACTAAAATTAAAATATAAATAAACTGACATGAAATTTTGGCTCTAAAAATGAGTGCACAACTACTGCCACTTGCCCATCATTTCTACATACTCATCAGGTGAATTGTTAGGAGCTGTATGAAGAGACGCACAAGTTTGGTAGTAGCAGTGCAACTTGTACTTCCACTCCATGTACTACTCTCTCCACACCTGGTCTATGTACTGGACACCAGCCTTGTCCTTCATGTCCCACTTGCTGGTTTGAAATTCCCAAAAAAAAAAAAAAAAACAAACAAACAAACCCAAATTTATTATTTTAAAACCACATTAAATAAGTCAAGGAAACAAATTAATAAATTAAGAAAGTTGTACACTTAACCAAAGTTGTCTATGATGATAGCACCCATGTTGGCGAGTTAACAAACTGTTAACTTTGTCTCAAGGTCGATGGTGAATCGAGAGGTAATCAACCAGGATCTGCTTCTAAGTGAACCGGGTGATCTGGTTGATCACCAACCCTCTGCAAATACCCCGAGTCTTGCTCTTCGGCTAGGTGGGCAACTTTTTGTCTCCCATCTGTTGCACGGCCGCCGAATCAGCCTCTACGATGGGTAAGCTTGGCAATTCCTGATACAACCCGATAACCCGACACGACACAACACGAAATTAACAAGTGTTCGGGTCGACACAATAACGAATTGGGTCGTTATCGGGTAACCCGATAAGCACCTGTTAAGATAACAGGTTGATTCGGGTATACACGTGGGTAACACGATACACGATAAGCAGAATATTATTTTTATAATTTTATAACCCCAAAAAAATATTGTAATAATTATATATATTAATTTAACAATTTTATACCCCTAAAAACTATAACAAATATATATATATATATATATATATTAAATTAACTATAATAGTTATACCCCAAAATATTAACTATCTATAATAATTATATATATATATATATATATATTAAATTTTGAATTAAATTTTATAAAAACTATAATAATTATTAATTAATATGCATCCATTGATTTGATTCCATAATTGATAATTCCATTGATTTGATTCCATAATTGATAATTCCATTCCATTCCCTGCAGTGTCGCCCTTTTTGAAGAAAAAGGGAGGGAAAATGAAAATGATAAGAAAAGTTGAAAAGGAAACAAAAAAGAGAGAGAATTAGGGAAAGATGGGTAGGCACCGTAGGCTGCCTGAGGGAAAAGTGAAAATTATAAGAAAAGTGGAAAGGAAACAAAAAAGAGAGGGAAAAATGAAAATTAATAAAAGTGGTGAGAAATTTTTTTTTAAGTTATTAGCTTTTTATCACACATATGACATATCTCACTATTTTTATAATGACTCATGTGATGTACTACTCCGTGTACCAATCAATTATACGTACAAAATAAATAGATTTAAATCTACATAATAAATAAATATATACACCATTGAACTTGATGGGATACAAATTCTCTCAAACTAATTTCAACGATCCCAACCGTTAAACTTGTTTGTATATGCTTCGAGATCACATTAGCAAAAAATCGCAAAAAACAAACATTCAGAGATCAAATAACGGGACAAAGCTTTTTGACGGTTATAAACGAAAAATCACGATTTAACGATTATTTTAACTTCGATTTTGATAATTTTTTACAGCTACACTCATTGACCCTATATGAATACAATGAATGAATTTGATCTTCAATTTAAAATATTTACACAAGTGGATACCACAAAATCTTATGTTATACTTGATGAAAGTATAAATAAACTCTAAGTGCTAGTCAATCTATTGTTTTTATGGGATACGAATTCTTCGAAACTAATTTCAACGTTCCCAACCGTCAAAGTTGCTTGTATATGCTTTGAGATCACATCAGCAAAAAATCACAAAAAACAAACATTCAGAGATCAAGTAACGAGACAAAGCTTTTCAACGGTTATAAACGAAAAATCACGATTTAACGGTTATTTTAACTCCGATTTAGATAATTTTTTAAAGCTACACTCCTTGACCCTATATGAATACAATGAATGAATTCGATCTTCAATTTAAAATATTTACACAAGTGAATACCACAAAATCTTATGTTATACTTAATGAAAGTATAAATAAACTCTAAGTGTTAGTCAATCTATCATTTTGATGGGATACGAATTATCCGAAACTAATTTCAACGATCCCAACCATCAAACTTGTTTGTATATGCTTCGAGATCACATCAGCAAAAAATCACAAAAAACAAACATTCAGAGATCAAGTAATGGGACAAAGCTTTTCGACGGTTATAAACGAAAAATCACGATTTAACGGTTATTTTAAATTCGATTTTGATGATTTTTTACAACTACACTCCTTGACCCTATATGAATACAATGAATGAATTCGATCTTCAAGTTAAAATATTTACACAAGTGGATACCACAAAATCTTATATTATACTTAATGAAAGAATAAATAAACTCTAAGTGTTAGTTAATCTATCGTTTTGATGGGATACAAATTCTCCGAAACTAATTTCAACGATCCTAACCGTTAAACTTGTTTGTATATGCTTCGAGATCACATCAGCAAAAAATCGCAAAAAACAAACATTCAGAGATCAAGTAATGGGACAAAACTTTTCCACGGTTATAAACGAAAAATCATGATTTAACGGTTATTTTAACTCCGATTTTGATGATTTTTTACAGCTACACTCCTTGACCCTATATGAATATCATGAATGAACTTGATCTTCAATTTAAAACATTTACACTAGTGGATACCACAAAATCTTATGTTATACTTAATGAAAGTATAAATAAACTCCAAGTGTTAGTGAATCTATTGTTTTGATAGGATACGCATTCTATGAAACTAGTTTCAACGATCCAACCACCAAACACGTTTTTATATACTTCAAGATCACATATGTCAAAAATTTCAAAAAATAAACATTCAGAGATCAAGTAACGGGCCAAAACTTTTCGACGGTTATCAACGAAAAATCACGATTTAACGGTTATTTTAACTCCGATTTTGATGATTTTTTACAACTACACTCCTTGACCCTATATGAATACAATGAATGAATTCGATCTTCAATTTAAAATATTTACACAAGTGGATACCACAAAATCTTATGTTATATTTAATGAAAGTATAATAAAATCTAAGTGTTAGTGAATCTATTGTTTTGATAGGATATGCATTCTACGAAACTAGTTTCAATGATCCAACCGCCAAACATATTTGTATATGCTTCGAGATCGTATACGCCAAAAATTTCAAAAAACAAACATTCAGAGATCAAGTAACGGGCCAAAACTTTTCGACGATTATAAACCACTTTTACCACCATTCAACTGAGCTCCAAAATACGATTAGCTGCACACTAACCCAAAAAAAGGTAAAATGCAACTACTTTAACTCAAAAATATCACAAAGGGAATAGGAATGGATGGTATAAATGTATGAAATATATGAGTTATCAAATATTGCAACATCAGAATTGCTTCAAGGGGGTTTATTCTATGAACTTTAATTTCACTCATGTTGTATGAATAAACTCTTAAGTGTTAGTGAATCTATCATTTTGATGGGATACGCATTCTACGAAATTAATTTCAATGATCCAACCGTCAAACTTGTTTGTATATGCTTCAAGATCGTATACGCTAAAAATCGCAAAAAAGAAACATTCAAAGATCAACTAAAGCGACAAAACCTTTCGACATTTATCAATGAAATCACGATTTAACGGTTATTTTAACTCTGATTTTGATGATTTTTTTACAGCTACACTCCTTGACCCTATACGAATACAATGACTAAACTCGATCTTCACTTTAAAATATTTACACAAGTGGATACCACAAAATCTTATGTTATACTTAATGAAAGTATGAATAAACTCTTAAGTGTTAGTGAATCTATTTTTTTTGGTGGGATACGCATTCTATGAAACTAGTTTCAACGATCCAACCATCAAACATGTTTGTATATACTTCGAGATCGCATACGCCAAAAATTTCAAAAAACAAACATTCAGAGATCAAGTAACGGGACAAAACTTTTCGACGATTATCAACGAAAAATCACGATTTAACGGTTATTTTAACTCCGATTTTGATGATTTTTTACAGCTACAGTCCTTGACCCTATATGAATACAATGAATGAATTCGATCTTCAATTTAAAATATTTACCCTAGTAGATACCACAAAATCTTATGTTATACTTAATGAAAGTATAAATAAACTCCAAGTGTTAGTGAATCTATCGTTTTGATGGGATACGCATTCTACGAAAATAATTTCAATGATCCAACCGTCAAACTTGTTTGTATATACTTCAAGATCGCATATGCCAAAAATTGCAAAAAATAAATATTCAGAGATGAATTCGATCTTCAATTTAAAATATTTACACTAGTGGATACTACAAAATCTTATGTCATGATGATCGATGAAAATTGAGGATTTTGTAAAAGGAATAACATGCAAGCTTTGAGTTCCATTGGCAAGGTTTAAACTTTTGAGAAAAGCTTCACAATCTTGAAAACAAAAACTCTTTCATTTTGCATATCCTTGCACATTTAATATTTTGTAATAGATTAGTAGTGTATGGATGTTTGTTTATTAGACTCTTATTTTCAAGTGTAGATGTAGTACTTAAACAACAAATGTGTTTTAATGTTTTGAAGTAATATTTATGTGGCAATGTGTGGTATGTGCAAATTTAAGGAAAAATAACATTTTTCTTAATGGGTCATAGCGGGTCATAACGGGTCGGGTCACTTTACCTGTTCGGTAAAGTGACCCGACCTGTTAAGGACCCGTTAAGATAACGGGTGTGACCCGACACGACCCGTTAAGATAATATGTGTTACACGAAAACGGTACGAACACGACAGACACTACTCATTTGCTAGGCCTAACGCTGGGGTTATCTTGAACAAGGTGGGATGGGGTAGGGGCTGCCATAGGCTCATGGCATTTGCGGCTGTGAGTTGAAATTTTAAATTTGATAGACGAATTAGATTTCTTTGGAACAGTATATTTGAATGAGCTGAAAAATTGAGGAATAATGGGTGTTTATAAGTAGATGTGGAGATGAATCAAATGGTAGGGATTGGATGTGGTACTTGTTTGGGATATTTTTTTTATTATGAATGTGGTATACTCTCTATGTTCTTCCACATGCAGACATCCAAGTAATTTTTCGTCATAACCTTCTCTGGCATAGAGAAATTATTCAAGTACTTTTCACGGCAATCCTTATATCTTTCTACTACTAGTTCTAATATAACCATTAGAAATCTTATAGTTAATGCGAACCCCCACAATTGTCTTCGACTCTTTCATCTTCTTACACTTACTCCTTTCAGTTTTACCACCAATACTACTCGCTAGACCTCTATAATTGAAGGTGCACCTTATTCCCCTAACTAGCCGTGTGGGCCCAAGCATCGTCATCTTCTAGTTGTGGACTCCACCATAGCTATTGCTTTGCTGCTGCTATTTTTCATAAGGTACTTGGGAACCTTGTGCAAATTGATGAAAGGGTAGGGTTTGGGTAGTGATAAAAGAGGTATTAAAGCAATTCGTAGTGCCAGTTTGATGGAAGTTCATCGAAAAAGGTCGATCGCCCTAAATCCTAAACCCTAAAACCAAATTAAGCCTAATTAAATCTTTGTGTGATGGAACTTTTTCAAGTTCGTTGGGCAAGATTTCGTTACCTTTCGTGCCATTTTTTCCCCTTAATGTCAAATGTTTCCTGATGAACCATGACTTGCCTAATCAAAATCATTTGTCAAACAAGGCTTCTGCAAAAACAAAATGTTGACCACATTTGCCCGACGAAATCCCTTCGGGCAAATGGTAATTTGTGGTAATGTTCTTACATTTGTGCCTTACATATGTTTTGAACATCTAAGCCTCCACTACAATGATGTGTTTTGTTGCCAATGTAATTTAAACGTGTCTTAAACGTCACTCAATATATGTGATTTATGATAGGAGCATATTCATGCAACTTAAATGGCTTGTTCTCGTGCATTTACGTTATGTTTCTTTAGTTATTTTAATACTTTAAGCTATTTTCGTGTGTTTGTAGGTCCAAAGGGCTAAAGGAGCAAAAAGATGCATTTTGGAGACTTTTGGAGCACTTTTGGGCTAAGGATGGATAGCTTATGCTTGGAGCCAAAATGTTGGACGAAATTGAAGACCAAAGTGTTGGAACCTTGTTCCCTTTAGTTTTAGGACATTTAAACCTTTCCTATATCCTTAGTCGTGCATAACATTCCAACATTCCACTCCTTCATTTCAGCCACACTCCCACATATCATTACATATCATTCACCACTTATCATATCATTCACTTATCATATCATTCACTTATCATATCATACACTTATCATAACCATACACTTATCACTTATCACAACAACAACCTTGCACATGCACATTCATCCACATGCACCCATAATCATTCACTCATCTTTAATCCACATGCATCTTCCATAAATCAAATCAGCCACATTCACTCACCACAAACATTCCACATGCATTCATCAACATATCTAGTTGTCACTCACATGCATTCCATCCTTTAAAACATTGCACATGCACTCCCTTTAATTAATTAAGCCACATGCACTCCCATCCATTTCATCATTGCAGCCAACACATGCTTTCACATGCATTTTCAGATTGTCCCCTTGCACATGCAGCCACATATTCATTGCACATGCAATTCCAACCCACATGCATCCTTTAATCATTCAAACATGCAGCCACATTCCCTCCTAGCTGTCATGTTCCCCCCATTTCACCTATAAATAAGCATCCATTGCATTCATTCTCATAGACACTCTTCCATATTCCAGAAATTCGTCAAAACCTCTCCACACCCTTGCAGCAGCCACCAAAACACTTTTCTCCTCCATTGCAGCCACTCCAACCACTCCCCAAACCATTCACACCATCAAACTATCCTTAGACCTTGTGCTACAACGAAGAGGAAGAGAAGAGTGCCTAAACGTTCATACAATTCAAGTTTGAGTTGTTGGAATGTTTAGGTGTTTCTTTGATTTCAATGTTTAATTTCAATACTCTTTGTTTTGTACGTATGAGGAATGGAAGAGAAGAGTGCCTAAACGTTCATACAATTCAAGTTTGAGTTGTTGGAATGTTTAGGTGTTTCTTTGATTCCAATGTTTAAATTCAACTAAACCCCCCTTGGCTAGGGGGGAATTCGAAATATATGTTTATGCTTGCATTTTGATTTGATTACTTCTAATTGCGTTTCATAAGTTGTGGATTCAATTCGTTTAACTGTTTGATTGATAACTTATTTATGTATGTTTATTGAGAGTGCACACTTAATTTTCATGCATGAATATGACGCTAGAATATAAGTGAGTTTCACCTAATAGTTACGAACTTATATTCACAAGTAGTGGAGGTTGCTTATAAACAATCGCGTTAAACGAATTCTTGGCATAAGTTTCATGCGTATTCCATAGTAACGAATGCCTCGTCAACACTTATAATTTTCATAGAGCGTAATGATTCTTGCTTGTATCTCTATTATGCAATCATGTAGGGGACTTGTGGGGAATGTTTTGGGTTGTCGTATGCAATCATCCAATTCAATAACGTTAGGAAGATTTGAAAGTTAATTTAAGCGGACCTAATTAACTTGGAGCATTGAGAATTCATGGTTTATTGAAATGCAATTGGAAATCGTTTTATTATGCAAGTGTAACATGTATGGAGATGAACCCCTTAGCTATTCTATCATCCATTCATTCCATTTCATCATATTCATATTTACATTCTGTTTTAATTGCAATTTGTTCATTTAATTTAATTTCGTATAAACCTCAATCCCCCTTTACTTTAGTGTCCAATTTAGTTAGAAAGTGTCTTAGTTTGTGTTTCTAAGTGTTTTGAATCAATTTATTAACCAATTTCGTCCAAAGTAGTCAAAGTGCTCAAAACTGCCCAGATTGTGTTTTTAAGGCAGTTTTGAGTGTTTTGGTGCTGTTTTGAGTCTTTTAGTTTGTTTGAGTGTTTTAAAGTTTAGTTTCGCATTCTTTGAGTTTAGTTTAGTGTTTTAAACTTTATTTTACGTTTTTGAGTCAGTTTCCAAGTGATTTGCAATCCCTCCTAATCCCCGGTTAAGAACGATCCCTACTTACATACTTACTACAATTTGACAAAAAGAGGGTTTAATTTGTGTGCGTATAATTCTCGCATCAATTTAAATGTGTCTTAATGCCTTATTTTTAGTATGTATTTGTGTATATTTTTTTTTACTAGGATGAACCTAGGTGCTTAGTAAGCATATTTTACCAAGTTGGAGACGTATTATATATGCTATGCATATTCACACCTCATGATTACTATTATGACTTAGCTTTTGAGTTGGAAGGATTAAGGTGGAGTTGTCATTACGTTTTAATATAATCCATAAGTGTAGTTGTGATCATATGTTTACCAGTAGGAGCTGTCAAAATAAGGAGAAAGGTTAACCAATGTGAAGCTAAGTACTTATATATGCCGTCCATTTCATCCCAGGAGGAAGAAGTGTCTGCCGATTATTTCTCCTATAAATATATAGGAGCAGCACCTCATTAGTTTCAAATGTGGCAAATGTAAAGTTGAGAACTAAGGTAGTCGAGTAGATGGTGATGGCATGCAATACATGGAATTGTCCACGTAGAGACTGAAAAAAAAAAAAATAGATGTGAAGATAGGGAGAGAACAGAAAGGAAGTGATTTCATGTGGATATTTTTAGTAGGCTTGTAAATGTGTCAATTCATGCATGGTCCATCTCTTTCCCGTGCACTACACATCCTCAAAGTGCAAGGCGGATTCTCCGTTATGTCAAAGGGACCCTTGAACATGAACTTCGTTTCCATAAAACATCCCAATTGATTCTCTATGGCTTCTCAAATTCTTACTGGGTTGGTTCTCCAGATGATCAACGATCCACTACAGGTGCATGTATTGTTCTTGGTCCAAACATTCTGATCACTTGGGCATCAAAGAAGCAATAGATGGTGTCTCGCTCTAGCACGGAAGCCGAGTATTGTGCCTGTTGGAAAAATTAGGTCTAATTGCTATATTAAATTACATAGAAAATTAAGAAATAAGTAATGCAATTATAAGTCAAAGTAATGCATGCACATGAGTAACCAATTTTAAATGAACATGATATAATGAAGTAGAAAAACCTAGAAAATACGGTCGAGGCAAGTGTTGGACACTTTGTCCTTAAGACAAGTTTACGTCCCACTACGGTGCTCATGGTTCATCAGCGCATGTCGCCCAAGATACAACGACCACGTCCTTGTAATAGTAGCACTCCAAATCACAAGGCTCCATGAACCACAATTGTGTTGAAAATTCTCTCATATGGACTCAACGAGACTCTCTAATAGTTAGTGCACTCTATGTATGATTATGTAAACAATGAAAAGCTCTTTTAGTAATTATAGGGGCTTCCTTATTTATAGAATGTGAGACACCTCTTTGGAAAACATGTGACTATTCATGAAGAGTCAAAAGTTGCAACACTTCATTTAAGTAGACATATCTTTCTACCAAAAGGCTCCACTTCTAATTTCCATTCAATTAATAAATTTAATATAATAATATTATTATTAAATTTTCCAACAATTGTAAGATCCCACATCGCCCAGGGGTGAGGATCCTGTAAGCCTTATATGTATATTCTCATCTCTATCTATCACAAGGCCTTTTGAGAGCTCACTGGTTTCAGGTTCCGTATGAACTCCGAAGTTAAGTGAGTTCGCACAAGAGCAATTCCAGGATGGGTGACCCACTGTGAAGTTCTCGTGTGAGTTCCTAGAAACAAAACCGTGAGGGCGTGGTCGAGGCCCAAAACAGACAATATCGTGCTACAGCGAAGTCGAGCTGGGGATGTGGTGGGGTCTCGGACCGGGATGTGACAATTTGGTATCAGAGTCAATCTCTGGCCGAAAGTGTGCCAACAAGGACGTCGGACCCCTAAGGGGGGGTGGATTGTAAGATCCCACATCGCCCAGGGGTGAGGATCATGTAAGCCATATATGTATATTCCCATCTCTACCTAGCACGAGGCCTTTTGGGAGCTCACTGGCTTCGAGTTCCGTAGAAACTCCGAAGTTAAGCAAGTTCGCGCGACAGCAATCCCAGGATGGGTGACCCATTGGGAAGTTCTCGTGTGAGTTCCCAGAAACAAAATTGTGAGGGCATGGTCGGGGGTCCAAAACGAACAAATATCGTGCTATGGTGGAATCGAGCCCGGGATATGACTACAATGCCTTACTACAACTGCTGAAATATGATGGTTTTGCTATTTTTTTGGGAACTCGGTATACCTCTCTATGTCCATCCATGTCTTTATGTGGAAAACATATGTGCACTTCCCAAAGCTGCTAATCCCATTTTTCATGCCCAGACGCCATGTTGAAATTAATTATCACTTTTTCCGCGAGTTACTCAACCAAAATGTTCTTCACACTCGTTATTTTCCCTTTGTTCATCAACTAGCTGATGTGTTTACCAAAGGTCTCTCACATGAACTTTCAGTCTCTTGTTCTCAATCGCAAGCTCCACCACATTTCGTCTCGCTTGAGGGGGTGACAAGACTCGCACGCCATCAGCTCCTACACTTATGCCTTCATCGACATAAGTCAAACCCTAATCACAATCATCCTTAATTGTAGGGGTTCTCCTTTATATTTGTAATCAGAATCATAGCATGATTGTATTCAATTTACTTACTGTAAATATGACTGGTTAGTGAACACTTGTACCTATAAAGATATCAATGTAATAAACAGGGTTTCAAGGTCATGACAACCAAAGCACTTTTCTCCTCTCTACTTCAACCAAGTCGATATTCTTATACAAATAGGTCCATATTTTTTACACTACGTAGGTTCCAATACTATCACAAGATGGAGGGGTTGAGAAAGGTATGAGTATTGGACGACTGAGGTAAGCTCAGAACTTGTAGGGGTGGAGATATATAGTG
Organism: Pyrus communis; assembly: GCF_041283825.1. Classification (NCBI taxonomy): domain Eukaryota; kingdom Viridiplantae; phylum Streptophyta; class Magnoliopsida; order Rosales; family Rosaceae; genus Pyrus; species Pyrus communis. The sequence continues at coordinate 121,489 of NC_142574.1, forward strand.
TGATAGAGGTGAGCAATTGAGAAGGAAGACCTTTTAATCGGGGCAAAAGGAGGAGGAAGGCAGGTGGTATTATCTGGCAAGTGGGGCAACTGTCACCCGATTGGTTTGACCAAAGAAAGTGACAATCCGATCCATTCCTAGGCATCCTTGCTATTACTTTTCCTCCTCCATATGCCACAGCCAGCCTCGTACCCATATCCAACTCACAGTCACACACCCTCTCTCTCATTCTCTCCAATACATACATGATGTATACAGTTTTTTTTTTTTTTTTTTTTTCTTCTTGTTTTCTTCACATTAATTAATTGTTTTTTTTTATTCACATTAATTAATTAATTTTTTTTATCAACTTCACATTAATTGTTTGTTTTTTTTTTCTCTGAGGTGTGAGGACTCATTGACTTGAGTCCCTCGCACAGAGAGAGAGAGACAGCTGGCGGATAATTGTGTTATTAATTTATTACCAACACATAAGCATGCATACACATGCTGACATTATGCATGTTTGTCGCAATGTCTCATGCTATGCAGTCATGCTCATGCTCGAATGCATGCACGGCTTTACTTTATCTTTTATCCCACACAGACACAAACACAAACACACCCTCGAGTTCCTGCAGGCTTCCAGCTCAGTAAACGCTTGCGTGGGGCTCCACTTCTTTAGTTCAAAATTCAGTTCAGTTCGTACGTATTCGTATTGATAGATTTTTTTTTTATGTATCCAGAACACAAGTTAGGCGGATGGAAATAGGGGTTAAAGTGGTCTCAGTATCACTTAATATACATATGAAGGTTTTTTGAGGACTCTCTGTATATTTAATACATGTCTATTTTGTGTTTACTAAATGTTTAATGTAATCCACATGAGGCATATTTTGACAGATTGTGTTGTGGACACTCAAAAATTCTCCCTATAGCACTTATCATATTACTTGGGCTTAGCCGAAATCTGTAGATATATGCACAATAAGCCCATCAAATGAACAAATTGATTTTTTTTTTAACACACTTTGCGTTCTATTATTATCTAAAATTTGTATTAATACGAACCCTCAAAATTTAAATTCTGGATCCACAACTACAAGATACTACAATATTTGTCATCATAATATACGTGACATATCATGCCTAAATTTTTTTGTCGTTTCTGTGGTGGCCTGCAGGCCCTGCACACACTTGATGCCGCCTCCTAGGTCAAATATATCCATATATGTTGCCGTAGCTAGGCGTAGGTGAGGTCCTTGTTGGGAAATGAGGATTTTCTCTGGATTTTTTTTTTGTGAGGGTTTGGAAGATTGTTTATAGTACATCATACAACTAATTTTCGTCAGCTATTATTTATATTTAATCTTAAATTAAAAAATTATAATAATTTTTAATCGCCCAATATACGATGAACAAATATAATTAAAGAATTCCCAATCCTCATAAAGAATCTAAAAATGATCCTCGTTCCTTGTTGGGCGGCTTCATTTCTCACTTCTCAGTTTATATTCTACTTCGTATATATTTACGTAAACGCAAAGTAGGTACAAAACTTTGGGAACCCTTCATTTCCATCCAGGTTAAGCTGAAGCTGATGACATGAATGCCCATTTTTTCTTTCAATTCCTTTGGAATGAATTTAGGCTACTCCTACCCCTATCCGCCCTACCCAAGATAACTTAAGCACAATGAAAAAAAAAGTAATGCTACACTTGTCATATTTTTTTACTATTTTTGTATAATGGTAAGGCTACCAACACATGTAAATTTCTTCTCTATTATAGAGATGATACGAATGTGATATGAAAAAAATATGGTAAGAATAACATTTTTTTTCACAAAAGAGAAGAAGGAAAAGTTATTTTTATTTTGAGAATAATTAGGCTGCCTCTAAATTATAATTTGTTAAATTTTCAGGTTGACAACAAATTTCACGCAATTTGTTTAGTATAAACCTACACGTATCATTTATTTGTACTACAATTTTATACCATCTTAGGTGACGTCTTAGGTGGACATCCACATCATTTAATAATTTCATATTTATTTGGAAATTGTTATTAGCACTTTAAAAGTCTTTTTCTACATTTCTCACAAGAGTATTTTTCTTTCTAATTATAGAAAGTTTAGAATGCAAAATGAGATTTTTAGAATATAAATAACAATTCTCATTAATTTAATTAAAAATAGTTATAAAAAAAAACCAAAAAGAAAAGAAAGAAAGAAAACCCTAAAATCTAGGATCGTGCAATCTAGTTTCACATTTACTAGTCCTCTCCTTCCTTTTTCCTCCTCCTTCCCCTACTATTTCACAGTACAGATAGAATTGTAATTCTAGGGTTAAAGTATATTAGGCCATCTCTAACCAAAGGGTTCAGAGGGCCAAATGGCTGAAAATAGCCCGAAAACCGTCTCCAACCGAGGGCTAGGCCAGAAGGTTTGTGGGCCCCACAGAATCTGAAAGGGCCAAAGGGCTGGCCCATTCTAGCCAGCCCCGGGCTTGCCAAAATTTTTGCTTAAAACTGTCGGATTTCTTGTCGGATATAATCGACAGGGATAAGAGCAGTAGTGTCGGTTATAACCGACACGAATAGTAGGCCAAAAATTTGAATCCAATGGCTAGTTACTGTTGGATTCATTTTTTTTTTTTTTTTTTGGGCCAAATTTTTTTTAATGAATTTTAAAAATTCCCTTTTTTTCCCCTATAAATACCTAAGCCATTCCTACACTATTTCTCACATAATTTTCACCATTTTTAAATTTAAATTGTTGTAGTTTTTAAATTTAAGTTGTTGTAGTTTTTAAATTTAAATAATAAATTATGTTTGGCCTTATGGCTCTTTGGCCCTCAGTTAGAGATGGAGGCAAATATGGCCATGTACTTTTCATTAAAATATTAATATCTTGGAGGGCTAGAGGGCTAAAACGAGCCATTTGGCCAACCCTTAGTTAGAGATGGCCTTACTTTATTATTCTCTTTATATATACTGATACAAGTTCCTATGAAATAGGAAATAAGAATCCCAAATATATGAGGACATCGATTACATGATTTCATACCCAAAATATATCTATATTGCTTAAACCCAAGGTTGACTCACGCCAACACTCTCCCTCAAGTTGGTGCGTAGATATCTCCTATACCCAACTTGTCGAGTGAGTCTTGAAATACTCTCCCTGATACTGCATGAGTAAGTACATTGGCTAACTGTTCTTTAGATCTCACGTATGAAATGTCAATCAACCTGACATCTAACTTTTCCTTGATAAGATGTCTATCCACCTCAACATGTTTTGTATGATCATGTTGAACTAGATTATTGGTTATCTCTCTCGCAACTTGGTTATCACAATACAATAACATAGCTCCTTATGGCTTGAGTCCTATCTCTGTAAGAAGAATTCTCAGCCACAATAGCTCACAAATTCCATGTGCCACACCCTAGTATTATATCTTAGTCGTGGACCTAGCTACCACGTTTTGTTTCTTACTTTTCCAAGTTTCAAGGTTTCCTGCTACAAATGTGAAGTAGCCTGATGTAGAGCGTCTATCAGTAATATTTCTAGTCCAATCAGCATTTGTATGCCCCTTTATTTCCATATGCCCATGTTTCCTAAAAATCAACCATTCTCTAGGTGCACCCTTCAACTAAATCAATATCCGCATCACTGCCACCATATGATCCACACTTGGAGAGTGCATAAATTGACTTACCACACTAACAACATACGCAATATCCAACCTTGTAAGAGACAAATAAATCAACCTTCCTACCAGCCTCTGGCACCTTTCCTTGTTTGCAGGAATTTGATTCGTGTAAATTGCTAGACGATGATTCTACACAATAGGAGTTTATGATGGTTTACATGTCAACATCCTTGTTTCAGATAAAAGATCCAACACATACTTTCGATGAGACAAGTAAATACCATTACAAGAATGAGCAACTTCAATTCCCAAGAAGTATTTCAAGCCTCCTAGGTCTTTCATTTCAAACTCGAAAGAGAGATACTCCTGTAATCTTTTCATCTCCTATGTGTCGTCACCTGTGACCACCATATCATCCATATATATGATAAACAAGGTGACATTACCTCCCTTTCGTTTGATAAATAACGTGTGATATAGATTCCCTTGTCGGTAGCCATATTTCTTCAATGCATCAGTGAATCTTCCAAACCTAGCCCTCAATGACTGTTTGAGTCCATAAAGAGCTTTTCACAGTCTACATTTTTTGCCTACTCCATTTTGCACTTTGTACCTAGGTGAAAAATCCATGTACACTTCTCACTACTAAGCATAACTGCTTGGGTGACGAAGCGACAACCGTCACGCAAAGGTGAATATGGTCACCAGAAACATTGGGCGGCGAAGTGCACACGCAAATTCTGTCGCGTAAAGCTTGTGATATCATACATTGCGTGACGAAGGAAAGTTTTTTGTCGCGCGAAATGAATGTTGCGAACGGAGTTGGTGGTCGTTGCCCGCAATAAAGAGCGATGAATAAGTGTTCGTTGCACATGATACTCTGAGTGACGAAACTGGAGTTCAACGCACTAACCCTTGCGCAACAAACATAGAGGTCGTCATAGTAAGATTTTAAAATTAATTTTTTTCAAATAATTTTTATTTATTTATTATTTATTTTTTCCTTTTAAATGTTGATAATATTGTTTTATATATAAATTAATTTAATGAAATTAACAACAGAAAATGTAAAGAAGAATATTAAATTAAATAATTATTGAAAGTGTACATACAACAGAAAGATATATTTTAAAATTTGAAAATGATTAAAAAGAAAACTACAATTTGTAGTCGTCCACATCATAATCACTTGCTGGTGGTGTTGCTACTGCATTGGGAGGTCATAGCTGCTGCGGCAGGGGGCTAGGAGGTCATTGTTAGAGGTGGTTCAACGTCGGGGAACCGAATGCCAAAGATTTGAAGGGCGAGACGAATTTGGTTCATCAAACTGCTTTGGGCCGCAAACCGAGATTGTTGGACGGCAATCTGCTCCTTTAGGTCTGCTACTTCAGATGTCAGTGATTCGACCTCTTATATTCTCTGCCTAGAGGAGGAGGAAGACGACACCTGAAGGCAGGCTTTCCTAAGCCCCTAGTGAACATTCCCTTGCCTACGACGTAGGGTCTGATTGAGTGTGTCCGTCATGATCTGAAAACTCGCATCCTCAGGGGGAAACATCTCATCTATCGGTGTCTCTGGGGAAGCTGGGAAGCCACCTCCTCCAGGACGGTTTGGCCCTTTTCCACCATGGTGGACTAGAAAAATGAAAAAAACAAATTAATTTTAATATACATGTAATACTAATTGAATATTAAAAATTAAAATAACTTACATTAAGCTGCTTCGTCAGCTCATCCCCTGGCCGAACGTATACCTCCTTGAACATGTCAATCTCAGGGAACTTTGACCCCCTAAATAAATAAAAAATATTAACACATAGATTACCAATTGTGTAATAGAGAGTAAAAAGAATCAAAACTTAAAATAAATATATAGTTACCTTACGTTGCTCCTCCAACCTATAAGAGAAGCGTCGTGAGCCGGAGCAGTGAAGAAGTTTCTTCTTTGACCGATTGATCGAGTTTGCCTTCACTTTTTTCTGTTGAATTAAAAAAACGTATTAGTTTAGATATTTATAACAAATTAATGAAAAAGTTTGATTAAATATTATTTAAATACATATTATACTTACGAGGTATTTCTCGTTGTGAAAATGGCCGCAGAGCCACTCCCATTCATTCTGACGGTCCACCAACTTTATAAGGCACCAAACTGCTAGAGCGACCTTCGGACCTCAGGAGGGGGCAATTCTTGAGAGAAAAGGGAGCTTGTGTTCTCATCTTTTCTCCAAAAGAAACCCTAAGGATGAATGGCTATAAAGTTGCCTTTATACCACCTCACAATGTAGTGGCAAACTTGCAATTAAAGCAAGTTCACTACACTTTCTCTATATGGCTGGCCTTGAGGGTTTATAGGGCTTTCAAGCCCTTTGTGTTTTCAAGTTGTCATACAACTTGAGTTATTAGACTCGACATTCAAGTCCAATTGGGTCTCGTAGCCAAAACTAACCCGAGGTCTAAAACGAACTTATTCATTTGATTAATCATCATATTAATTAATCCTTGCCATAAATAATTAAACCATTTAATTATCCTTACTCATCTCCATTATTTCTTCAATCTCTACCTTACACGATGTACAATCCATTAGGTTCCTTTTAGCGAGGCAATGGGCGATTATAACTCTTCATTCGATTGTGAATTGAAACTTACTTTCAATTCTCCCTTTAGTGATTATACACGTTTAGGGCTTCCACAAACAATAAGTGACAGCTAGCAGTATGTCATGGTTACCCAAGCTAATTAGAAGAGGTGGAGAACCCATTCAGTTTAGGTTACAATGCAATACGGTCTTTCTTTAATACAATACTCTTTACCACATTGTTTGGTTAGATAGTTTATTCATGTCTACTATCCAATATGATTCTTTTACTTATATGATTACCTTGAATGTGATTTGGAACGACTTCCTAAATCTCATTCATACTCTGGCCAGAGATTCTTAATCATATCATAGAGTATTCTCCCTCAAACGGTTTGAAGGTTAAAGATCCCTTGTTGTGCATTCACTTGCCTCCATGACTAAGTGGCTTAACCCTAACTATGCCGTGAACACCCTCTGATGGAGTGACTTTGACATAGTCAAAGATCAAGGACCTAACCACAAGACAACTATGATGCCTCAGGTGAAATGACTACTTTGCATTATACCAACCATGAGTTCTCATGTGACATGAGTATGAGAACTCCTCGTTGATCTTGTTCAGTGGACTCATTCTCTATTGAGCACCTATATGCTTGTCTTGGTGTCAGTCACACCAATGACTCGAGACCAGTCACTCTCCCTAAGAGAAGACATAGCACGTACTGATCTTAACGCACTGTCAATGCCCAATTTGCAATCCTATGATCAGGAATGTTTAGGATATGTATACGAAAGAGAATAGTCTCATGTATCTAACTTCTTTAGATCACATTCTCCCAGTTGCATCTTCCTTGGACTTCATGTTTAAGCATATAACATTTATATGAGATGGCTTAAAACAATAATCTTTGCCCTTTATATTAAAGTAGATTACTTTATCATGTGAAATGTCTGTAAAGTATCACCATATGATTGGTTTTAGGGCACATTTCCAACAAAAGGCATAACTGAATCACAGGAGAAAAAGGATTAGGTTGTTTGAATTATTTTAGGACTCTTAGAATCAGATAGGAAGTGTTGGAATGTGATAAGGATTCCTTCTTGCAGCTGGAGATAAGATAAAGTAGGATAAGATTTGGATAGGATAAGATAAGATAAGGTTGGATAAGATAAAATAAGATAAGGTTCCTCTCCAATTAGGATTCTTTTTTCTTGTGTAATTCCTTGTCTTCCAAGCCTCAACTTTAATTTCTCTAGAGTTCAGTACATGTCTAACACCATTTAAACACCAAAAATGTTCATCCCATATGCTATCCACGCATGCTATCCAATCCCAGTCCAAAACTGCTCCAAATTGCTCCTTTTGACTATTTATTGTCATCTTTACCAACTGGACCTAGAATAATACAAAAATAACTTAAATTACTATAATAAATGGAATTTAATGCAAAAACATAAGATAACAAAGTCACATAAATATGCTCCTATCAACTTTGCTCGTGAGTTCAGATCAATGGTTCTTACTAGATTTTGAATAGGCGTTGCCTCTGTCATGGGCTCCCTAAAACAAAAGACGACCTCTTCTAGGACCTTCATGCACCTTCTGAGGCCAGCGAGCTTCGTCTGTTCCTTGACTCGTGTCATGACTTCATTCAGAGCTTGTCAATTTGTTCCATGGGAGGAGCGTCCTCGTTGGCAGAGATAGTGATGTGCACAAAGGCGACACAATTACAACATGGTTGTGTTGAATTAGCCATAGTAGTGGTAAAGTGATACGGTCAAAAGGAATATGAGTTCACTCTCAATGAAAGCACCAATTGTTAAAACCAAATTTTCCCATTGCTCCAGTAAATGGTGGAAATGCTCAAACTTGTTTACTTGTAAAAGAACACATAACCATGAGTAAGCCATAGACCGAGGGGAGACGTGTATCAGTCAAAGGCTTTTCGAAGGTTAACTTAGTAAGCAATAATAAGACTTAAGCAATAGGCAAGAGAATAAGTACAGAGATTGCATTACCAAGAAGAACCATAAAAAAAGTGTACTTATACCAGATGAGATGACCTTTTAGGATAGTAGAATCCTTATTAAACCGAGCGAATTCATATTATATCTAGAAAATAGATATTGCATCCTTTGAGGAGTGTGATTCCTTGCGGCGCACACCAATCATTAAATGATACAAACTCCAAGATTATAGGGAACCTACTGATTCCTTGTTAGATTATGTTTGCGTATCTTGCGAAACAAGTATGGTCAATCTCAGCAAAGCCATCTGACTTCGCCTATTGATTTCGAAATGTGATGATTGTGGAGCCTAAAAATAATCCCAAAAATTCTAGAGGCGACATGTGGACTTTTGCTCAAGAAAGACAAGATTGTCCTCATTAAATGGGCAGGCTTCTCAGATACTCCCACACGCAGCTCACAACCCTGAAGGTCTCAGCAGTTGAATATGACTGCCCACAACTCACCTGCCCTTCGCAAGAAAAAGTCAAAGCATTCAAGATAAGGATTAATTACCCAAATCATATCTTTAATACATTCCCCAATTGAAGATTGACTCTAATCAAGTAAGTAATCCCAATTTAAATCAATTAGGGATAATTACTCTAATATCTCAAGAAATTATTTCATATTTAATATCTTGAGAATATTTCTCCATAAATATTGGCCAATAGGATGCCGCCATGTGTAAGGTAAAAACACTAACAATATGGTTGGCCATCTCCCCTATATGTATACCCCATATTCTACCCAATTCCAGAAGTTTTTGCTACCCTAAAAAAGCCCTAAACACTTTACTCTACTCAGAAAAACTAATTAGGCATCGGAGATCCATTAGCCTAACCCTCATTCCTCACCTCGTGGGCTCATAAGGCTTAGGTCTTTGATCAAAAGTGTTGATTTTTTTGCAGTGCATTTTCATCGAGACTGAAGACGGGGGAAATTTGCATCGACAAATTGGTGCTTTCATCGAAAGCTGATTCAAATACTCACAGAAGTCTTTTGCATTTGGTCTCTTGAATTGTCTGTTATGTTGAATTTTTCACACGTCGTATCAATTAATTTTTCCTAGAAATGTTTATTGATCAATCCTTAATGAAACGATACAATGGTAGGAAATTTAGAAACCATAACGAACGGAACCCCGTACATACAGGGATTTAGACCAGAGAGTAGAGACGAAGACGTAACCCCACAACGATGATCCTCAAGGCTCAACGTGACGACAGGAGAAACCCTACTGCAGCGGAGCCACACCACCACCATTACCGCGACCCAAGTATCGGCATCACTGCCCCTTGCAGTGTCCTCACCCTCAACACCATGAGCATGAGGCCCAGGTTCATTCTGTGGCTCACAGGCAAAAGGCCCAGGACCTTCAAGCTGCAAGCAAAGCATAGAAGGCCCAAGCTGCAACAACTTAAGCCGCCAGCCAGGTAGACCAAGCTGCAGTAACTGAAGCCCAGCCAGCAGCCCAAGCCCAGTGCCAAGCCCCACTTGCTACAGATGTAGCCCAAGCCCGAGAAAGGCAAACGCATGCCCAAATCGCAGCATAGGCCCAAGGCTAACCACCACATACGCGAGCCCAGCGCGCCCACACGCACGGCCCAGCCATCCAGCCAGGTTAGCCTAGCCCGCAGCCCAATCCAACCTGAGGCCACCTTTAACGATTTAGATTTCGGCCACTAGTCTCGTGATTGATCCAGGGTTATTTTCACCCCACTTTTTTTGCTGGAATGCCAACTTTGGGCTTAAGCTTTGTACCTGCAATCCTCTACATTTCCACCACACATAGAGACACCCATTATCTAAACTCTTTCAATCCAAATGGTGAGCACTACCTACCCCAGCATGTCTCCAATTTGACAAGTGCCCTCGCGCAGCAGACCACCTTGGTGAACTAGCTCCTTGAGCTCATCGAGACGCAATGTGCCCCAGACAAGATGTCCCGAAGCAGGACGAGGGCAGAATAATGTGACTTATTCCAACGATGTCCCGGCAAAGAACCGATCAACCCGCCACGAACTGTGCATTCAGGTAATATGCACTCTAGTGTGGGCCTCTTGGGAAAACATCTTCTCCCACTTCAATGCACAGAGAAGCCTCATTCTTGACTTAGGTCACGAGTCAGTGTACATTCGAGGTTGGGTCCACACCCTAATAAGCACTTAAGACATTCCAGGCAAAGCGTCCACACGAGACCAGGCCCACAAAGAGATCCTTCTGTAAGGCATTGCAGTAGGTAGCCACATGACGGACCGAGGAAAGCATGAGAGTAGTCCAACTTAAGTTCCATTGGCAACCCCAGCCAAGCACGGCTGCAAACAGCACAGAATTAACCCCGTACACCGCAACTACGGCACAGACAAGCAGGACATACCGAAGAGTAATATGGACTAACAGGTAAATACCAGGGGCAACTGGAGGATCCGCTACCCCACCAGGCGTAAATATCGGAGGAAGTACAAAGGCTCATAGCAAAGCAGCTATGTGGATTCTAGTGCATTGAGACTACTGACGATGCCCTTTGTGGAGAGGTGGACAACATAAACAGGTCACCATTTACACACGACATCAAGCAAATAGAACCACCGCAGAAGTTTAGCCCACCACATTTCACCTTGTTTAAAGGATCCAAACATGCACCTAATGCACTACCGAAATGCCATGACCCTCTACATTAACAATAATGCTCTTATGTGTAAGATCTTTACCATGACGCTCCAAGGCGAGGCACAAGATTGGTTCCACACCCTGCCACCATGATCAATCTAGAACTTCAGCGAACTTTCCTTGGTTTTCATTAAGGAATATTTGTCATACCGCTCGACCGAGAAGAAGTCTGACCACATCTTCAACATGAAGACGGATCCAAAGGAGTCGCTCTACATATACATCAAGAAGTTCAAGGCTGAGAATGCAAAGATTGTTGGACGCGATAACAACATTGCAAGCTTAGCCTTCCAAAAAGGGCTCCTAGCAGATCACCCATTTTTCGGAGAGTTGATCATGTATGAAAACTTGACCTTGGCTGATTCTTATACTTCGGCAAAAAATCACTCCCTCTAAGATGAGGCTAAGCGCTCCCAGAAGTCGCTTGAGCAACTGCGCAAAGACACAGAACTAACTCAGAAGAAGGCGGACGATAAACCATTGAATAACAAAAGTAAGCCAAGAAGTAGACGCATGGATTGATCCCTGACAAAAGGAGGCACGACGCCCAAGACGTACACCAAGTTTTCAATCCCGATCAACCAGATACTTTGTGACCTCAAGGACAACCGTGGTTCAAGATGCTGCAACCCATGAGGGGGGACACCTTCAAGATGGACCAGACAAAGTACTGCGCATTCCATAGAAGTCCGGGGCATACAACCAACGACTACACCACATGGATGAAGTATTTTGAGAAGCTCATGAAGCAGACGCCAATTCCAAACCCCCCACCAAGACGATCTGGATCAACGAAATCTTTGCCGAATCCGAACATTTGGAGGCCACCAACAATTCTAAGAAGACAAATATCCAGTAGGCGAGATCGGTTTTTCAGGTTCAAGTCATAGATGTTATATCTAGACCAATCGTTGGTTTCACCGAGCAGAATGCTAAGGGAGTAGGCTTTTCCCACGACGACGCCTTGGTGATTTCTGTTCCACTGACCTACGCCATCATTAACATAATTATGGTGGACAACAACAGCTCAGTCAATATCTTACAACCGTCAGTCATCCAAAAGATGGGCTTGGAAAGCATGATCAAATGCAAAGGAGAGGTCTTAACCAAAATCAAATGGACTCACCTCAACTGCCATCGGCACAATCACGCTCGACATAACCAGCCCACCAATTGTCTCATCGTAGACCTTTATGATCATCAACAACTCATCTCCCTATAACTAGATATTGGGCCGACCTTGGCCAGTGAATATTGGAGCTGTGACCACGATCAAGTATTAGAAGATTCGATTTCGCATCCCGAGATGAGCAGTCAGATGGATTAAATGTGACCAGGCCATGCCTCGGCGATGCACTGTACAAGTTCTTAAGGAATTGAAGAATAAGTCTTTCACCCCAACAGTAACAGCTGAAGTGCAGAAAGACGATTCTACCTTCACTAAATAGAAATTACAGATGGCAGGTCAAGAAGATGGCATAAAGGTCGACAATGCCTTGGCAAAGGAATCAAGATGAAAACCCAATGAGTACGCCGATAACATCATTCTTAACCCCCACCAGCTGAAGAAAACGGCTAGGATTGGCTCATGTCTGAGCCCAATGAAGAATGTGAACTCATGGTTTTCCTTAGGAAAAATCATAATGTTTTCGAATGGTCGCCCTCTGACATGCCCAGTATAAATCCAGCGATAACTTGTCACAAGTTGCACGACGATCCCACTGCTAAACCTGTGATCCAGAAAATGAGACATTTCACACTCAAGCAAGTAGCAATTATTGAGGTGGAGATTGACAAGTTACAAGAGGCCGGATTCATTGAAGAAGCGGTGCACTCAACATGACTGGCTAGTGTCGTGCTGGTGATGAAAAAAGACAAAGGTAAATGGAGAGTATGTGTGGATTACATCGACCTCAACAAGGCATACTCTAAAGATAACTACCCAATTCCCCGAATCGACCTGCTCGTTAACTCAACATCTGGGAACTAGCTGCTCAGCTTCTTGGACACATACTCAGGCTGCAATTAGATTGCTATGCACGAGCCTGACAAAGAGAAAACCGCATTCGCGATCAAGCGAGGCGCATACCTTAACAAGGTCATGCCCTTTGGCCTCAAGAACATAGGAAGAACCTACCAACGACTCGTAAACATGATTTTCAAGAAACAAATCAGAGTACCCATGTAGGTCTACGTCGACAATATCATGGTGAAAGGCAAGCAGTGGTCAGACCACATTGGCAACTTGGCAGAGACTTTTGACATCATTCGAGAGTACAAAATGAAGCTCGACCCAGCCAAGTGCACTTTCGGTGTCTCCTTGTATAGACGAAAATTCTGTAATGAATGCAATGATAACACGTGTACAAAGTAGATTTGTATTGATTTGAATTTGTAGGTTACAATCTCTGTTTACAATTTTCCTCTAATTCAATCTTTAAATTTGATGTAGATACATGATTGTTGATCCAAGAGTCACGATGACTTATTCTCGAACGAACGGTTGAACGATTGCTTTAAGTTTTGAGCTTGAAAACAACGCGTGAATGATCTTCACCTCAATTGTGTGGTAAAGGTTAGTGTTTCATGAGGGATTTCGTTGCTTCAAAGGTCTTAGCGACTTGATCTTGAAACAAACGTTGCTACAAGTTTATAAGCTTGCAACGAAGTCTTGAAGGAATCGGCACGAGTGCTTGTTGATTCTTCAAGGAAGTGCTTTGGCTTTGGTTGAATGTTCTTTGAAGACAACTTTGGCAGTGTATTAGTCTTCAAAGGTTTGGTAGAGGTTTTTCTGTGTAGAGATTTTTTCAACCCTTATGCTTGTGGGAAGACCTTGTATTTATAGGTTTCTCAAAGCTAGCCTTTGGGTGGATTTGGCTTTGATTTATATCCTAATTCATCCATGGGAGAATTTAGGCATGTTTTGTGTCTTAATTTTAGCCACTTTACTCCCTTGGCCAAAATTATGAGGCATTGTTGCCTATTTTGTGAGCAATCTTCAATTCTTGCTTGTTTTATAAAGATGCTTTAACTTTTTTTCCGGTTTTAAGGACCAATCTAGACCTTTTTGCCAAATTTAAGGGAGTTTTCTCCCTTGTGCCGATTTTTAAGAAGATTTTATATTTCCTTTGCTTGATTTGTGTCACATGTCATTGATAACTTGTCCATCTGTGATGAATCATATGTCATGTAGAGTTTTGTGATGCATCATTTGTATGCAATGAAATATACATGTATACATTCCTCAAGCCAATTCTTAGGGTACCTTGTAACCCAGCGAGGAATCAAAGCTCATCCAAGGTGAATCAGAACGATCTTGGACATGAAGTCTCCCACAACATTGTAGGAGATCCAAAGTCTAATCGGACGAGTAGCTGCACTCAATCATTTCCTCTCGCGATCCATTAACCGATGCAAGTCATTCTTCAAGGCAATCAAGAAGGCATAGAAAGACAAATATGACAATGAGAGCAAAAAGGCATTTCAAGACCTAAAGCAATACCTGATGTCACCTCCACTATTATCCAAGGCGGAAACAACAGAGAACATGTACATCTATCTAGCAGTATCAGAGGTAGCAGTGAGCTCTGCCCTCATACGAGAAAAGATAGGGGCCCAACTGCCTGTATTCTATACATCCAAAGCTCTTCTCGATGCGGAAATCAGATACCCAAAGATTGAAAAGCTAATTTTGGCATTAGTTATTGTAGCTTGGGAGCTCAGACCCTACTTTCAAGGATATACAGTCATCATCATGACCCAATACCCATTGTGATCAGTTTTGCAAAGTCTAGACGATTCTCAACGAGTAATGAAATGGGCATTGGAACTTGGCCAATACGGCCTAGTATACCAACCCCATGCGGCGATAAAGGCCTAGGCATTGGCGAACTCTATGGCAGAATTCACCCCAAGCCTGAATGAAGCAACAACTTAGCCTAAAAATGCCCCACCGAGCACACCGTAGCCGCACCAGCCCTACCTGCAGGAGATTTCAGGCTCTTGCACATCGATGGATCATCCAACTACCAAGGATCCGGAGCAGGTCTAGTTCTCACTACCCCAGACTGTTCGATGCTTGAGTAGGTGATCACTCTAAGCTTCAAGGGGTCAAACAACGAAGTAAAGTATAAAGCCCTACTAGCAAGTTTCCGATTGGCGAAAAACTTAGCGGTGAAAAAGCTCGTGATCTATTTTGATTCCTAACTGTTCACCAACCAAACCTTGGAGGAGTATGCAGCAAAACATCCAAGGATGGCCCGATACCTTGAGAAGGTACGAGAGTAGCTAGCGATGTTTTAGGCATACACACTTATTCAGGTTCCACGAGCAAAAAAATGCCCACACAGAGGCACTAATAGGCTTAGGCTTTGCTTTAGACCATTAGCTTAAGCTCTCTATCCCAGTCTAGTACTTGGAAAAGCCAAGATAGATGAAGAACCAACAGTCGAGGTGGCGCAAATAGCACAACTCCGAGTTGGCAGGATCTCATCATCGACTACATAGTCAGCGAAACGCTCCCCGCAGATAGACTGAAGTCCAAGAAGCTCTATATGAAGGCAGCATACTATTACATGTGGAACGTCATGCTCATTTGCAAATCCTTCTTAAGACCACATCTTCGCTGCCTATTGCCTCCCAACGACCTGAAGAATCTTAGCTCAATCCACAAAGGTGTCTATGAAAACCACTTTGAAGGCCGGTTCTTAGCTCAAAAAGCTCTTAACGTTGGCTACTACTGGCCAACCATGCATCAAGATGCTAATGAGTATGTACAAAGGTGCTACAGCTACTAGTGCTTCAAGATCATGCCAGCACTACTTGCCAATGAACTCCATATGTAGACGAGCCCTTGTCATTCATGCAATGGGTAATTGACCTGGTTGGACCAATGTCCCCTACCAGTAGGGGCAGAGGCATGATGATCGTAGCAACCGACTTCTTCATAAAAAGGGTCGAAGCCGAACTCATGACTACAACTACCTATACAGACATAAAGCGCTTCATATGGAAGAACATCATTTACCACTTCGGCATCCCTCACTTCATCATCATAGACAATGGTCCGTAGTTCGTGGGCAAAGACTTGGTGAAGTTCTCCAAAAAATATGGCATAAAGCATCACATGTCTATGCCTCGGTACCCGCAGGGCAATGGGCAGGCCGAGGCGTCCAACAAGACCATTCTCAATTGCATCAAGAAGTCCCTCTCAGACAAGAAGAACAAGTGGCCAAACGAGCTTCTGATTTTCTATGGGCATATCGCACCACTTAGAGACGAGCAGCCGGCGAAACTCCATTCTCCTTAGCATATGGCTCCAAGGCGATCATCCATCCCAACGTCATGATGCCAAACATCAACACTGTACTGCCAAACTTCGAGCAGAACAAGAAGGAGATGGCCACAAACCTAGCATTGTGGCCTATCAGCAGCAACTCCTCTTTAGTTACAATAAGAGGGCAAAGATCCGGCAGTTCCAACCAAGAGACTTAGTCCTCAGAAAAGCCTTCATAATTGCCCACCGGGAAGGCTCCAAAAAGATGGCTCCCATTTGGGAAGGTCCGTACAAAATCAGCCAAGTAGGTGGAAACGACAACTACACCCTCACCACTATAAGTGACAAAGAGATCAAAAAGCAGTGGAATGCCTACATCCTAAGAAAGTACCATGGGTGACTTCCTACCATTCCTTAGACCCTGTTCAAGACAAATAAAGTTTGAAGACTCAAGAAGTTCGACGAACAAGACCTCGTACACCGAAGACTATCAGTTGTTATGTTATTACTGCCTATAAGCAATGTTAATACATTTCTGTATTTTCAATGAAGATTGAAGGAATTACTCATAAGCTTGGGCCGAATACATAAACAAACTGAACACCCTTGTGATAGAAGAAGACATGGCATGTGCACTCCCATCAAGAGAAGGTAAACTAATCTGGGATATCCAGACGTGGATAGGTTGTACAACTGCTCAATTTCCCCTGAGTGCAGTGACTACCTGCACCGAACGACTCCTAGAATTGGCCATAATAGTTTTTTCCTAAAAACACTTAGCTGACTGAAGGATTCAATTCCGCAGGAGCCTGGGTCTCAAACCAGAAGAGACGCTAAGTACAGGATTCCCGCCTATGAAAGAATTTGCGTGACTAGATGGTCCGTCCTTGATGCGCAAGTCTTTATGAATGTAGCCTGGCTATAAAATGTTGCAATACTAGTTAAGCAACCTATTGAGTCAGCAGGTCAGAAGGATATAGCATCTGAGGCGCAATTCTGCCTACACCTTAAGCCTAAAACACCTCTAAGAGCCAGGGATGATGCCTAAGTGGTCACACGAGCCGTCTGCTTCTGTAAGTAAGACGCCTGGCTGACAACTTAAAAGCTGGTAACCCAAGGTAATCTGTAAGCCGAGACTTACACCTACTATGACTACACGGACCCATCTGCTTATTTAAAAGTAGCACTTCCGGCCGACAGTCTAAGGTTTAAGTTTTGCAAGAGTTAAAGCCAAAATGTACAACTATAACTATTATGCGGATTTCCTCTTCTTTCCACGGAAAGCACATGTCCAGCCGCCAGCTCTATAAGTTAAAAATTTCGCAACATGCCCTAGAAGGGCTAAGGCTCATGTAACAGCTAAATCTGAAATATACAACTATAGCAGCTACGCAGATTTCTCTGCTTTCTATGAGAAACATGTGTCTAACCGCCATCTCTATAAGTTAAAATTTTCACAACATGCCCTAGGAAGGCCAAGGCTCGTGCAACCATTGAAGATGAGATTCACGTCTATAACAGCTACACAAACTCGTCTACTTTCTTCGGAGGATACGAGTTCGGCAGCCAGCTCTATAATTTAGAAATCTTGCATTCTTTTTTCCTTTTGCAGGTAAAGCTTCTTGAGCATCAACGCCAAAACTAAAACCTAAATGACGACGTGGGATCGACAGCTTCATTGAAGCAGCTCACCCAACTGCCCGTCCTACGGTAAAGTTTTGCAAAAGACATGGCAAAATAGAAGGATGAAGCAAAGCAAGGAAATTTTTTTATTAAATTTCTAGCAAATTGATAAACCAACTCAAAGGCCAACAAAGTTTGAATAAAGTAGAACGAAAAGCAAAATGACTACTCATCGGCAACCTGCGCAACAACTTGTCCCTCGACTGTCACACCTTCAGCAGCCGCACCGCTCTTAGCAGCCAAAGCATCGATCAGCTCATCCTCAGCCCCCTGCCTGGACTGCCTGACCATCAATTGCTCCACCAAAGGCAACCTCAAATGAGAAGTCAAGCAAATCAACAAAAGAAATGGAGAAAGTCTCGAAGTCCTTCTCAGAAAAATCATAATCCGACGGCATGCCCTGAAGATGGTCTACATAGCCAAGCTTGTAGAAATCAGCCTAACGAGAAGCAAGCGCCACTTTGTGACCGGCCTTCTTATTCTTCAATTGTGCATTCTCCTCAACTGCCCAGTGTGAGCATTATGCATCTTACCTAATTTTTCAGGTTCTCGCTAGCAAACAGCGCACCTTGCAGATTTATTTCCTTGGACTTAAGCTTACTAGTAACCTCTTTGAGATTGGACATTTCAGCACGCATGGAAACAAGCTCATCGTCCTTGGCAAAACAAGCAAAACGTAGCTTCGAATTTATACACTCAAGGTTCTTGACCACTGGTGCAACATAACTAACTTCCTTCTCTGCAGCTTCCAACATTGCCTGGGTCACACTAAGCTTAGCCTTCAAATGGGTGACCTCCTGATGAGTGGTCTCTAGCTGCACAGAAGTGGGAGCAAAGGCATCATACCCCTTCAAAACAGCGAGTTCAGATTCGAGATTCTTGATCTTTTCAGTAGCCAAACAAAGCTAGGCCATTAACGCCACTTCGACCTCCTTAGCACACTTGACAGCATCCTAATCAACACGTATAGACTCAACTACTAGGATCAAAGTCTTGTGCATTATAGCAATCAGGGAGGACCTTCTTGAGTAGGCAGAATGCTTCACAAAAGAGTATGAGCAAACGAAAACTTTCCCAACACTGTCAACGAACTTGGAGCATGCATCAATGTCCTCAAGCAGGTCAGCTTTCAACAACGCACAAACCTCGGGAAACTCCCCAGCTTCAGACTCAATGGATCTCTCACAACTGCCCATGCAAGCAAACTTCCCTTTCTCAGCAGATCAATCAGTCGCAACGAAAGGAAGAATAGGCCCAGGCGCCACCTTAGTAGCAAAATCCACATTCCCACTCTTCATAGTGGCGAGCCTCTCAGAAGCCAAACCAAACTTAGCTCCCGACGCAGGCTTCGACACAAACCCAAACACCAAAGGCACCATCGAACCTTTCCGCTAGGCAATCTTCTCAGCAATGGTCGTGGATACCTTTGGAGCAGCAGGTTTCACACGCTCAAGCTTAACAGACGTTTTCTTCCCCTTGGGAGAAGTCAGATCAACGAAAAGCTTCTCAACAGTAAACAAGCCCTCGTGAGCAGCTGAAAAAGTCATTGGATTATTCTCAGCCGAATGCTCACAAGCAGGTAAAGAAGATCTTTTATTTCCACCCTTATTGGCAACAAACTCTACAACAACGATCGAACTAGCAAGCGTTTCATCCTTTATCCGCTTTATCTCTTCCTTCGAAGTCAGCCTGTCTTTCTCCCGACGAATAGGACTGAGTAGCCAACACCATTCACGGTACTCAGCAGGAATGCCCAAAGCGATGTGCACTTTCTTCATATCCGTTGAAGTTCTTAGAGTTAAGCCAAATTCTGAATCTACACAAAGTAAGAATGACAATCAGTAAAGTGAAGTCATGGAACAGTTCAACAAAAATTCAAGCAGGCCAGGAATGAAGCAATTTACTTACCTCTGATAAAGGCAGTCCGAATACGCAGCTCATGAGAAGAGTCAAACTCTCACTCTCCACTTACCTCCAAAGTATCACTTGCCTACTCGTGATCACCTTTGCAGGAAGCATCAAGCAATTTATAGCGAGAACTCAACTACCCCACGCCTTCCTTGTGGCCAATTCTAAAGAAGTACCATAACTCATTTATGGTCAAGCCAAGATCAAATAACATGTTTAAGTTTGAAAGCCTACCATCGCACGAACTGCATTCAAGGAGCATTGAGCAGGTGTGCATTCCATGGAGCATATCATATCTTGGATAAGATACAGCATAGGAAAAGTGAATCCCAACACAAAGTAATACAGATGGAATTTGATAGCCCTATTCCTAGCAGTGGCACCCTCAACACACGGTTCATGGCCATTATCGTCTTTCACCCGTTTGACGCGAACCCCTAACCACATCGCACGCTTATACGTCTCAAGAAAATCTCGAAAGAACTTATCGGAATTGATCTTGACATGTGCAGCCTTGAAGTAGCCCATCTTGCCGCTCAACCTAACACGGAAGGAGACCCACGCTTTCTTCCCCTCTCCTCCTTCGCGCCCAGCGCGCTCCAGCAAAGCCCAGGCATCTTGGCCTAAGCCACCAGAACTCGAGAGTTGGCCCACACCGATCTCTCCAATTCTCTATCTTCTCGCATGCACAAGCCCATGCCTATCAACCATGGAGGCCCAGCCCAAGCTGGCCTCCCCACCCCAGTGCGTTTGTCACCGCGGCCCAAGCCAAGCTGAGCACCTGGCCCACGCCAGCCGAGCTCCATCGTCGCAACACAACAACCCGTGGCATCCTTGCCACATGTTTCACGCATCCTCGACCCCTACTGAGCCAATTATTCAAGTCCTGAGACTCCCAAAAAATCAAGAAGAGGAAAATTCAAATTTTTTCTTACCTTGGTGCGGCATGGAAAAGAATAACATCAATGAGAGACGATTCTTTGCAAGGGCAAGAGAAGAAGAAAGCTAGGGGAAGGGGAAAAATTCCTCTAGTTTCTCTCTTACTTGTTGGAATGATGATTGTCCTCCAAATTTATTTAATCCCCGCTTATGGTAAAATTAAATAGGCATTGGGGGCAATTGGTTTCCTTTTCCTAGAAGAAGTATATCTCCAAATCAAGGAAGGAGATCAAGTTCAAAATGGGAAACAATTCTATAAGCCCATATAGCTTGGGATTTCTACACAAACTACCTTTTTTCTGCGTGCGGCCCAACAGGTGTGGGGGCATTTGTGGAGCCTAAAATAATCCCAAAAATTCTACAGGCGATACGTGGACTTTTGCTCAAGAAAGACAAGATCGCCCACATTAAATGGGCAAGCTCCCCAGATACTCCCACGCGTAGCTCACAACCCTGAAGGTCTCAGCAGTTGAATACGACTGCACACAACTCATTAAAGATAATGATTAATTACCCAAATTTTATCTTTAATACATTCCCCAATTGAAGATTGACTCCAATCAAGTAAGTAATCCCAATTTAAATCAATTAGGGATAATTACTTCAATATCTCAAGATATTATTTCCTATTTAATATCTTGAGAATATTTCTCCATAAATATTGGCCAATAGGATGCCGCCATGTGTAGGGTAAAAATCCCAACACTATGGTCGGCCCTCTCCCCTATATATATATACCCCATATTCTACCCAATATCAAAAGTTTTTGCTACCGTAAAAAAGCCCTAAACACTTTACTCTGCTCAGAGAAACTAACTTAGGCATCGGAGATCCATTAGCCTAACCCTCCCCCATCCCCACCTCGTGGGCGCGTGAGACTTAGGTCTTTGATCAAAGGTGTTGATTATTTTGCAAGTGCATTTTCATCAAGACTGAAGACGGCAGAAATTTGTATCGACAATGATGGTTGCATCACTACTCTGTTTAGTCAGCTTTATAGCGGAGGTTATTGAGTCCATGACATGACTTCAGAGGTACACGTATTTAGATCCACCTTAATTCGGCCTAAAAAATCATTGTCCCATAAACTCGTTAGCGGGTACAAGTTGTTGAGAAAGGGAAATTGCCTCAAGAGCTGGCTATTCAGCATAAGGAAATTGTCAAGTTGTTGTCCGATAACCTACGACTGTTTTTTATCTGTAGGCTGATGTTCGGTAGCTGCCTGCTAATCAGACAGCTATTGTTAGGTGGTTGCTTATTGGTTAGACAGCAGTTGTTCGGCGATTGTCTGTTAATCAGACAGTTATTTTTTAGTGGCTATCAGTTGATTTGCAACAGGCCGTTGTTCGATAATTGTTCTTCTAACCTCGTCATCGTATACCAAATCGGTCATTCATATGTTGTCTCCCTTTGAAGGACACGATTGAGTTCACCAAGAGAAAAGAAAATCTCTGATTCTAAGAATGTAACATCTATAATGACATAAACTCTATGAGATGAAGGATGATAGTATTGATAGCCTTTCTGTTGTGGACCAAAGCCCAAAAACACTTTTCACCATACAATGGTTAAGCTTGGAACGCTGATTCTTGTGAAGGTAAACATACACATACCCAAAAATATGAGGGGTGAGTTTGAGGGAAGATGACAAAGGCACATGATTTGCTAACACTGCAAGATAAGTGCGAAAATCAAGCACTTTGGAAGGCTTTCAATTAATCACACAAATGGCATATGTAACTACATCAGCTCATTAAGATTGTTGTGTGGTGGCTTCAATGAGAAGTGTCTTCGCCATTTCAAGAATATGTCGATTTTTCTGTTTAACTACCCTATTCTGTTGAGGTGTTTGAGGACAGGTGGTTTCATACAGGATATACAACATCAACATACTCACCCCTATTATCGGAGTGAAGCACTTTAATAGGAAGAGAAAACTGAGTCCGAACCATCTAATGAAAGTTTTTGACAATTGCAGTAACATTACTCTTGTGTTTCATTATATAGAGCTAAGTCCTCCAGTATAATCATCCACAAATAATATAAACCATCGAATCCATTACAAAGTTGAAACAGGGGAAGGAGCACACACATTAGAATGCACTAATTTGAATGAAATAATAGTGGAACTCAATAGATAAAAGGCTCGATGACTCTTTGCGAAATGCGAAAGCACATATATGATATTTTAGTCCGGAGTCTACCAGTAAATAATGACGGAACCATAACAAAATCGCCAATTGCATAACAAAATCTTTTTAATTTTGTCACCGTCGAGAGCCACATCACCAACATAATGCAACCCCCATCTCTTAGTACCATGCCCAATTATAGCCCGAGTCCGGATATACTGAAGTAAACAAAAAAAACAAAACATTAGTACGATACAATACAATTGTTCGGTAATTTGACTGACTAATTAAAAATGATTTGATAATGCCATAATAGGCAAGGTATTGTGTAAGGATAAAGATGGGGTAAGTGCAATTGAACAAACCCATGCTACTAAAATAACATCTCCATTGGTAGTGCCGACACTTTCTTTTGGAAGAGGAATCATGGATTGGAAGAGAAACTTATCATACTTCATGTGGTCAGTAGCCCTATAATCAATAATCCAACTGGAGTCATGATCTCTAGACGCAATTAAGACTTTTCCCGAATTTTCTGAATCGTCCGATAATTAGGGAGGGGTACTTGATCAACAAGAGACAAAATTGTAGGCTTAGGTTTAAGATTCTCAATGTTGACTGCCAAGAACAAGTCGCACAACAAGAATATGATTTTTGTTCTGCTTAAAAATACAAAGCAACACTGAGTAAATTTTGGTTTTGGATAGGATTGATTGTCCAAAACACAAGACAATCAACAAGTTTAGGTAGTTGGAAGCCAAGGAAGCTACACGGCAAGAATAGGTTTTTGGGGTTTAGAGTTTTATTGGGCAAGAGACAGGTTGAAACTTGCTTTGATACCAAGATAAAAGTGTATAACAATATGAGAGTTTTACATTTTGAATTGTTGGGTTGTATTCTTCTCTCAAGGAGGAAATATATGTACAAGGATATCTGGTACATTGAATCCCTATTTTAGGTACACTAACTCAAGCCAACATAATTGAATTCATATAACACATTGACTCACCCCAACAAAAGTAATCGTTTAAATTTTTTTGTTCAGGTAATTAGAATCCTAAGATTTTTTTAACTAAACATCTTTTGCCTTTTCAAAGTTAAATGGTTGGCACTCGTTGCTAAATAGTAGGCCTTCTTGTGAAAAAAATTCATGTTTGTTTTACAATTGTCTTGGAAGGGGAATAAAAAGGCTAGATATTTGTTTTAATATATATTTATTTTGAAGTTTTTATCATAAATGGTTTTTAAAATTGACCTATATTCTCACTTTTGTCCTTCAATTTAAAAATCAATCGGTAATTCTTGAAATTGACTACCGCACATCAATTTAGTTTTATCGTTACAATACGTTAAATTTTCTGTTAATGTGCTGATATGGAGTCCCATTGCTTCTATAATACGGTGCCACATTGATTATAAAGAATATAATTTTTTGAAAAGTTTTTTAAAATTTTTAAAACCATTAAGAAAAAAAAAAAAAAATATATATATATATATATATATAAGGTATCGTCACTTAGCAAGACTTGGAACTGGGTAAAGCTACCGGTCATCTCATTTCCGTTTGGTTTAGCTCTATTTTCTAGTTCGCCCACTCCCAATAACCAAACAGAAAATCTGAATGCAGACACACTCTATTCTCTTTTCCGTTTGCTTTTTTCGATGTGCGGCTGTTTCATCTCCTTTCCTAAAGCTTCAATAAACCTACCCTCAGGATGGTTATTACAAGCTTAAATTTAAAGCTTCTCTCCTGCGAATTGGAAATTGGCTCAAAAACCTTGTTTATTGCACAACAAATTTTGCCCCTTCTGAAATTTGAAACTGCTCAGTTCAACTTCAACCAAGATATTCCTTAAGAAGCCGGACATGAGTGAGCAGTACTCCTCCTCACCCGAAATTCTGAAATTGAGTTTCTAATGTCTCCTCATTTGCAGCCAGTACCGCACTTTGCCACCACCAGTTGAAGGTCTTCGTCCAAGATAGCAACGCCGACGCCTCCACAGCAATGCCCTAGGTTACGAGCGATGTTAAATTTCCCCTTTTTATTTTCTTTTTTCTTTTTTCTTTTTTCCTTATTCCATTTTTAAATAAATTTTAGAACTTTAACAATTTAAAGAATTAATTATTTTTTATATAATCTACTGTGGCATCGTACTGTTGGAGCAATGTGTCTCACTTGTTTGTCATATCAAAACATTAATGGAAAATTAAATAGCTTGCAACGGAAAGGACCAAATAAAATTTAGGATAATGTACAAAAAAATTACTTCAATTATCAGCCTCACGACACTTTTATGTCTCGTCTTTTTAAAATGATAATGGCATACCTCATCTTACGAATTTGTGCCAATGTCATACCTCCGTTAGTTTTTCTGTTAATTTCTCAGTTAAATGCTGACGTGACTTGATTCAGGACCTACTTTCTATTAAAAAATTAATAAAATATTATTACAAACTAAAAAAATTATTTAATATTTTTTAAATATTAAAAAAATAAAGAAAAGTTACAAAAAAAAAAAAAAAAAAAACCAAACAAAACTTCCCCTTTACACGCAGAAAAAAAATATATACAAAACTTTGTCCCTTCCCCCCCTCCCCCGACGCCCTCTCTCTTCTCCCCCATCTTCATTTTCTTTCCTCTTCTTCCCCCTATCTGCTATAACCCAAAAAAAAAAAAAAAAAAAACTAGTTGTCTTCTCCCGCACCCACCCTCTTCTACACACCCCACTCCTTAAATCCACATCTATTCCCCCCCGCCCCCCCCCCCCCCCCCAATTTTCTCTGCTCCCAGGTTCTCCACTCGCAGAATCGGCCTGGCAAACGGGATCTAGGTTTTTCTTCTTCTTCTTCTTCTTCCTCCTCCTCCTCCTCCTTCTTCTTCTTCTGGGTTGTAGGGGGTTGGATTTGTTGGGGGGTTGATTTTTTTTTTTTTTTTTTTTTTTGGTTGAAGATTAAGCAAGGAAGAAGATGAAGATGGGGAGAAAGAGAGAAGGGGGGAGGGGGGTGGAAGGGACGAAAGGTTTTGTGGCAAACTAACGGAAGGTATAACATTGGCATAAATTCGTAAGATGAGGTATGACATTGTCAATTTTAAAAGATGAGGTATGAAAGTGTCGTGACATCAATAGTTGAGGTAGTTTTTTGTACTTTACCCTAAAATTTAACATATTGTAATGGTAATGACCAAATTGATGTGATGTAATCAATTTTAGGGACGATATTAATTAATTTTGAAATTAAGAGATCAAAGTCAGGATATAGGTCAATTTCAAGGATTATTAATAATAAAAACTCTTTATTTTGGTTGCTAAAAACTAATGAATCATTTGGAAGTAGCATGTCTTGAAATAGTAGGTGAGTCTTGTAAGTAATTAACACGAGGAACGTTGTTTATCTCATACCCATTCTTCTCATCTATCATTCCTTGTCAAACTCATTCATTATTATTTTCTTAACATTTAATTAAACACCAGATTTGTGAGATTAGATGTTAGATTAGTGAGTCGACGGAAGTCGACGGAATTCGAAGTCATGATGTAGTGTAAGGACAACACTTTTCTTCACCATTGTGGTAGAAGATCAATTGCAATCATGACCATTATTTTTAAGTTTCAGTTTTTGTTCGTAATTCTGAAAAAGTTAATGTTGTTTATTCTGAATTTTAGAATAGTTAAAGTTGGAGACTTTTCTATTTAAATGCTTTTCTCCTTTGAAAAAAAAAAAACAAACAAACAAACGGCAACAAAGATTCTCAAGTGGCATCATAGCTTGAGATAAAAAAACTGAAGGAAAAAGAAGAAACTGATAGTGCAGCATGGTGATCATCAGATCAGATGAGAGCCATTTGCTGGACGTTGATTGGATAAGAATCAGAGGGTGGGCCGTTATAAGCCCGCCAAGCAAGGATGGCATTTGCAGCTTCTGTTGGATGGAATGCATCCCAAAACATGTATTGATTTCTATTAGAGCATGGAACTGCATAAGGCAGGCATGTTATCTGCCCTCTGTTCCTCCCAATTCCACAGCATCCCCTATCAATCACACTGAACCCTGCCAGTGCCAACCCCACGGTTTGATTTAGTATCACTAAAAACTCAAAAAACTAAATGGGTATCAAACGTAACGTAATGTAACGAACGAATATGTATATAGTCAACAACTGTTACCGTAGGGGGCAGGATTATTGAGCATGTCACCAAAAGCACCATAGGTGTTGGCGTAGACAAAGATGGCATCAGGATGGTTGGTGTTGAGTTGGTTGACGAGTGATCTGAGGCCTTCATTGTAGGTACCAAGGATTTGATTCACATAGTCCAAGCATCTTTCGGGCTGGGCCGCTGAGGCTCTTTGGTTTGGGATGCAGCCCAGTGGCCCAATTCCTGCTAGCAAAAACTTTCTTAATCCTACACTGTGCAAAGCCTGCATTTAATTTCACAAAAAATCATATATATCATTGACTTCAAGTCTCATAGACGATAGTAGTTGAAATAGTGAACTGGTTGGCATAATGTATGTAGTACCAGAATTTGTCGAGTATAGCGATTAAGGAGAAGGTTGGCGAAGGCAGGAGGAGTGTAGAGGTAGCTGGAAGTATAGAGGGAAGGCAAGAGGTAGTTGTTGATGTAGTCATTGCTCCCAAACGCCAAAACTGCTATGGACTTTGCCAGGTATTGTGTCAGGTTGGTTCCACTCATCATCGATCTGAACTGATTCAAGGTGCTCTCAAAGTTCAATACTTGCTGACTCAGGCTATACCGTTCTCCCTGTGTCACAATTTTCATTTTCACGAGGACAATGCATTTAATAAATTATTGAACATTAACATGTAAATAAAATAGACTGATCTTATTATATATAACGTTAAATAATGTTCATACAGTACGTAAATAGTACGTACATAGTGTTGGCCTGTCTCATCAAGTATGCCAGCAGCTGCTGAAGCATAATTTACTCCCCCAAGCATTCTGGTACCTTTTGTATTAGGATCAGCGTAGGCTGGAACATATGGGAGACCCAGCAAATTCCCTGCAAATTCCACAATGTATGTATAGCCAACACCATATTATATATATAGCCATGATATCATTGACATGAGAATATAACGGATAACATTCGATTTTGACTTGTGTTATCAAACAAATCCCTAGCTGAATATGTTGTATTCATACTGGCGTTAACCTAAACAGGAATCACTTATATTCAAATAAGAATCAAGGTGAGACATATATATGGGTTTTAGGGATATGCATAGAACTAATTAAAGAATGAAAAATTAGCCAGGTAGGTTAATTAAAATTGGTACGAACCAAGGAGATCAACAAAAGTTCTTCCATTAGTGAATCTGCCAGTAGGGCCTGCCCTGAAATCGCAGCCATAAGGATAATAATTGGATTTGGCAAGGGAGTTGAGGAAGTTGTTGTTGCCAACATCAATCAATGAGTCCCCAAACACAAACATTGCTGGAACCTGCGCTGACTCCACACTACTACTAGTAGTCATCGTCGAGGTTGCCCCAGCATTTGAGCAGCAGCACTGCACAAGCAGAACCAGCAGCAAAACCGTAATAATATTTCTCATCGCAACTCACAACAAGTTTGTAAAAATATATTCCTATTTCCTATTACTAATTAACATATATGGAAAATTGGAAAGGAATAGGATGGAGGTGATAGCTTGATCATATGATCCATGCATACTGACGATACAGCTAAATATGGATATGCATATATATATATATATGGAATGAAAGTAATTGGAAAGCCAAAAAACCATGCTTTTCTTCAAACATTGGGACTTGGGAATGTCTTTTTGACGTCCGTTTTTCCGTTTTTATCTTCTATGCGTTTGCTTCTTTGCGTGTTATGAATATGAATGAAATGAGCTCATATAACATGTAGTTCCTCATCCCTTTCACGTAAGTTACGTGGACCCACCCCTTGCATTGTAATCAAATCATATCATTCGGAGACTGGAATTGGTTTTCGCTAGAAGAATTTTGCAACCATCAAATACATAATAGGTAGGTATATTTCTAATCCAAAACGCAGTCATTTTTGGGTTTAATCTGCGTTTTCTTGTTATGGTGTTCAACTATTTAGTTTCTTCTAGATTTTGTGTATGTGTTAAATTGTTGACTCAAAGTTTTCTTCACCATTTTTTTTTATATTCACATTATGTAATATATGATAATTGCAAATTTGCCATGCACTACTGATTTATATACTCCTCTTTTGTTACTTTGAATGAAATTGAACCTTTTACTCAAGGTCAGATTCCTTAAGGGACATACTGAGTTTCAGGTGACACACCTCGATCCAAAATGTTTATCTAGACATCCAATTCGTGATTTGATGGCCAATACCTAAAAGGTGACAAAGCCATAAAGATGGTGATAAGAAAAGTGTGAATAAATAAAAAATAAAAAATAATTAAAAAATGGTGCGCATGTGAACAGGGCTAAACCTTTATTACATAGCATATGTGTCAGAGTATAGATAAGAGTGCAGTATAAAGTAAGGAATGTTCTCATCCTAGAAGAATGGACGCTTTAAACAATAAAAGGAAGAATTTCCCACTTTAACAGAAGGGAAGGTCAGCATTTGCCAGTACTCCTCATCGCCACAAAAGCACTGCCACTAAGTCCTGGAGGGACGAAAAAACAAAGGAGAGTAAACTGAAAAAGCAAAGTTTAGTAAAAATGTTTTCGTAAAAGCTGTAAATCCTCGCTGTAAAACATGTATGATTTCCAAACTACTCTTACTACTCGTGTATATAACAATATAGCACCCAACAACAACAGTAATAGATTAAGTATACGAATATACTAGTGTTAAACAATAAATATGCAAAGCTAGCTTATCAAATCATGTAAGCACACAAGTCATGCAGAATTAGCTACACGAACAAGCTCAGTGTATAAGGATGACGTTCTAGTACTACAACCACGTGAAGTTGGTGCAAAGCGTTCACATACCAGTCCTAGTTGTCTATTGCAATCTAGGGACAAGGCTAGCACCTACACTAGATCCAAAGTGAACATAACGGTGCACGTGAACATACACGTGAAGCTGGTCCTGGCCCAGAAGGCACAAATAAAGAAAGCACTATGCAGACATTTATGATCATCAGTGTTGGAACCAAATTCTTGCATCGCAATGAAGGTGGAGATTGAAAATTTTGTTTACTTGCAAAATATTAAAGAACCATATGTAGTCAAAGACTAGGGAGGGGGTGCGCCGATCAAGGCTATTGATAGTCAAGTTAGTAAGCAATATTATGAGACTCAAGAAGTAAGTAAGAGAATAAGTGTGCGATAATTGTGTTACCAAAGATGAACTCTAGAAGGGTGCATTTATACCAGTCAAGGTAGAGACCTCTTAGGATAAGGAATCTATACTAAACTAGGAGAATCTTATAGGATATCTAGGAAGATATTGCATCATCTTAGGATGTGATTACTTGCGGTGTACGCCAATCTTTAGATTGTAAGGACCTCAAGATTATAGGGAACCTACTGGTTCTTTGCTAGCTTAGGTTTCAATATCTTACATAACAAACAGGTCAATCTTAGCAAAGACCTCGAACTGCCCGTTGCTCCAGAACAGAATGATGGTGGCATCGATGCTTCATTTATTCAACGCCGCTAGGAAGCCGTTTAGTCCATAACCAAACTTTTAAGGTATTTATATTCTGATCAATCTTAGTGCAGGCCAAAAAAAACATTGGCCCTGTAATTGATCCTGTATTTGAAAATGACTTGTTACTCTTGAGGATGAATAATTATTGAAAGACCATCCCATTCGAAGTAATTCAGAATGCGTAACGTTTTAATTTTTCTGACTCGTGGCATCTTGAACCTTAGAGCAAGTCCACCCCTAAAAATGCGATGGCACCCAACCCATTTAATCCACTCAAATGAAAAGTAATTGACCCTAATGAACAGTAATTGGCCAAATGCATTTGCACCTCTAAAACTAAATAGCCTATTCAATTTTATTAAAATATTATTAATTTTTATTATAAAATAATAATTTGATTTTTATTTTCTGACTTAAAAAAAATTATTAATTTCTGACATTTTATTTATTTATTTTAAAGTTTTTTGGTTTGTTGATCTAAAAATCGAACGGTCCAAATTATGCCACGTCAATAGCTGTTAATTTTGAATTTCAAATTTTTTTTTTGCCATTGGAAATCCAAAGGACATAGAGGCGCCACATATACTCACGCCACCCATAATGCGCTTGCAACGTTGTCGGCAACTTGCGCTCACATGTGCGTGTTTTCCACTCGCTTAGCGCAACAAAAAAAAAGAAAAAAAAGAAGAAAAAAAAAGGGATTTCAGTGGCTAACATCATGATGACGTCAACCTGGCATCATGTATGCCGGTCTCTAGCTTAGTCAATTATGTGCTGGGCTCAAAGCTAGCCTCCACTTTGGGCCAGCCTATTGGGTGGGGTGGAGTGGATTTTTTTGGGGGGGGGGGGGGGGGGGGGGTGGCTGGCCTAAAAAATAGGCTTTGGGCTGGCACATTAGTTAGGTTATCTCCAACCGAATGGTCCAGAGGGCTAAATGATCGAAAATAGCCCGAAAACCATCTCCAACCAAGGGCTAGGCCAGAGGGTTGTGGAATCTGAGAGGGCCCCAAGGAATTGGAGATGGCTAGAAGGCTGGAGGGCTGACTGGCCTGAAAATGGAGCAATCATGTCGGTTATAACCCTTTTTTTTTTTTTTTTTTTTTTGGGCCAATTTTTTTTTTTTTTTAATTCTTAAAAATTCTAATTTTTTTTCCTCCTATAAATACCTAAACCATTCATTAAATTTAAGTTCTAATTTTTTTGGTTTTTTGGGCCAGTTATCGTTGTAGTTTTTAAATTTAAGTTGTTGTAGTTTTTAAATTTAAATAATAAATTATGTTTGGCCCTATGGCCCTCGATTGGAGACGGTTTTTTGTGACAAGGCTAAAACGAGCCCTATGGCCCTTTGGCCCTCGGTTGGAAACGGAGGCAAATATGGTCCTGTACTGTTCATTAAAATATTAATATCTTGGAGAATCTTGGAGGGCTAGAAGGCTAAAACGAGCCATCTGGCCAACCATCGGTTGGAGATGGCCTTAGGGGTGGAAGTTCTCTTATGAATGTTGCAAAAGCAATCAAGATGTTCCGTATTCAGGCATTGTTGCCTTGATGAACGTGCCATCAATGTTGCAATAATGGAGACGTCTTAGTTGCATGTGCATACAGGACGAGGGATTGTCCATTGTTTTCCCCCATTAACTCTAGCCGTCGAATTCACTGATCTCGTGGTGAAACGATCCTGATTCAATGGTGTGATGATCCGAAAGATCTCCTATAAACATCTTCCGATCTCCTTCTCGTATTCTTCAAAATTCCAAATCATTCGTTTAAGAAAAAGTTCATAGCTCTTTCCATCTTTTTTACTTGGATTTCACTGTTTCTTCAACCTTTCTTCCTTCGATTTCTCAAATTTTCAATGGCTGCGTCCTCAAGCGTGATTACTGCCATGGTCGTCGATTCTCCTTATGACACTCGATTAGTCAGAGTGCGCAGTAGAGAGGAAGGTGACACCTTTATATGTATAACAACACCAGAGCCTTCTAAACAAATGTAGAGTTTGGTGGGAGGCCGGCTGTAATACTCAAACAGCCTTACCTGAGCCTTCTGAACCTCAACGCCCATGTATCAGAATCCATCCTTGGTACTTGGGTTTAGGTTTGAAGTTCCCATTATCAGATATTCTAAAGGAAATTTTAATATGCTACATCATGGCTCAAACATGGCTCTCTGACACTTGTCTCTGGCTGCCTTTAAATTTATCTCCTGCTTCAAATTGCTGAACAAATGGCATGTGGCTGATCTTGAGCTTCAAGAGTTTTACATGTTGTATGATATGAGAAAAAGTTCTGACGACCACTACTTCTTTTAATCAAGGCCCAGCCTCACGTGGTCGACGTATATCTTTGATATCCCCTGACATGATAAGGATTGGCACAAGGACGTCCTAATAATTTATGGCAATTGAGAGGGTGATATTTCTAGTGTTTGAGTTAGGAATGTCCCTTTGCCCGACCTTCGATCAGACAACGATGTGAAGAGCATCAGGCTTTGTCATCCGGAGCCAATAGAGTGTGCTTTCAAAATTCTTGCTAAGCATCGTAGCTGGAAATGACTGACTTTTCCTGCTCAGTTTGCAGAGCACGGTAAGGACGCTATTGTCAATCATTGCTGCAAATCCCCGATTCTTAACCTGTACTTGATCAATGCTGAGGAGATTTAGAAGGGGGTCCACTCGTTTCAGATTAAAAATTTCTTAAAACTAGACAACAAGAAACGCAAGAGGCCTATTGGCGTGTCTCCTAAGCTCATTGTGGAGGCACCTCAAAATAAGAAGTGGTTGCGGGTGAAGGTTTTGGAATTTTACCAGGAGATTTTGAGCTTGAGGAACCAGAGGAAATTCCTTTGGTCAGAAAGAATTCCACCCATGCCCCAGTGAACGCAGCTTGTGAAATAGCGGAGCTGCAGCCTCATGCAGAAGATAATCACCTTCTTTTCTACCACTAGTCTAGCATCAAGAACAACGACAACATGAGTCGCCTCAATCTGATTGGGAATTTTTTGTACAACCGCTACAACCTATTCCGCCACCAATTCAAGGTGAAGTTTCAAATCTTAAACCTTCTTCCCTACTGACTTCTTCTTGTTATTTAAATTACATAATTACTTCTTATTTAAGGTTCTTTTTTATAGAGGCTCACATCATTAGTGTATTACGTCTAGTTTAGTATCTCTTTGCTTTTTGGTTGTATTTGTATTTTAGTTAGGATTGGGGATGTTTTTGCATCCTTTGGTATTTATGCCTTGTGATGTGATTGTAATCATGTCGCGTGTCTTTTCTTAGAGATGTTGCCCTAGTCCCAGAAATTCACGTTTGGATATAGATAGTTTATGATATCTTATGTTGATTAATAAAGCATCCACAATTCAAAAAATTCAAAAAAATTCAAAAAATAAAATAAAATTCAATACAGTGATAATTTAGTCTGATTGGTTTAGGCCGTGTGGTGCTTCCTTAAAATTTGAATCTCACTTACTATAAATATGAAATAAGGAAGGAAAAATGAGAGAACATAGAAATAGGAAAAGTAAAGGAAGGGAATCCGGATTTCTAATATTTAGGTATTTGATTATGATTTGAAAGGGAAGTTAACATTTTGCCGATTTCTTACGGTTAGTGAACACAGGGAAAAGTTTAGAAATAAACTGATTCTCATTCTAATATTTTAGTAACACACGGAACACAATAATCAAAATGGTTCTTTTTTTCGTTGCCAAAATGATTCCAATTTTCATTTCTTGTAAATAAACATGACCTAAAATAATTTAATATAGAATATCACCTAGTCAAAAACATTTAGGATTTGTTTGTTAATGTTTTGCAAAACAATTTTTTGTTTCCCAAATACAAAAAGGGGTTAAAATGCATTCGGTTGACTGTTTTGTGAAAATAAACTCAAAAAATGGAAAACACAAAAAACAATATTTAGCCTAAATTTTTTAGAACATCAAATTGATGTTTCCTTTGTTTTTAAAAAACAGTTTGAATATAATAGAAAATAAAAGATACATATATATAAAGGGAAGTTAGAGTTTAATAAAAAAAAATAAGATCATGTTTGCCATCACTACCATTACCAATTCCACCGCCACCACCACCATCACCATCACCGCATTCTCCATCATCTCACCATCACCACCACAATGGCCACCATCTTTGACACCATTACCTCCCACCACCATCGCCGCCAATACCATATCCTTTACTGCGATCACCCTTGCCATTGTAAGCACCACCAACACTATCGTCTCACCATCTTGCATCACCGTCACCACAACCATCATCACCACATTCTCCATCCCATCAACCTCACTAGTGCCACCACCATCATCCACACCTCTCAACCACCATTTTCACAATCACCCCTCATAACCATTATTAATAGAACAATCCTCTACCACCATTGCAACCAAAACCACCGCCACCACTCCTCCACCATTGCCATTTATCCTACTATTGCCACCACCTATATTTCACCACTACTAACACCTTTAGTCTCACCACTACTACCATTACTTCGGGCCCCATTGCTACTAACACCACTCTCGTCTAGACCATTACATTTTGTTTTTGAAATTTTGTACTATTGGAGAATAAGATCACACATCGGTCATATAACAAAATAATATAAAGTTAATATATGGAAGTTCCTACCCTTAATATCACTAAGGCCTTTGTAATAAAACCCAACAACTAGCAATAGGTATTTAAGTTGTGACAATATCGGTAATGTTAGTGGTAACCTCATGGGCCTACAAAGTTTATCATGGTATTAAAGTAGGTTATTCTTTCGATACGTCCTAGGCCCGAGTTATTGGGCACGAACATGCTTCTTGAATGTGAGCTTTCGAAAAATGTGCTAGCTCTAACATAAGGCTTATGCATGGATGGGGCTTCAAAAAGATTACATTTGGCTCTAGAAATTGAATATTGACCGACCAAGGTCTCGTAAACATTGGTGTTAGCTCCGGTATAATAACTTGACCAGTTCTCAATATGAGAATTGGTTTCCCCTTGTGGCCCCTTGTGGCCCCGTGTCTCGTGAGGGGGCATGTTGGAGAATAGAATCTCACATCAGTCACATGACAAAATAATACACAATTAATATATAGGAGTTCCCACGCTTAATATCATCGAGATTTTTTGTGATAAAACCCGATACTAATAATATGTGGTTAAGTTGAGACAATATCGGTGATGTTCATTCTCTAAAATCATTCTTGAACTAAAATAGCTGACACCTTCTAAAATCACAAAAATACAAAGTCCTAATGTCATTTTCATTTTATAAAACAGTTTTTCAAAAATCGTTTTAAACCATTTCCAAACGGACCCTTAATTCTTACTAAACCTCGTTCCAAACACACTTATTAAAATAAGATAGAAAGAAAAAAGAAATGAACTAATTTTATGATTCAAATCTCAGAGAACAACGTGAGGCAGTATGACAATTTTAAAGACCAATATAAAGAGTTATGATAATTTTAAGGATTATTTTGGCTAAAATGCCCCAAAAGAATTACATGTGGCGTATCCTAACAGATCCAAAGGTTCCCCTATATGCTAAAGAATTGCTAGCTAATAGCTAAATGGAGTTACAATTACTAGTTCAACAGTTAATTAATTAAGCACATCAACAATGGGAATGAATGAGAGGAAAATGTCACGATGCACTTGAATCTCTATGCCTCTAATAAAAAGTCTTAGGCCTGTCTATGTGATTCATCTGTTTTTTTCATCTACAATTGCGTTGGTTAGAAAAAGTCTAAAAAGAGGGGTCAGGTTCAAGTGTAATTCAACATCATACAGTATCTATAAAATATTTTAGTCTCATATATCTATTTTCATTCTATTGCAATTTCATACATTCTTTAATCAAATCGTGAATTTTAACTTTTAACTGACGATGTGACAAATCTACATACCTAGCCATGGTCGAGCTCAAACAGAGAATCCTCACGTCCCTCTCAAATCGTCAATTTTAACTCTTAATACTATGTTTGGATGAGGAAAATAAACATGGAATTTTGGTAAAAGTCAGAATTTATAAATTGACAGGCACCAATTCTCTTGTTTGGATTCATAAATATAGAAATTTAGAATTTCCGCATGGAAAGAAAACTTGGAATTTGGGACCTCCAAATCCTAAGTTCAAATTCCATGTAAATAGGTGTCATTTCTCAATTTCTGTGATTGAGAGTTTAAAATTAACAAATTCCGTATTCAATTCCATTGTTTTTTTAGGTTAACCAAACAAGAAAATTTACAAATTCTAGAAAATAAAATCTCGTCATTTCAATTTCCGTCATTTTTAAATTCCTTAGTAATCTTAAATTTCTTCACCCAAACATAGTGTAACTGACGATGTGACAAATCTAAAGCCCACATACTTTGATAATGTGGCGAAAAAAAAAAAAACAAAACAAAAAGGATCGTCTTCCTTCTTCTGCAGCTTCTTCCCTCACGACCCACCTAGCCATGGTGGAGCTCAAACAGAGAATCCTCATGTCCCTCTCGAAATTCTCCGTCCCCAAGACTCATACCAAATCGTCTGCTTGGATTGGTCTCTGCTTCTCACCTCGATTTGACATCCACCTACTTGATCAAAATTATTGCCCACATTGAGGTGAGGATCGACCTCATCGGCGCCGTCGATCGTGAGATCAAGAACGTGGTGCGAATCAAGGTCCGACAACAGAATTCCAAGAGATGGTGGAGATGTCTTAGAGGGAGAGGTGGGTGAGGTTGGGCATGCTGCGCTCGTCTCTGCAGCTCCCTCCGCGTTTCGTCAACTTGCAGAACCGAAACAACCGATTTCGAGACGTTTTGTTGGCGAGCTCGCTGCAAAGAATTCTATTGCGACATGACTCGGCTGAGTGCCAACCCTTTATCCCGCACCTAGTTAGGTTTCGTCCAACGACGCTCTGGAGAAGAACGAAGTTTAGGCGCTGAGTTTATCACCTCGGAGCGTGTCAAAATTTTGGTGGTGATGCTTGCTTTGGATCTGGCTCTTTGTAATGCGGACGTACCGTATCATGAATGTCAAAACATGTGAGCTTTAAATTTGTCACAGCCTCACTTAACGGTTAAATTAACGATTTGACTACTGAATGTAAGAAATTGAATGAAATGAAAGTAAATATATGAGATTGAAATGTTTTAAAGATGTTGTATGAGATTGCAATTACACTCAAACATAAGTGGGTAAAATATAATTTAACCTTAATACTAATCATAAATTTATATGTAATGTACTGATGATAGGCTAGCGATATTTGTTCAGGTGTCTGCTGAACAATCGCAATTTTTCATTTCAACATCTAGATTAGGGATGGGCAGCGGTTATGTCGGGCGGGTAACCATGGTTATTTACCCATAACCGTTTAAGCTTTTACCCACATAACCGTTTACCCGTTGGGTATTTATATAAATGAGTATACTCATACCCATAACTATTTATAAACAGTTAACCATACTCATAACCGCATACTCATTTACCCATAACCGCGTACCCGTTTACATTTTTTTATTACCCGTCTACCCATTTTTTTAACAACTTGAAAATTAAAAAGAAATTTGTCATAATTTTCTTTTTTGTAACTATTAAATATCGTTATAAGTACATTTAACATGTATTTTTATATTAACGGCAATATTATTTATGAATATATGCGATGTCACCCAATTATTTGACGGTCAATCTATTACAAGAATCATGCATGGTTGTAGGTTAATTAATATTCTTGTATACATACATACATATATATATATATATATATGTGTGTGTGTGTGTGTGTGTGTGTAAGTACGCATTAGTCTGCTAATAGGCTAATTTGATAAATATTTGGATTTTTATTTAGAAATACATGTTCATTGATCCAAGCCATTTAATCAATTTCTAATTTTGCGGTCAAATATTTATTGAAAACTCGAGGCCAATTAAATATATATATATATATAGGTAAGCATCATCTAATAATAACATGTTTCTAAATGCTCAAGGTAATCATTATCTTGAATTGGTCAAAGTTCTAAAAGACTCCAAAACAAAATTGTCAAACACTAATGCTTTAACACATTCAATCACATATTTTAAACATTAGCCCGTTCTATCAACTATATTTTTCTCTCAAGTGAGGCATATATATATATATATATATATATATATATATTATATGGCCCTTTATGACCAAATATATCTCGGGATACTAAACTTAGTTAGAAACTTTTTTTTTTTAGTTTTACATATATTAAAATAAACGGTTAAATGGGTATCCGTTTATAACCGCAGGTAATACCCACAACCATCCATTTAAATTTCATGGGTAAACGGTTATACCCATAACGATTTATTTATCTAAACGGTTACCCATAACCATAACCGTTAAATTTATATAGGTGGATAACCGCGGTTACCCATAACCAATGGGTATTTGCCCATCCCTAGTAAGGATTCTCCTGACCAAGTCCATCGGGGCGTTGAAATTTTATCCAATGGATACAATTATTACAAGTATTTAAAAATGAATTATAGTATATTTTGCATGGAAAAAGTATATTTTGAAAAAAAATGAATATGATAGTTTGTTGTTATGGTAAGAGAAATAAAAGAAACATTAACAAAATAAAAATAAAAACCTGAAAAAAAAAATTGAAAAGGGAGGGATCGGTACTAAGATAGCGACTTTCGCATTAGTCGCTATCTTTGTAGCGATTATGATGAAGGAGAATAGCTAGCAAAGTACCGATCGTATCATTTTCTTTCTTTTTTTTTTCTTTTTTTTCTTTTTCCATTGAACAACTATAGTAGAGTAAAATAGTAATCACAATGCAAAGTATCAACCTAACAACAAAAAGTGCTGACACATGGAGTCATATTCATGGACCTAAATAAAAAA
The DNA here is from genome assembly GCF_041283825.1 of Pyrus communis. Lineage (NCBI taxonomy): Eukaryota > Viridiplantae > Streptophyta > Magnoliopsida > Rosales > Rosaceae > Pyrus > Pyrus communis. Next base: position 160,855 of record NC_142574.1, read on the forward strand.
ATAACTAAAAATTGGACTAATCTAATTGTTAGGCAATAAAATTGGGAAAGGGATCCTTTCCGGATCTCTTCCACCAAATCCACCCAATCACCTAATTCAGACCCTTGAAATTTAGTCCAACGGCTAAAGTAGTTATAACTTTTAAAGGGGCCCCATGTTTGTAACTGTTTGATCAAATTTCAAGGGCCTGTATTGATTGATTGGGTGGATTTGGTGGAAGGAATCCGGAGAGGATCTCTTTCCATAAAATTGGACCTATTTCAAGTTAGTTTATTTACACATAACAGATTTGTATGAAAGAAGTTAATTTAAACCACATATTAATGAAACTCTTTTTGTCAACTATAAGAGGGTGAAAAAACATTTTTGTCTTCTATCACAAAATAAAATTATGGACAATAAAGTAATTTGCACAAACTAAATTTTACAGTTGTTTTTAAAAGCATCATCTACATGTAATCCTAACAAATCATCTACAAAAACTCCGGATTTTTACGGGTGTATTGTTTTATGAAACTTCGAATTTCTATAACACTTATTTTCAAAACTTCAAGTTCGAGTTTAAGTACGAACTCTAGGTTCATGATACCTGCAAACAAACACAATATACATATGCAGTGAACGGGAATAGCTTAGGGACCTATGTGTGAAAAGAATGAGTGAGGACCCAAAATATGGGGCTGTCGTGGCTTGCAGGCCCAAAAGAGTGGTTGTTAGGTTGTTGGGCAACAAATGAGAAGTAAATGGGTTAACAAATTATATACCCAAGTATTGGGCTAAGAAGGAAAAGTGAAAAACAAGGCCTAACCCATGGGCTTGTTATTTCATGCGAGCCAAAAATAAAACAAGGCCCAAAAGGAAAAAAAAAAACAAGTGGGACGGTTTGGTGCATATGCCCAATTGGGTTGTGGGTCGATTGTAGGCAGCCCAGGTCCGTAAGAAAGGTGATGCAAAATGGCTTTGTTTTGGACCTAAGAGTTTTGGAGCAGGAATGACTTGGTGGCTCGGGCAACACGGCTTCAGGCTGCAGCTCCCATATGTGTAGGGTTTGAAAAATCCCATTTTTTTCTTCTCTTATTCACGCATATTCAATTCACCACAATTATGAGAACAATAAATTTAAGCTGAATCTATAATTTGAAAAAAAAAAAAAAAAAAAAAAAACGTAAAATTAGAGTTCATGCTTCATGGTGAATGTTTCATGCAATCATTGCTGAAAAAATATCGAAATTGAAACCATGTTTTATAGATTACTTGGATTGCTTGATGAATATTGTGAATGACTTTGTAGTAAACAAGCATTCAGTTCCTTAGCTTAGTGTCAGGAGCGTGTTTAACAATGCGTTGTGGCCTAAATTTAACTGAAGGAGAGAGAGAGAGGGGTGCAGCTGCATAAAGAGAAAAGATTGGCTTGGGAATTATTGTGATGATATTTCTCCGTACCTTGTGCCTTTTTTAAGAAAAATAATAGGGTGACTTGCCCTACAAGTAATACAAAGTTGTGCCTTTTTGTTTTTTTTGTAATTAATTCTTGAATTGTTTCTCATTAACATTAGTAGTTGTTGTGACTATAAATACTCAAGTAATGATTTTCTGTTGTGAAATTGGTGTGAATTATATTGCTTAAATAGTAGAAGTTTGGTTGTTATGACTATAAATACTCAAGTAATGATTTCTGTTGTGAAATTGGTGTGAATTATAGTGCTTAAATAGTAGAAGTTTGGTTTTTATTGTTTTGGTGTGTAAGCCTTTTACATGCATTAAAAGAGACATATGCTTGTATCGTATGGGTAGTACAAAAAGATGAAAAGCAGAAAGTAATAATCATGTTTTCCTCATTTGTCCCTCTCTACATTCATTTCTCTTATCTAATACTAGTGAAGAAAATAAACAGAATAATACATGGCTCCCGTTTCACTTCAATCTCTAACAACTCTGATAATATATATAGGTACGCATCATCTGATATTAACATGTTTCTAAATGCTCAAGGTAATCATTATCTTGAATTGGTCAAAACTCCAAAAGACTCCAAAACAAAACTGTCGAACACTCTAATGCTTTAGCACATTTAATCATATATATTAAACATTAGCCCGTTCTATCACAAAATATATCTCGGGATACTAAACCTAGTTAGAAACTTCTTTTTTTTTTTTTTAAGTTTTACATATTGTAAAATAAACGGTTAAATGGGTACCCGTTTATAATCGCGGGTAATACCCATAACCGCCTATTTAAATTTCACGGGTAAACGGTTATATCCATAACCGTTTATTTATCTAAACAGTTACCCATAACCGTAACCATCAAATTTAAATAGACGGATAACCGCGGTTACCCATAACCAATGGGTATTTACCCATCCCTAATCTAGATACACAAGTATGTTAATTACCCGTTTAATCTTTTGAATTGAAATACTTATTGCGCTGGTTTTATAATTATCATGGTTGATGTGTAATGAGTGTTTGGTGTTAGTTAGAGAGATATTTGGGTTTACGCTTACTCGATGGCATATGAAGTTGTTTCGCGCAATCTAATCTAGTACAAATGGGCGTAATGTACTGTGTGCACATCAAGCGCATGTATCACTAAGAAATACGTATTAGTATCATCAGCCTCCCTCGTATCCCTCTATAACAGTACTAGATGGTGGCTAATTACTTTGTGACCAAGAAACCTCCTAATTATAAGCTGCGGTCTCCCCCTTGTTTGTTTTTCGATGAATATGTCGATGATGGCATGCATTTAATCCACTGCTTTAGGTCTTTTACTTCAGTAATGTTGGAGGCGACACTGCAGGAAATGTTTGACATTTCACCAGTACCCTACTAAAAGCATGACGCCATTAAATAAGCTTTAAACTTGCCTTAATTATACAAATAGGGAGGTGTAAATTTTCTATTTTCTATATTTGATTTATGGAGACGAATTGATAATTACCTACATATATATCATATGCCCGGGTTATTCCCCACAAGGATTTTGGCCTCACGTTTACGGTATGCCCCACCCACCAAATCATGTCATTTGGAGTTTCGCAAGATGCATGGTAACTAGCGTGGAAGAACAATTAATTAGATTAAAAATTAAGGTTGGACCAAAATTTTGGCGTGTTGTATCCACTAACTGCTGTAAGCATGCATGATGGATGATCATGAGCGTTGTCACATCATTCGTTCATTCATTCATTCCCCAAATTGAATAGATCAATCGAACCTTCTAATTAAGCATATAAAGTACACTGTACACCATCAAAATAAGGTCCTGTGTCCCAATCCAACGTACACTTTGAATTGTTTCAATTTGAAATCTCCAGTGTCCAATTTTCTGCATGCTATCATATGCTAACATGTACTGTTAAAATTGTAGACACGAACAGAATCACGGATCGAGAAAATAAAGATCTTATATGTTATAGGTCGGTTTGGTGTGTGTGTGTGTGTGTGTAGATATATATATATATATATATATATATAGAGAGAGAGAGAGAGAGAGAGAGAGAGAGAGAGTCTCTAGACACACGTAACATATAAATGGCACATTTGAGGATAACCGAACCAAACCAATGAGCAACTTCTCTCTTGAGTTAGCTAGGGCAGACACTTTGTTGAACCATGGAAAGCACATGATTGAACTGCCAACCCTAACCCTACCCATCCAAAGTCATCAGCCTTCTAATAAAGGGATGCATTATAGAGGAAGCTGATGAGAGAGTTAATACCAGATTAAGAAATTCAAATGCCCTCGACTACTTCTTTCCTCCTCCTTCCATATTAAGCGCTTCTGCTAACAATCTCCTGCAATATTACATGTTTTGTTAAGGTAATTACTCTCCTTTTCTTTGGTTTTCTTTTCTTTTCTTTTCTTTTCTTTTTTCCACAAGCTGGTCTTTTGGATTTTTCTAACAAAAGTAATAAGAACTCATGTGGTCCATATAATTTTTCCATGGTAATAATTCCTACGTAGCTAGATATATAGCGGATGATGATGTAGCTACATTAGCGATCAGCTGTCTGAGCTGATTCTCCACTCCATATGTGGATCATTATACAAATACACTTGGAATTAATTTATTTACAATTTTATATTATGCCTCCTTCAACGGTAGGATTTTTCTCTAGACTTGGGAATGAGTAGTTTAATTATATGTCCATATGTACAAGCTTAAAAAAATGCAGCATGGCACGTGATCAACTAGTTCATTGACTGTCCTCCATCAAGTTCAATTGGATCTTTCATTAACATGCCTCAAAATATGTGGTCAATATATCATTGCACGGCTTGTATCATTTATTTGAATATATAGACCTAGCTAGAAAGTAATAATGAGGTAAATATTGGTATGAAAATTTGATTGAGGTTAATGTTGGTTAAAATTTAATGTAGTGTACCTAGTGTTTAAAATATCAGTATCTGTGAAAATATTGATATGTAAATTTGCGAAAATATTGATGGATATATTGATATCAGTTGTCTTCGATATAAATGATGGAAGTTTTCTAAAAAAACGTGGAAATTGAAAATGAAACCTTAGGGAATGTCATATGGCACTTTGTCAATCATTAAATAATGTGTCGGAAATATCAACGAAATCAGTCAATTTTAGCTGAGATTTAAGAATTTCTCAGATATGGACTTCACCCTACCTTTCCATATATTTCTTTAATTTTTTAGATATTTCTATGGATATATTGACTGAACAGAAGAAATTTCAAACACTGAGAATACTTAACCTTAATTAGAATAAGTTGTCATTTAATTAGTTTACTTGTTAAAGTTGACAAGGAGAAAAAGTAGGAGGGTAATTTCCGTCAACATCCCATTTTCCCTCACATGACTTGTATACTTTGTTGATACCAACTTTCAAGGTAATAATATTAATGGTTATGAGGGATTGAAACTTACAAAAAATAATATATGCACTTACATTCATCAAAAAAAGTCAAAGAACATTGCAAAAATATGAGTTTTCTTGTCCTCTAACAATTTCATCTAATCAAGTAGTTCGATGTATGTATATATCAAGCTCCAAGTCCTAGCTAGTCCTTTAGGATACATAATGCGAATAGGATTGCTGCGTGCTGTACAAGAATTCTATAAATACCATTAGACGACTGATCCGCATTAACCAACATTAATCCTCTCAAATCGATCGATACATATTTTTCTTCTTCATGATCTTCCCTTTTGCTTCGCTATGAATATGGTCTTCATATATAGGGCCTTAACCAAAAACAGATTAGTGCTCTCAGGGAAGAATCTGGTCACGGGATTGGGACGTGTGAAAATCTGTGGAGGGAAGCTGTGGCGGCTTGGAAACAGCCATTACTCGCGGAGGAAAATCATGAGGGGAAAGCAGGTTTCAGGAAGAGTGCTGTTGGTGCTATGTGTTGCAAGTTTTCTTGCAGGATCACTGTTTTGTACCAGCCGCATGACATGGACGACTCAACTGCATTCTCCAAATAAAGAAGCTGATCATCAGTTTCCCATCATTTCCAGCCGCATAAAGAAGCTAGAGGCCTCATCATCAGTCGCACAAGATAAAGATTGCGATCTCAAGCGGGTAATTAATTATTAATTAATTATAAGCTACTTATTCACCAATAGTATTCATGAAGTCGTCAAGTTAACATCGATGAACACCTCATCAATACTCTAGTATTTATGCATAAAGTACACAAGTGTATATGATGAGACGGTTCATGTGTTACCCATACAATTTCAATATCGATCCTAATTAAGAGTCATAGATATGGTCAGTTGCCAAGTTCATCATATTTAGTCCAATTTCGTAACCTTGTTTGTTTGAGAACTGACTAGGTAGTACACACAGATGCATGCCAATTTGTAACATATTTATTTTCCACTTTTTTGAATCAGAAATTGGTCGAAGGAAAATTCGAGGATGATATTACGGCAGAGATGACAAAAACCCATCAAGCTATCCAGTAAGTAAAGCTCTACCCAACAACTATGCTCTCCTGTAACTTGTGTATTGTTTTTTGGGTTAAAAGCTTAATTAAAAAGCAAGTACCTAATATTAAACAGATCGTTAGATAAAACAATTTCAACGCTGGAGATGGAAATAGCAGCAGCAAGAGCAAGCCAGAGATTAGAGGGACAACTCAAGTTAGACGACGGTGCGTCAAATAATGATCCCACTACTCATCCTAAACAAAAAGCTTTCGTATTCATTGGAATCAACACAGCTTTCAGCAGCCAAAAACGACGAAAAACAGTTCGAGAAACCTGGATGCCCAGAGGTCGTTGGTTAAGTTCTTCTTAATAATTTCGCAAGAACATCAAAGCATGTAGAATTAAATATTAGCAACTAATAATATTGCATTGCATCTGGCAGGAGAGAAGCTAAAGAAGTTGGAGAAGGAGAAAGGGATTGTAATAAGGTTTGTGATAGGGCAGAGCGCAATGCCGGGAGGCATGCTTGATAGGGCGATCGAGGCAGAAGAGGCAGAGCACAACGACTTCCTTCGGCTCAACCATGTGGAGGGCTACCATGAACTCTCCACCAAGACCCGCCTGTATTTCTCCACCGCCATCTCCATTTGGGATGCTGAGTTTTATGTCAAGGTCGACGATGATATCCATGTCAATCTTGGTATGCTAGCGACCACACTTGCAAGGCACCGCTCCAAACCCAGAATTTATATTGGTTGCATGAAGTCAGGTCCAGTTCTCTTCCAAAAGTGAGTGAGAACCTCTATTCATTTCAAAGATATTAATTCTTTTCGTATTTCATGAAAAATAAAGAATAAATATTAAATTTGGGGTGGGTGAATGCTGCAGAGGGGTGAAATATCACGAGCCAGAGTATTGGAAATTCGGAGAAGAAGGAAACAAATACTTCAGACATGCGACTGGCCAAATCTATGCCATCTCGAAGGACCTGGCTACCTACATCTCCAACAATTTGTGAGTACTAGAACTAATTTTGGTCAAATGATTGGGCTTGGGCTGCCAATTACTATATATGTATTGGATCTCTGCAGGCCAATATTACATAGGTATGCAAATGAGGATGTATCATTGGGTTCCTGGTTCATTGGGCTTGAAGTCGAGCACATTGACGACCGCTCCATGTGTTGCGGGACCTCTCCAGGTATGACTCTGCTGATCACGGAGTAACACTATTGCATAGGGTATATGCGATACTGATTGAATTCTTGTGATGCATGTGTTAATTAACGTGGGTAAAATGTATGTATGTATGTGTGTGTGCAGATTGCAAAAGGAGGGCACAAGCAGGGAATGTATGCGTGGCATCATTTGATTGGAAGTGCAGTGGAATATGCAACTCCGCGGAGAGGATGAAAGACGTGCATAACTTGTGCGGAGAAGAAAATGGTGCTGTTTGGAACGTTGAACTTTAAGTTTCAACTTTTATTTCATATTAAATAATAATATAGGCTCATCATAGCTATCTATATGCATGCATGTCTATTCTATAATTTCTATTATTCTGTAGGTGGATTGTTTAATTAGTATATGTGGATGATATGGAATTATCAATTTATGGACGGAGTTCTAAAGAGGGAGAGTTACATGAAGTCCTTAATTTGCTAACTTTACTAACTTCCGAAAGATTTTGTGCACCTCTTTTTCCTTGTTAATTTGTTTACATTTTAATCCCACTACTACTTTTGTTTTGTAATGGAAGAAACATGACTTTAGAAGTAAGGTAAATTATATAAAACTACCTTAATTATCGGACGAACTATAATCTTATACCTTATGTTTTAAAAATTACAATGTCATACTTATCTTACAAATTTATTGCAATGTCAGACCTTTGTCAGTTTGTCTGTCAATTTTTTTGTTAAATGATGATGTGGCTTGAGGCAGGGCTCACTCCTCCAACTGGGTAAAAATATTAATAAATTAAAGATAAAAGCATTTAAATCTTTTACATAAAAAATGTGGGACCACTAGTGGCGGATCCACAAAGGGACTTGGAAGGTCCCAAGACCCCTCGAAGACCCCTGAATCGTAGCTTGAATCTTCCGGAGACCCTTTGTACTTGGACGAAAACTCTGCAGCTGCAGCAGCAGTGGCGTTTGCATAGCAAAGACGACCGCGCTGTGGAAGAAAGAAAATTTTGCCCTTTTTCAGCCCTGGCCGAAAACACACGTTTTGGCCAACTAATTGAAACATTTCCAAAAAAAAAAAAATAGACAATGACAAACGCTACATTTGGCTTCCTTTTTGTTTTAAGTCCCCAAGGCCCCGTCACTCTTCCCACATCCCCATACCTTATTCATCCCTTCCCCCATCCAAAACCTGAAACCCCCGAATTTCACGTATCCAATCCTCAATTTCCCAATTCTCAAAACCCTAAAATCCTAAAATCCCACCAATCTCATATTTTAATTTTACTCCAATATCATATGACACACCCCGATCAAAAATTGGAGCGTGTTGGCCGTCACGTGAGGGTGACGTAGCCAAGTGAACAATGCGGAAGCAAAAGAGTGAAACTATGAGAAAAATAAAGTCGATAAAATAATTTACAATAAAAAGATCAGTGAGTGCTAGTGACAAACATTGAAGGAAAATGCAAAGTAGAAGTTCAAGTATCCTAGGTGCAGTCCAGAATAAACAAACATTACACAAGTGATAACTAGAAAGTCCTACATGGAGGGTGCTTGACAGAAATGCCTCGATGCCTCTTTCGTCACCCACGTCCTTGCTACCTAAAACCTAGAGGGGCGCAAAACAGAAAACGTGAGTGGGCAAAAACAAAGCTTTTCAAAATCATTTCATTCACAAAAGTTAAAACCCCCTCTCTGTAAAACCTGAATACTTTCCAAAAAATATTATACGTACTCGTATATCAAATCATGCTAAAACGATAAAGCTCAAATATGCCACGCTGGAATATGCCATGTCAGAAATATCCAATCAAACAGTATAAGCATCAAGCAGGTGAGATAAAACAAATCATAATATGCCAGTGATATCAATACGTCAGTCGGAGTCACCTAAAGTGACCTGTACGACTGAAACTATAGCTCCTCAACCACTATCCTGCACACAAGTCAGAACCACCTATAGTGGTTTGTACGACAGGCTGGGTGTAAATAAATACGCTATAGTGCTACGATCACGTGAAGGCTATGCGAAGTATCGCGAGTCACCTACGAGTCGGAACCACCTAAAGTGGTCTGTACGACAGGCTGGCACCTGCCTTGGATCCAAGGTGAGCGTACAATGCGGGAGGTGAACAATCACGTGAAGGCTAGGCCCTACTCTGACGGAGCACAATCACCGAGGTGCAGCATTATAAGTTATGACTCAATCTCATCAACACCACATCTATCACTAACAACATACTCACCTGACTTACCTGAGCGACCACGGCACCAAATCATAACCAACACAATCAAAATAATAATAACGACGATATTCGACATGGCATTTCAATTATAAAACCATTTAAAACGTAGTTTCTGGAAAGATACTAGTCTATATATATATATATATATATATATATATATATACTAAAAACAAAAGCCCACTTACTGATACGTAGAAGGGTCGTAAGCCCCGAGCCTCGCGTGGCTGCGCTCGTCCTCCGAATAGTCCTCACCTATATGCGAAACAACTATAAAAATGTCAATTTAACGCACATAACCAACCTTAGGTAATAACTTCTCATACATTGCTCAAATGGGGTGTTTGAATATACCAACAAACTCTACTCAACCTCACGAACATCCCCATATTTTAAAAATAATTTTCTAACCTCCCATGCGCCGGCCAAGGCACGGCCAGACGTGCTGGCCACGCGTTGGCACATGCCTGGCACGCGTGTGGAACCCTAACGACGTTAGGGAATATTCCGTTAAAACCCTAACGGACGTTAACGGCCGTTACCTGACGCCGTTAGAATATTCCGTTAACTCTGACGGAATATTCTCCGCCTTCTCCGGTGAGCCTCACCGATCGTTGCCGTCTGCAATTGGAATTTCTTCAGAAACTGGGAAAAACTACAACCTTTAATATCTTTTTCATTTCTCAACCAAAATTTGTACCAAAATGAAGCTTACAACGAGTAGAACAAAACCTTACCACTTTGGGGGACCCAAAACCAACGGAATCTCGCCGGAAAAACTCACGATATTCCAGCCAACCCTGTAACTCCCTGAAACTGGGCTTCCCAACATCCAAAACACTTCAAAATTGTTCCCCGAGCTTCGTGAGAAGGTTCTAAAGCTCTCTAGAACCTTAAAAACTTCTAAAAACCTCGCAATCACATGTGCATGAACAGTGCTCCAATTCGGGGTTCTTTGGTTCTTGGGTTTCTGAAGGTTTCACATCGATTTAAGGGTATGAACGAGCCCTTGAGCTCACAAGGAACACAAAGGTAAACTCCTCGACGTCGATCCGTGAAAGTAGAAGGTAGTTTGAAGTTCATCCGTACCTTTGCAAAGGAAATGGAAGAAACTGGAAGAAAATCCGAGAGAGAAGGGAGAGAGGAAAAGTCCACAGGTGTGGGTGTGTGTGGTGTGTGGTCCAGATGAGTTCACAACCAAAAACAAAACAAGCCAAACACCCTACAACACAAAATACGTCCAGGGACAAAATCGTCTTTTCACACCTACGATACAAAAAAATGGGGACGGGTTGTCACATCATATATTAATTTTCTTCAAATCTCCACACCACCACCATTTGGTTCAAAATTCAAATAATATTTTTTGGTATTCTAATCTAATCTAATCTTAACTAAATTATATTTATATATGGATGGAGATTTATAATCTAATATTGATATGATTATTGGTATGCTTTGTGTTTGTAAACTCATTTAATTATTGAAATTTTGTTTATTGATTAATTGGTATATGTTTATGTATTTTATTTATTTATTAATGTGTAGGGTAGAGATAAGAAATATTGAAAGATTTTTCAAGCCAAAACTAATAGCACCTATTTGTTTGGGTAGTTCAAGTCACAATACAAAATGAGTGTGATATTGATTTGAATAATCTTGAGAAAGACTTTGGAAAAAGAATTCAAATGAAGGATGACCCTTCTAATATTCAAGATGAGGTCCAAAGTGTATATTTGCAAATGAAATATTTTCAGACTATGAAACATCGTCATTAACACTTGAATTAGGATTTTATAGCTTGCAATGTTGTTTTGCATATAATATATGAATGAAATGTATAATAATTTAATTTTTAAATGTTATTTTTATCTATAATTGTTTTTACCTTTATTATTGGAACCCCTAAGTTTAAAATTCTAGATTCGTCACTGGGACCCGCTGCCTACAAACCCATCACCCTCCCATTTCCTCTGAGTTTAAAATTCTAGATCCGCCACTGAGACCCACTGCCTACAAACCCATCACCCTACCATTTCTTCCCCATTTCAACTGTTCTCACTCTTTTCCTTCATCGCCAAAACCATAACTCATTCTCCCACCGCCACCCTCATTGGCCAATCACCTCATATTCACCACCCCACGTCCAAGATGAGGCTCACCACCGCCACCCCACCTACCTATTTTTCAACGAGGAGCAACGCATTGACGGAAAAATTGTTAAGAGTTGAGGGGGGCGCAAGAAGGGTTGCTCTTGCCTTGGAGACGCATACGTACGTTGATAAGATCTAGTGGGTGGGTGGAGTAGCCGTCGATAATGGAAGCAACGCCTCCATCGACAAATCCTTTGATACCCATTTTCCAATTGAATCAAAGGTCGAATCTTTTAGGGTTTTTTTTTCCCTTTTTTTGAGATTGTTTGTTAGAAAATGAATGAAAGAATTAAAAAAATTGGATCAAAATTGAATCGAAAAGTTTAGGAGGACAAATCAGGGTTCATCGTCGCAACGCTTGAAGGTGCGGACGGCGTGGTTTATTAACACTAAAGAATCAATGAAGCCTTAGGGATGAAGAAGCTGGAGAAATCGAAGAACAATAAGTAAAAGAGAGAGAGAGAGAAAGAGAAAGAGAGAGAGAGAGAGAGAGAGAGAGAAAGAGAGAGAAAGAAAGAAAGAAAGAAAGAAAGAAAGAAAGAAAACTTTCTATTATTCAGTGAGTAATTGATTGTTTTACATGATGGTACTCTAAGTCTCTAAACATTGGTTATATAGAGACAATGATGAGCAAATTTACAATTTTACCCATTCAACTAACTCTAACTGTTTTCAACAAACTCAAACTAATCCAAATTTATTTGGTTAATACTCCCCCCTCAAACAGAATTGGGATCTCCTAAGTTGTGTTTGCCGAGATGAATTGATGAGTTTTTTACTCCAATGATGAGTAGTTAAAACTGGTATGAGCTTTATCTGCTGCATTTAACACTTCTATCTTCTGTGAACATTGTGAATCATCACCAAACACTCCAATATAAAGATTTGTGCAGTGTTGAATAAACACTAGGCTATGCAAACCTTTAGTGAACACATCAGCTACCTGCTCATTTGTTGATATGTATTGAACAACAAGATCTCCCTTTTGAACTTTTTCACGAACAAAGTGATAATCCGTGTCTAGATGTTTAATCTTCGAATGGAACACTGGATTGGAACATAATGCCAAAGCTGAGAGATTATCACAATGCAAGGTAGGAGGTTGTGTAAGAATTTGATGCACATCCTTAAGGATAGATCGGATCCAGAACACATCTGCAACACAGTGTGCCAAGGCTTTGTATTCGGCTTCTGTGGACTTCGAGACACCGTTGCCTGTTTCTTTGACTGCCATGAAATCGGATTTGAACCTAAGTAAACTATATAGCCAGTAATGGATCTCCTTGTGTTAATGTCTATTGCCCAGTCAGAATTAGAGTATGCATTTATCTGAAAGTCATTAGATTGAGTATATTGTAGACCATAGTTTACTGTACCCTAGAGGTACCTTATGATTCTTTTCACCAGATGCATATGTGACTCAATAGGATTGGTCATATATTAGCACACAACATTGACTGAGTGTGCAATATCCGGCCTAGTAAAAGTAAGATATTGTAAAGCTCCAACTAGGCTCCTATAGTGTGTAGGATCAGACAATGGTGTTCCCTCAATTGTAAGTAACTGTGAATGTGGTTTGGAAGGTGTTGAAGTCGGTTTACAATGCTCCATTCTAGCCTCTTTCACCAATTCCTTCGTATATTTCGATTGATTCACAAATAAAGATCCATCTCCATTATATTGAATCTGTAATCCCAAGAAATATGTTAATGTGCCCATATCTTTTAAATCAAACACATCTGCAAGATTGTCAATCACAGATTGAATCTTCTCAGTATTAGATCCAGTCAAAATAATGTCATCAACGTATAAAAGGAGTACAATAACATCACTCCTATCCACTTTCACAAACAAACTTGTATCAGACATCGAAGTTTTAAAACCGGGGGCAGGCAAGAAACTGGTGAACTTGGAATTCCAAGCTCTTGGAGCTTGTTTCAATCCATACAATGACTTTAGCAATCTGCATACATGATTTGGATACTTTTGATCCACGAACCCTTGGGGTTGTTTCATATATACTTCTTCTTCAAGCTCCCCATGCAAAAAGGCATTTTTAATATCTAACTATCTTAAACTCCAGTGAAATTATGCTGCCAATGCCAGAATAAGTCTCACAGTTGAATGTCGAACCACAGGACTAAAGGTTTCTGAATAGTCTATCCCTTGCTCTTGACTGAAACCTTGTGCCACTAATCGAGCTTTGTATCTTGACACTGTCCCATCAGGATTCCTTTTTACTTTATAGACCCATTTACTTCCTATCATAGCTTTATCACTTGGAGGAAGAACAAGTTTCCATGTACCCTGTGACTTTAGGGCATCATACTCCTCCTGCATAGCTTTTTGCCATTGAATTACAGTGGATGCAGCTTTAAAGTTCTTTGGTTCCTCTACTTCATGTATGTCAGCCAATAACAAAAAACCGCATGATATATGCCTATTTGAATCCCCAATATCACCATCTAAACACTGAAGAAATGCTAATTGAGGCAGGGAAGATATAAACGATGTGTAATCTCTCCTCATAATAGCACCAGTTTTAAGTGAAGTTTGAATAACATTATTTTGTGACTGAGATTGAGATTGTGTATGTTGTGGGGGCAGAGAGAGAATTACCTGAAGTTGAGTAGGATCAAGGACAGGAAGCAAGGGACTTGCATGTTAAGATGAGGAAAGAGTTTCTGTAGGTGCCTGTGTTTCAAATCCCTGTGTTCCAAAACTGCCTATGTTTGAAAAAGAAACTGGTGTCTGTGCATCATGATGAACTGCAGTTAATGAAGAACCATTTACATTCCCCTGACTAGAAGATGATTCTACTTGGCCCTCTTGATGATTCGAATTTTCATGATCTGAAGATCTATGTTGCACTGGAATAGGTACTACTACACTTCTATACTAAGATTGAACTGGAATATGCTCTTGGACTTTAGACTGTATCAGTGCATAAGGAAATACACTTTTATCAAAAACAACATGTCTTGAGATGATACATTTCTTATTTTGAACATTGTAATAGATCACACCTTTATAGCCCATAGAAAACCCTAAGAACACACATTGTGCAAATCTAGGTTGTAACTTGTGCACAGAGTAAGGTCTCAACCATGGATATACTGCTGATCCAAACACTTTCAAACTCTTTAACTCTGGATCATTGTCATACAATTTCTTATAAGGTGAATCCATGGACAAACCTTTGCATGGCATCCTATTTATTAGAAATACAGCATGTGCACAGGCATAGTACCAAAATTCATTTGGCAATCCAGCCTGAACAAGAAGAGTAATGGCAGTTTCCACTATATGCCTATGTTTTCTTTCAATTACTCCATTCTGTTGAGGAGTGTATGGGCAGGAAATCATTTGTTCAACACATTTTTCATCAAGGAAGGCTTTAAAAGCATGACTTGTGTACTCTCCCTCACCATCGGTTTGGATACATTTAATAGCAACACCAAACTGTGTATGAACAAGACTATAGAATTTCGGAAAAATAGCATACACATCTGATTTGTTATACATTGGAAAAATCCAAGTATACTTGTATATTGATCAACAAAAGTTACATAGTATCGATACCCCTCTATTGTCTTGACTAGAGAAGGGCCCCATACATCTGAGTGCACCTTTTCAAATGGTGAATAGTACCTATCACTGCTAGGAGAAAAAGGAAGTCTACACATCTTTCCTTGAATACAATGGGTACATATACTATGACTCTCATCTAATTCTAGTGGTATGTTTGACTGTCTTAACATGATAGACATTATTTCATTAATAGGATGACCAAACTGTTGATGCCACAAAGTTGACTTCACCAACTGTCCAAGAAAAGCAGAAGATCCCTGAACCATAGATTGTATTCCTCTTGAATGCTTGATAACATGGATTTAAAACAATTGTTTGGCTTGACTCTTTCCTCTGTACAGGATGTCCCTTGTCTTCTTGTCCTACACAAAAAACTCATTCTCATCACAAATAAACCAACTATGATTGTCAGCACATAATTGTTGAACAGATAGCAAACTCCGAGCAATTTTTGGAACATGTAAAACATTGTTAAGAACAAGGTTATGAAAGTTGGTTTTAATTGTAGTTGCACCAATATTTGCAATAGATAAACCTGTCCCATTTCTAATTGTAATTGTATCAGAACCTTGGAATGGTGTGAATTGACTCAGTGTGTTAACATCAGCAGTGATATGGCGAGATGCACCAGTATCAACAATACACGCATCTTAAGGAATATGTTGTTTTGTTTGCTGTGCTGCCATTGCCGTCAAAGTTGAAGGTGGTTGCTGACCCTAGAATACATAATTTCCTCTGTGATAACACTCAAGTGCTGAGTGACCACGTTTCCCACAAATCTGGCACTCCATTTGGAACCCATTATTTAGTCCATGAGCATTTCTGTGAAAATAATTAACAGCAGTATGTCCTCTCTTGTTGCAAATCTGACATTCAATTACTGTAGTAGACCTGTTTTCTGTGTTCCCATGCCATACATTTGAACCATATTGTCTTGAACCACCAAATGGATATCCAGATGAAGTACTTGTATTGTATCCCTTGCCTTTGAATCCAGTGTTTGGCTTGTAACTATTATTACCCTTATAATTTTGCTTCTGCACAAATGGAGGTTTTGGACTAGAGTTTGTAGCATTGCCCATATACCCAAAACCATAAGGAATAGAAAGATAAACTGGAGCAGGAAACTGTTGAGGTATTAAGGGTTGTGGGTATTGCTGTGGTAAGACAAATGGTGGTGGATATTGTTGTACATAAATGTCAGCAAAAAATGGGTATTGATGAGAAGTAAGAACATCCCCAGTTGTTGCTGGTAAATAGCTATGCTCTGCAAGATTAGAACCTGAAGCAAATGAATCTCCCTGACTCGACTGCGACCTTTGAACATATAAGGTAGAAAGATTCTGAGACACAACACTTGATTCACCTTCAATTTCTTTTTCAACCCCAAGCAACAAAGCCTTAAATTCTTTCAAGGAAATAGATGACTCTCTAACTAATATCACTGTTCGAATTATTGCATACTCTTTTGGTAAACTGGCTAAACCAGCAATTATCACATCATTATCAGAAATGAGCTCTCCAGCAGCAGTTAACTGATCCCTTATATTTTTCAACCTTAACAAATATCTATCAATGGAATCTCCTCCTTTCTGAATTGTATGCAGCTCAGTCTTTAAATGATTAACTCTAGATTTAGACACTGAAGCAAAACGATCCATAAGATTCAACCAAGCCTCACAAGCAGTTACACAACCAAAAACATATTCAATAGCCTCATCAGACAAAGTAACTAATAATAGACTCAACAATGCCATATATGTGGATTCCCGTTCAACATAAGCATCAGTAAGTTCAGAAGTAACACCTCTCTTAATGTGAATGACAAATTTTGGTGGACACACAGTAGTACCATCAAAATGCCCAAACAATTTATAACCCTTCAACACAGACTTAAACTGAAATGCCCATTTCGCAAAATTATCTTCCTTCAACTTTATAGTAATCATTCCCAGCAGATTTTCAACCTTAACACTAAGATTGGCCATGATTTCTCGATGCAAGAAAAAACACAAATTGTCAAGAACTACATAAACGCCCAACTTTTCGACAATATGAATCGATAGAGAGATTGAAACTCCCGTAGTAAAGAAAGACTAAAACTTTCTTATGAATCAAGAGAGATTGAAACTCCCGTAGTAATCAAGAAAGACTGAAACTTTCTTGATAAATCATGCAACGAAATTGTAATCAAAACATACAACAATTCTGAAATCTTGAATTTCTAATCAAGACTAAAACCCAATTACCCAGTAGAAATGCACAATATCACCTGAATCGCAGCTTTGATGAAAACCCCAAATCACCAGGACTTCAATCGCCAGAACATTGAACGGACTCTGTGAGATCCCCTTTGACGCTTCGATTGTGTATAGTAGCATCAGAAGAACTAGGATCAACAACGGCAGCGAGCCAATGCCAACGATGATACCATATGAATACTAAAGAATCAATGAAGCCTTAGGGATGAAGAAGCTGGAGAAATCGAAGTACAAGAAGTAAGAGAGAGAGAGAGTGAGAGAAAGAGAGAGAAACTTTCTATTATTCAGTGAGTAATTGATTGTTTTACATTATGGTACTCTAAGTCTCTAAACATTGGTTATATAGAGACAATGATGAGCAAATTTACAATTTTACCCATTCAACTAACTCTAACTGTTTTTCAACAAACTCAAACTAATCCAAATTTATTTGGTTAATATGGTTGAGTATGTCAGCCTGGCTATAGAGGATGATGGTGTGGAATGAGAAGCGCTGTGTTTTGAGGTCAGGCAGGGAGGTGAAAAAGTTGTTGAGGAACTTGCAGATGAAATTGTAATGGTTGTTGTCGTGGATGCGGTTAATGTCGACAGAGGAGGTGATGCGATTGAGGTGGGATTCAGGGGTTAGGGAGGCGGATTTGCAGATTTTGAGGATTTTGGAGGGGCCTTTCTCGAATTTGAAGAGGGAACGGGTGAGGGCGTCATGGCGAAAGCGAGATAGAAGAGATATGGCTTCTATAGAGAAAAATGGGGGATGTCTTTAGGGTTTTGCAGAGGCATTAGGGGGACATATGAATTGGGGAAAAAGGGAAGAGTGATAGGATTGCAGGGGGTGGGTCCCACGTTTAAAAAAATATAATATTGAAATGATTTTATCTTTAATTTATTAATATTTTTATCCAATTAAGCGAGGGAGTAGGCCCGCCTCAAGCCATGTCATCATTTAATAGAAAATTTGACAAACAAACTAACAGAGGTCTGACATTGCAACAATTTGTAAGATAAGGTATGACATTGTAATTTTTAAAACATGAGGTATGAGATTGTAGTTTGACCTATAATTAAAGTAGTTTTATGTAATTTACCCTTAGAATTATTATGCATTGCATGTTAACCTTATTTAGAGATAATAAATAACAAATAAAACCAAATATGTTTGTGATAAAATAACCAAAACAATAAAGGTAGTAAGGTATCCACATCCGACTCTGGGTATAAGAACCTCTAGTTTACCATGATTTTGTAAATGGTGATGCTAGGGAGGTCAAATTTTTAAACCAAATTTACAAACCAAATGATATCATTGTAGATAATTGGATTATTAATTAAGTGTTAATTAACATGCTTGTGTCTTATTGTTTACACATTATTTGGTTTGCAAATTTGGTTTGAAAATTTGGTCTCCCTAACATTATCCTTTTGTGAATGTTTAACGTTTAGGTTTAGGCTTTGTAATCGATAAGATTGTCATTAGTTTTGGCAAATGTAGCAGCACAAGCTAAAGTTTGTACAATATTGGACAGATTACACGAAATAGTTATAGAAGTAGCATGAATTTAAGGTAATTCCCACTTTACTACCCTAAAATTTTACCAAAATCGTACTTTACTACATTTACTCTTTTCGCCTCAGTTTCATACCTAAAGTTTGATTTTTCTACCACTTTGATACTTCTGTTAGCCTAGCCATTAAATTTTCCGTTAACTTTGTGACGTGGTAGGATCTTGACCCACTAATTCTCACTTTACTACTCTCAAGTATCTTGAAATTCACATTTTTCTATCCTTACTTTTTTTTTTTTGTCTAACCTTTATACTAAAAGTTACGTTTTGCTCCTAGATTCATACTTCTATTATCCTACGCATCAAGACATCCATTAAGCATATGTGGTGCTTGATGATGACTATGCATAAACATGGCATTGTGGGCCAAGCGCCACGTCATACTTTGACTAGGCAATGACTGTGCATAAACATAGTACTGTGAGCCCCACAGGTGACAAGATGGTTCAAGCAAAGATTTAGAAATAAATTCCCGCCAAATTAAATAATTTCAAAAACTTAAGAGCAACATATGCTACCACGTGGACAAAACCCATTTCCCGCCATTTTTTTTTATTTTGCAAAAAAAACATTTTATTTGTTTAAGGCAAATCTCCCTCGAGTATCGTGAAATTCCAACTTTCATACATCAAGTTTGGATTTTTTTGACACTTTAATACTTTTGTTAGCCTTTCCGTCAGGGGCTCTGCTAACTGATGGTGAGGCACTCCACTGGTGGATTATTGTGCAAAAGCGTGGCATAGTAGGCAGCACGTGGACATATAAAATAATTTTAAAAATTTAAAGGGTAAATTACACTTTACCCCCTGGGATCGATTTCAATTCCTTACAACATCTTTAAAACATTTCAATTTCATACCTCACGTCCTACTTTATTTCAATTTCATACCTCACATCCTATTTTATTTCAATTTCATACATCCGTTAGAAAATCTGTTAAGTAAACCATTAAGTGATGATGTGGCAAATAAGGGGTCCACATTTGTGCTAATGTGGCTACCACATTTGTGACACGTGGCTAAACACTTAATAAAAAAATTTAAATTAATTAATTAAAGAAAAGCAAAAAAAAAAAAAAAAAAAAGGCCAAAACCCAGTTCGTCTTCCCCACCCCTTCTCTCCACCTGAGCACACCCCCAACCTAAATCAAACATGCCTTTTCTCCCGTCACAAACCCCGTCCCCCAATTTTCCTCCAAAACCATCATCTCCTCGTCTCCTCCCACTGCAACATCTAGTCCGTCAGCAAAACCCCAAACCCCAAAAAATCTAGTCACAGGCTTTTCTCCAACCCAGATTCTCCAGCCTCTCCGTACGCCACTCCGATGGTCGTGATCACTAGCGAAAGACACCTACCGAGTCTTATCAACCTTCACGGGCTCAGTCTCAACTCGGATTGGCTCTGATTCTGTTCTGGTCAGCACCGACCCATTAGGAATGAAAAACTCCAAAAGGTCGACGGGTATTTAGGAGGGAGGTGATTAGGAGTATGTGATTCCATTGGAGAGAACTATTGAAAGTCAAGAGTGGGTATTTAGAACTATTGGTTAGGTTATTTATTAGGGTATAGTTGTCACCTTACTTCTAGTCATATCTTGTAAAGATATTGTATCTTCTTTCCCATACTTATAGGGTGGATATAGCTTTTTAACTTTACCCCTCACCTTACTTTCAGCTCCTTATTTTGTGGAGCTCCCATGTAGGAGTGTTTCAAGGGTAATCAGTGCGTTGATCACTCCTTGCCCTATATCTTGTATCTTTGTGTGGTTGTTTCCTTATAAATAATAATACAAACAAACACTTAAAGTTTAACATGGTATCAAAGCAGGAATAACCTGTCTCTGTGATACTTGTTGCTCTGTTCTTCAAGCATTCTTTGATGGCTGACAGAAATCTTATTCTCGAGTCCGATGTTGATAGCTCACTTGGAGCTGGTCACCAACATCAACCGGAGATTGATGTAAATCCAAATCAAAGGTTGAGTTTTGTGCTTCTAAATGAGTTCAACTACTTACCATGGTCGAGGGCAGTTTCACTTACCCTAGGAGGAAGATCAAAGCTAAGGTTCATAAATGGAAGTATTGAAGCTCATGATACTTCATCTTCCACTTATGAATCTTGGCTCAATAAAGATCAGTTGGTCATGTCCTGGCTCCTCAACTCCATGGAGCGTAAGATAGCTGAAATATTCAGTTACTCTGAGTCATCTCTCCAGCCATGGAAGTCCGTGCAAGAAATGTATGGAAATCAAAACAATGCAGCCCGTGTGTTTCAGCTTAAAAGGGATATCGGGAGCAAGCAACAAGATGGAAAACCTTTCATTCAGCTTCTTAGAAGTCTTAAAGGTATGTGGAATGAATTGTAGGTATATCGTCCACATATAACGGACTTAACCCTACTTCTTAAAAGGGTTGAATAAGACAAAATTTTCCAGCTTTTCTCAAGTATGGGGCCGGAATATAGCCACATTTCTCATGAATTCGGAACTTCCTACATTTGCCAATGTTTGTGCAATAATTCAAAGGGAAGAATTGAGGAAAAAAGTTATGAACACTGGTACCACGATGACTGCCTCAGAAGCTAGGGCTTACTTTTCCAATGATAAGAAATACTTCTCCAGTGATAAGAAGTACAAGGGAAGAAATCCTTATCTCAAATGCAAACATTGTGATGCCACTGGACATGTGAGGGATCATTGCTAGATTCTTCACCCTAAGCTCAAACCAGACTTCATGAAAAATGAGAGGCTTATTCAGAAGAAGCCTCAGTTTTCCAGTTACAAAGCTATCATGTCTCATCCATTTCAACTAGAAGCTAAGATGATCTACTAAATTTTACCTCCAATCCCACCACACTCAAAAATGAGTTCGTTGCGTACCTTCAAATGAAGAAAGAAGTCTCTAGGAATGATGAAGCTACTACCTCAGGAAATGGCAACTCAACTGCTTTGCTGGGAAAGTTTGTAGACTTTTTGGCTGACTCGAAAAAGCTCACGTAGGACAACATGCAAGGTATATTGACAGCATTCAAAACTACTTTAAATATAAATCAATTGCATGATTTGTGGGTCATAGATTCCGGTGCCTCAGATCACATGACAAACCAATTCTACAAGCTCCATGATTTTAAAAAACTACATACACCTTCACATGTTTCTATTGCTAATAGGGAGAGAGCTAAAGTGTTAGGTATGGGAAAAATACATCTAGTGTCTGACAATACAGAGTCTAAAGCCTTGTACGTTCAATCATTTCCTTTTCAATTTTTCTCAGTTGGAAAAATCACACATACCTTAAACTGTTCAGTTACTTTCTCCCCTTACACTGTCATTTTTCAAGACTGTATCACCAAGGAGAAGATTGGTGAAGGTTTTTTCTTGGATGGTCTCTATTACCTATCCAAGGAGACCTCATCTCTCAAGGGATTTTAAGTCAAGTCTAACCTAAGTCAAGACCAAAACATGTGGCATCAAAGACTAGCTCATCCATCCGAGTCCGTTTTGTCAAGATTGTTCCCAAATCTGTGTAAAGAAATAATCCAGTGTGATACTTGTCATTTTTGTAAATCCACTAGGTTACCTTTTGGTTCATCCTTAAATAAGACCAAACAAGTTTTTGAACTTGTTCATTCAGATGTCTATGGGCCATTTTTTGAATCTTTTGACGGGTATAAGTCTTTTGTAACTTTCATAGATGATTTCTTGAGAGTTACTTGGTTATACCTTTTGAAATATAAGAGTGAAGTTGTTGAAGCATTCATAGACTTTCATAATCTTGTCAAAAATCACTTCAATTCCCAAATCCAAACCTTGAGATTTGATAATGGCTCGGAATATATGTCACACATCATGAAACAATATTTAAGCAGTAATGGAATTTTGCATCAAACCAGTTGTGTTGGTACTCCACAACAAAACGACATAGCCGAGAGAAAGAACGGTAATCTACTTGAAAAAATGAGAGCTCCAATGTTGCACATGGAAGTACCAAAAAGATTTTGGTCATGACAGCTACATATATCATAAACAGATTACCAAGTCGAGTCTTGGAGTTCAAATCTCCAAT
This sequence comes from Pyrus communis, assembly GCF_041283825.1. Lineage (NCBI taxonomy): Eukaryota > Viridiplantae > Streptophyta > Magnoliopsida > Rosales > Rosaceae > Pyrus > Pyrus communis. The sequence goes on from NC_142574.1 coordinate 183,840, forward strand.
GGAAGTGTTAAAAGGAAGGGATGTTAATTTGTCTCACCTTAAAGTCTTTAGGTGCACTTGCTATGTTCATATTAAATTTTAGCATAAGGATAAACTAGACCCTAGGGCTAACAAATGCATGTTTCTTGGTTACTCTTCTACTCAAAAAGGTTACAAGTGCTTTAGTCCTAAGTTAAAGAGAGTTGTAGTTTCAAGGGATGTACGATTTGATGAAACTAACTCATTTTACAGCAAATTGTATGATGATCAGTCATAGGGGGTGTCATGTTTTAAGTTTTTTCCCTTACCAAGGGCTGAGGAACTATTTTTCGCAATAAAACCTCCTAATGATTTTGCTTCTGCTAATGTAACTCAAGTTAGTGATCAAAATTCTGACCAACAGATGCACAATGAAGATTCTCATCATGAAAAGGCAGAAACCTCAACAGAGGAAACACAACAAATTCAAGGACAAAGAAATCCAGTGCGTGCTAGGCACCCTCCTTCAAGGCTTCAAGATTATGTAACTTATTCTGCCAAGCATCCAGTCCATGGTCTCTTGTCCTACTAGAAAGTTTCTCAATTTTATGTTGTCTATTTGAAAACCATAACCAGTCACTGCGAGCCTCAAACCTTTGAAGAAGCAAGCTACCAAGAAGTGTGGAGAAATGTCATGGAGGAAGAACTTCATGCTCTCAATAATCACAACACCTGGAGTGTAGTTAGACTTCCACCAGAAAAAAAAGGCAGTTGGTAGTAAGTGGATTTACAAGATCAAATTCTACTCAGATCGATCAATTGAAAGACACAAAGCTAGGTTGGTGGCTAAAGGATTCACTTAAATATATGTCGTGGACTATAAGGAAACATTTGCTCCTGTTGCCAAGCTGAACATTGTGAGGGTGTTATTGTCTGTTGTTGTGAATAAAGGATGGTCTCTATACCAAATAGATGTGAAAAATGCATTCTTACATGGCGACCTTGAAGAGGAGGTTTACATGAAGTTACCACCGGGACATCCTCAATACAGTGAGCCTGGCATGGTGTGTAGGTTGCACAAATCCATTTAAATAATCCCCAAGAGCCTGGTATGCCAAGCTCAGTTCAGTTCTTGAAGAAGTTGGTTTTCAAAAAAGTCATGCAGACTCATCCAAGTTTGTTCGAACATGAGTGGTTGGATAACTTGTAGTGTTGATCTATGTTGATGACTTAGTAATCACATAGGACAATGCTGATGAAATCGCAAACCTCAAGGTCTCCCTACAATAGAAGTTCTCTATCAAAGATCTTGGAAGGTTAAAATATTTTCTGAGGATAGAAATGGCCTCATCAAGTAAAGGGCTATTTCTAAACCAAAGGAAATATATCCTCGATTTTCTCACGAAATCAAACATGAGGGATACCAAGCCAGTTCAAACTCCTCTCGACAGCAAGCTTAACTTAGAAGGCAAACTGATGCCTAATATTGGTTACTATTAATGGCTTGTTGGTAAGTTAATTTATTTAACTATCACAAGACCAGACATTACCTTTGTAGTAAGCTTAGCTAGTCAGTTCATGCCTGCACTTACAATATAACACTTCAACATTGTTAAGAGAATACTTCATTATCTCAAATGATCGATTGGAAAAGGAATTCTTATGAAGAAGAATGATAACACTCAAGTTGTTGCTTACTGTGATGCTGACTGGGCAGGAAACCAAATAGATAGAAAGTCTACCACAGGGTATTGCACATTTGTGGAAGGCAATCTGGTAACATGGAAGAGTAAGAAGCAAAGTATCATTGCAAGATCTAGTGCACAAGTTGAGTATAGATCGATGGCATCCACAGCATGTGAATTAATATGGCTTAAGGGTCTTTTGAGTGATTTGGGGCTCCAAACAAGGCAACCTATGTCAATGTATTGTGATAATCAAGTTGCAATGCACATAGCATCCAATCCAGTGTTCCACGAATGAACAAAACATATTGAGGTTGACTGTCACTATGTTTGTGCTCAGGTGCAAACTCAAGTGATTCAAACTCACTACATAATGAGTGCTAATCAGTTAGCTGACATCTTCACCAAACCATTACCTCCAAATCAGTTTAAACTTCTTCTATCCAAGCTCGGTTCCATCAACATTTTGGACCTAGCTTGAGGGGGAGTATTGAAAGTCAAGAATGGGTATTTGGAACTATTGGTTAGGTTTTTTTATTAGGGTGTAGTTGTCACCTTACTTCTAGTCACATCTTGTAAAGATATTGTATCTTCCTTCCCCATACTTATAGTGTGGATATAGCTTTTTTTAGCTTTACCCCTCACCTTACTTTCTGCTCCTTGTTTTATGAAGTTGCCGTGTAGGAGTGTTTCAAGGGTGATCAGTGTCTTGATCACTCCTTACCCTATATCTTGTATTTTTGTGTGGTTGTTTCCTTATAAATAATAATACAAACACTTAAAGTTCAACAAGCACGGCATGAGCTTTGAGCCGACGAGCTAGCGCAGGTTGTGGATTTCGATTTGGGTAATCGTAGCTACCCGATTTGGGTAATCGGCGAGCTCAACCATTGTTGTCCTTGCTCTGCATTTTTGTGGAAATCGGGTGTCATTTTTATATTTCGATTTGTTGCTCGGGTGGGGAAGACGTAGGGGTGGGAAAAGATGGAGGGGTGGAAGGGTAGAGCCGTGGAAGGGGTGGAGAGGATAGAGGGATGCTCGGGTGGGGGAAAAGATGGGGGTTATGGGTTTTTTCTTTTTTTTTTAATTTTTAATTTTTTTAATAGGAAAAATTATTATGATATTTTAAATGAATAAAATAAATTTTGCCACGTGACATAAATTTGGTAGTCACGTCAGAACAAATGTGGCTACCACGTCAGCTCTTAACGAACTAATAGATAAAAAATGTAACGGATATATGAAATTAAAATGTTTTAAAGATGTTGTAAGAAATTGAAATCGACTCCAAACCTGAGAGGTAAAGTGTAATTTATCCAATTTTAAATGTTTTTTTTTTTTGCAAAATAAAAATAAAAAGAAAAAGAATGGAGTGATTGACAGTCCCTCCTCCCTCACCATCCCTTTCTTCCTTCTTCGGTCTGTTCGATAGCCATCAACCTCTCCCAAAACTTCACAAGCATTAACTCGCAAATCCGATCAATAGAAGAAGAAAAAAAAACTCGCAATCCGATACCATAAACAAATTTGAACCTAAAAACTAAAAACTAAGCTTTAATTAACACCTCCGATCCCAATGAGTTTTTCTTAAGAGGATAATGGGAGTTTAAAAACAAAGTTATCTGATAATTATTGGGGTTATTGCTGAGCAAATTGGGAGCTACAGAGGAGGAGGAATTGTAGTGGATCAATGTCAGGTAATACATAGAGAAGATCGACAACCCGACCCACTTTGAAAACGTGGAACAACAGCAGACAGCGCCCCGTTGAATCAAGTCATCGTCTTCCGTGGAACAACAGCAGACGTCACTACAGCCCAAATTTCTGAGCTCCCATTTATCCCTTTTTTCTTCCCCGTATCTCTCCAACTTTAGCCTCAATTCAAGACCCAGGCTCAATTTGACCCGCAACGGAACGACAGAGTGACGCCGTAGTGGCACATCCGCTCGGCTTCGATATCCACCTCTGCGCCGCAGTGTTCTACTCCTGAGCTTCTTCAAGCTTCGGATCCAAATGCCTGTAGTCCAGATCCAGATACTACTCCGAGTTCAGATACGAATTCATGCAATTCAGATTGGGAAGGATAACCCCGTTTTGGTGACACCTTGCGATTATTAAAATCCTCGTACCGAGAATGGGGTAAGGTGAAAGAACAAAAGGAATCAAAGTCATGCTCAACATTTCACAACACCACTTGGGTTAATCTTCAACAAGTGCTGGCAACTATCCTTACTTGCCAACAAGGCCACTTAAACATGTCAGATTGACATTATTGGTTCCCCCAACACTGTTTTTCACTGTTTGTGAACAGTGAATGGACGACCTCGATTTCTTCTTTGCTTCCCGTACTGTTTACGTTTTTCTAAAATAAATAGCCCGTTTTGTCCTTCCCGGCCTCGCGTCTATCCGCCCGTTCTTCATTTGTGGAGCAGCAAACAATAAACAATTATAAAGTAATTGGATGCATGTGTGCCAGGATAAAAAAAATATTTAAAAAATAGGAATTAAAGCAGATCACATGATTTGTGGCACAGCAAACAATAAAAATAATAATAAAATTAGATGTACGGAAAAACAATTATTTCTGTCAATTAATGAAATTCTATTTGTCAACAAAAAAAAATGAGTATATTTTATATTATATATTTTATCCTATTCTTAGTATATTTTGGTTAATAATTTGGAAGAATTTTGATACTTTGAATTATATTTCCAATATAGGATTTTCGACTTCCTCTGGAGCAAAACATGGTCAAATGGACGAATTTTGGAGTAATTCCAATTGGAGGACGTTTGTGAGTCACTTATCTTGATCGTGTCAAAATATCAGATTTTTCTACCAAGCGAATATTTTCTGGTAATAAAATAAAGGAGCAATGTGCAGTGCTGGAATAGTGACGTTTCGAGCTTGAATTGCATTTTTGGAGCCCAAGATGACCTCGGATGGGTTTGTGGCCTTCTGGAGATGTGTTCAGAACGTTCTTATCTTTAAAACAAGCTATATTGGGCTGAATTTGAAGAAGATTTGAGACTAAAACGTGGCTGAACAGTTTCTGTGCAGTTTTTCCTAGTTTAATTAGGACTTTATTTTCTATTTTATTTTATTATTATTTAGTTTCTTAGTGGGAATAAAATACTTGTTAGGGTTTGTGAGCTGGGAGGAGATATTAAAAAGGCTCAGCCGTTCTAAATCGGGGGGAGCTTTTCTTTTATGCAATTTTGGGGATACAGAGAACTTGACTAGGGTTCTTGGAGATTTTCGACTTTAAGGTGTTTTCATTCCTTTTATTCTTAATAATATTTTCTATGATTTCAATTATGAATATGCGTAACTAATTCCTTTTGCTAGGGTGAAGCCGTAAGCCTTAGCATGAATATGTGATTTTTATTTAATTGCTTATGATTGATTGCATGCATACTTTGAATTATTGATCACCGTGATTAAAACTATCTAATTGTCTTAATGCCTGATCACCATTAGGATCTTTAGAAAAGTAATTTGATGCAATTTTGATCGGAAGGTTCCCTGAAATTGATGTTGGCTTCTTGTGATTAATAATTGTAATTTCACTTAAGATGAACACCACATCTTAAGGGTTGCATGGTTTTTCAAAGGGTTTTCATAAAACATAATGAGTCTCTCATGTTCAGATTTGATCCGAATGTCCGGACGGGTTGCATGTTAGATATACGTTCTATGTTGGAGGTTCCAAGTAGAATATAAATTAGGAAAACCTAACCTTCAAAGTGGCATGTATAGATCATAATTAACTGATAAAAATACATAGGATTGCTAGGTGATGGTGAAACCCTAGTGTTTTCTTAATTTGATTTATCCAAAACAGTTGTCTTTTCCCTTCATCTTTAATATTGCAAATTAGTTTATTTTTATTAATTAAATTCGTTTTAATTTAAGTAGGTTATAAAACCAATCATCTCAACTTTCTGCTTTACAATAATTAATTGGAATTAGGTTTGTTTTGAATTATTTAATAATCCCTGTGGAGAACGACCTTGCAAGAACCGCTTATACTACAACAACCTTGTCATTCTTGCAAGTAATATAGGAGTTTTTAACCCATTTGCGTGTGTGGTAAAATCACTATCACTTCCCGTACTGTTTACGTTTTTCTACAATAAATAGCCCGTTTTGTCCTTCCCGGCCTCGCGTCTATCCGCCCGTTCTTCATTTGTGGAGCAGCAAACAATAAACAATTATAAAGTAATTGGATGCATGTGTGCCAGGATAAAAAAAATATTTAAAAAATGGGAATTAAAGCAGATCACATGATTTGTGGCACAGCAAACAATAAAAAATAATAATAAAATTAGATGTACGGAAAAACAATTATTTCTGTCAATTAATGAAATTCTATTTGTCAACAAAAAAAAATGAAAAGATTACTTAGTCTTTTATCACACAAAAAAAATGATGGGTAATAATGTAATTTTACAGGTCTAAATTTTACTTTTTTTTATTGAAATCTTACCTACAAGTGATGTTAAAATATCTTCAATATTAAAATAAAAAATAAAAAAAACCTCAAATTCCCCCACATTCTTTCTCTCTCCTTCTCTCCTTCTCATTTTCTAAAAAAAATGTGTTTATACACACAAAGTGTGTAGGAAAATGCTAGTTAAAAATTGTGAGAAGTCAATTTAGACCATCTCTAACTGAAGGGTCCAGAGGACCAGAAGGCCGAAAATAGTTCGAAAACCGTCTCCAACCGAGGGCTAGGCCAAAGGGTTCATGGGCTCCACTGGACAAAAAAGGGCCAAAGGGCCAACTGGTTGGCCCAAATGAGCCAGACAGTCAGCCTCGGCCCGGGCTAGATTTTTCACCATTCTTGTCGGTTATATAACCGACAGCATTGTACTTATTCCTGTCGGTTATATCCGACAAGAATGGTAGGCCAAAATTTCAAATACAATAGCTAGCTAATGCCAACTAGCCGTTATTTTTTTTTTATAATTATTTTTTTTTATAATTTATTTTTTCCTATAACTTCTATTTTACAAAATCTGTTTCATATTTTTTTTAAATTCTATTTTTTTCCTATAACTTCCTAAGCCATTATACAACATGAAATTAAATTAAGTAACGTGATACAACATTAAACAATATGAAACAACATTAAATAACATTAACCAACATAAAAATTTATACAACATATAAAAAACATTTAACAACATGAAATTTAAACAACATTTTTAAAAACACTTAACAACATAAAACTTAAACGCCTACTGTGACATCCCGCATCGCCCAGGGAAATGATCCTTATATGTATATTCCCATCCCTTCCTAGCACGAGGCCTTTTGGGAGCTCACTGGCTTCGGGTTCCGTAGGAACTCCGAAGTTAAGCGAGAAGGGGGCTAGAGCAATCCCATGATGGGTGACCCACTGGGAAGTTGCTCGTGAGTTCCCAAAAACAAAACCGTGAGGGAATGGTAAGCCCAAAGCGGACAATATCGTGCTACAGTGGTGGAGCGGGCCTGGGAAGTGATCCGCCCCGGGCCGGGATGTGACAATTTGGTATGAGAGCCTAACCCTGGTCGTGGTGTGCCGACGAGGACGTCGGGCCCCTAAGGGGGGTGGATTGTGACATCCCGCATCGCCCAGGGGAGTGATCCTTATATGTATATTCCCATCCCTACCTAGCACGAGGCCTTTTGGGAGCTCACTGGCTTCGGGTTCCGTAGGAACTCCGAAGTTAAGCGAGAAGGGGGCCAGAGCAATCCCATGATGGGTGACCCACTGGGAAGTTACTCGTGAGTTTCCAAAAACAAAACCGTGAGGGAATGGTAAGCCCAAAGAGGACAATATCGTGCTACGGTGGTGGAGCGAGCCTGGGAAGTGATCCGCCCGGGGCCGGGATGTGACACCTACTCCATGCTTCTTTTGGCCTAAAGATGTTGTGGTTTTTAAATTTAAGTTATTGTAGTTTTTAAATTTAAGTTGTTGTAGTTTTTAAATTTAAATAATAAATTATGTTTGGCCCTATGGCCCTTTGGCCCTTTGGCCCTAGGTTGGAAACGGTTTTTTGTGACAGAGCTAAAATGAGTCCTATGACCCTTTGGCCCTCGGTTGGAGATGGAGGCAAATATAACCCTTTACTGTTCATTAAAATATTAATATCTTGAAGGCCTCACATCTCTCTCTCCTTATTTTCATGGTTTTTCCACCTGCCCTTCTTTCTCTTTCAAGCCCTCATTTTCTTCGTTTTCGATCTTCTCATCTTTCTCATTTTTCTTAGCCAAATCATCATCCGTGCAAATTTCTTGCGTTTAAAACCCTTGGAAAAATAAATAGTTGCTGCATTTTGTGTTTAAAACCCCTGGGTCAGTACCCATTTTGTTGGTTTTTCGATTTTATTAGGGTGGGTTTGTTACCTCCAAGGTCCACCTCCGTTTGGTGGTGAATTTTTTTTAAGCTTTATAGTATTGCTGTTTTATTTATTTATTTATTTATTTATTTTTATTTTTTTGTAGTTTTCCATGTTCAAGTGGGATTTTTGTATGAATTTTTTTTAATCTGGATGTTTTCTTTATATCGTTAGATCCGATGTGTTGGGTGTATGATTTGTTTGTGTTTTTTGTTTCAAAACACGTTGTTCTATGTTTTTTGGAATTTAGTTTTTGTAATTTTGGGTGTTTTGTTTATATCCTTAGATATGTCGTTTGGTTGTATGATTTGCTTCTTTTTTTTTGTTTCAGGACACTTTGCTCTTAGTTTTTTGGGGCTTCTGTGTGTTGCTTCAAAGCTTTTTTTGCTCAAGGTAAATAATTTCAGTTTTTTCCTTTTAGCATTTTTTGCAATAATTTTTTATTTATTTATTTTATTATAAATATTGTGAAGTTGTTTTCTATAGTGTGGAAGTTGAATATGTGGGATTTTTTTAAAAAAAAAAAAAAAAAGATTTTGGTGTCTTTGTTATGTTGTTCTATGGTTTTGGATAGTGTTGGATTACTTCGTGTTTCCTGTTGTGTTGCAAAGGATTTTATCTTAGGTGGTAGCAAGTTTTTGTGAAAATTAAATATGAAAAACAATCAATAATTTCATAAAACTTGCATTAATTGTAACATCCCACATCAATCAACGAAGAGGAGATGATGTGTCTTATATGTACATGCCCACCTTTATATAGCACGAGGCATTTTGGGGACTCACTGGCTTTGGATTCCATCGGAACTTCGAAGTTAAGCAAGTTTGGGCTGGAGCAATCCCAGGATGGGTAACCCACTGGGAAGTTGCTCGTGAGTTCTCAAAAACAAAACTGCGAAGGCATGGTCGGGGCCCAAAGCGAACAATATCGTGCTAAGGTAAAACCGGTTTGGGATGTGACAAAATGGTATCAGAGCCACTCTGTCGTTCGGTGAAAGTGTGCCGACGAGGACATCGGGCCTCTAAAGGGGGTGGATTGTAACATTCCACATGGACCAACGGAGAAGGGGTGATGTGCCTTATATGTACATGCCTACCTCTATATAACACGAGGCTTTTTGGGGACTTATTGGTTTCGGATTCCATTGGAACTCTGAAGTTAAGCGAGTTTGGGCTAGAGCAATCCCAGAAACAAACCGTGAAGGCGTGGTCGGGGCCCAAAGTAGACAATATCGTGCTACGACAGAGCTGGTCTAGGATGTGACAGAATGGTAACAGAGCTACTCTGTCATTTGGTGCGAGTGTGCTGACGAGAACGTCGGGCCCTTAAGGGGGGTGGATTGTAACATCCCACATCGACCAACGGAGATGGGGTGATGTGCCTTATATGTATATGCCCACCTCTATATAGCACGAGGCCTTTTGAGGACTCACTAGCTTCGGATTTCATTGGAGCTTCGAAGTTAAGTGAGTTTGGGCTGGAGCAATCCCAGGATGGGTGACCCACTGGGAAGTTACTTATGAGTTCTCAGAAACAAAACCGTGAGGGCATGGCGGGGTCTAAAACAGAAAATATCGTGCTACGGTAGAATCGATCTGGGATGTGACATTAATCGTCTAACAATGGTTCCTAAAAGACCCTTTAAAAGCTAGATCTTTCTTTAAAAGAATTGTTGGCACTGTTATGCGATCTGTGCAAGACGATCAAAAGGAGCAAGGTTGGTATTGCTTTATGTTTTTCCTTATTATAAGATCTTGCATATTTTCTTTTGAAAGAACTGATTGCTTAATTTTTAAAGTTCTCTAAGAGCAGTTCCAGCGTGGGAAACCTTCCAGGCAATACACTATGTTATCCACTCAACAGTAACTGCCCTTAATGAACAATAACTACCTTTTGCATCTCCATCGTTGCACTTCAATAGCCTTGGAAATAGACAATAAAATATTAGTATTTTTTTTATTTATAAAATAATACAAAATAATTTTATAGAAAAGTAAAAACAATTTTAAAAAAAAAAAATTTTGGATTTTTATTCGTTTTTTACAATTTAAAATTTTTTTTTATTCAACTAATTAATCTCTGCCGTTGGATTTTAGAAAAATTGAATTCCAACATTCCATATTGTGCCACGTGGCATAACGGTAACATTTCTAAATTTTAAAACTTTTTTTTTAAAGGAGAATAATATTAACCATTGATCTCAAATCCAACAATTGATATTAAATAAGATTTTTTTATTTTTTTTACGGTTACAAATCAGACGGTCCACATTGTATAGCCGTTGAGATCCAACGGACCATGGGATGCCATGTGGCTTCCCAACGGTAGCTTTTTGAAACTGCACCACTGGCCCCAAGCACTGAAACCGTGTCGGGTGACGCGCCCCCACGCGCTGGTGAGGTGCACGCACCTGACAGAAAAAAATAAAAAATCCAAACGTCAGATCCACTTCGGGCCGCGGGCTGGCAATTCCTCACTGGCCCGATGCTCGGGCCTCCAGTGTCCCTCGGGCTCCCCACATTGGAGTGTGTAGGCCGGGCTCTCAGGCCCTTTTTCCCGGCCTGTCCCCCGAGCAAACTCCCACGCTGGAGTTGCTCTAATACTTCTCTAGCGATGTTATTTGCATGCATTGAGACCTAATAGATATGTTATCGTATTAAGCTTTCCAGACCATCAACATAGTGCAATTACTCTGTTAAGGACGTCATAGTTGTCTTATTTCACTTATCTCCTCCCCTTTCCCTTCCCCTTTTCTTTTCAGTTACACGGATATCAGAAACATGGAAGCAGAAGTGCTAGCATTGGAAGAGCTTTCAAAGCAGCTATTCCTGGAAATATATGAGCTTCGTCAAGCAAAGGTTTACTTCCAGTTCCGTAATTTCGGTTATATGATATAATTTTTAAATGATTCCCTATGGGACTGCTGATCTATGTGATTATTTGTACTGAACCATGCATCTGTTATTTTAGGTACTACAATTTTCATTAACTTCTGCTCAAATGCACCTCAGCCATTATGATTTTTTTCAACCTGGGTGCAAGACTGCAACTTAGGTGCTAGCTTGGATGAAGGGAAAATTCTTTTCAAAACCATTAAGAATTCATCACGATAGTTTTTTAGTAACTGTTGTCTCTTAATTGAAGGTGTTACAACTTACAAGTGAAGATTTCTGAATTGAAAATTTGTGTAGGCTATTTAAAACTCAATTCCATGTGCCATGCAAGAGTGTAGACGATAAAAATGACCCGGTTAACTCAAGTTAGGGCATAATAATGTTTACCCATATTTAATGGCCAAAATGTGGTGATGCATAGCTGATTGGAACTTGAAAGTGATGAAAAGAAGATTTATATGAACCACTGGCTGTTTCAATAATTTAAACCTGTGCCTGATTGAAGTTGTATGAACTGAAATCCTTACTTGACAGTAGGCTGCTGCTTCTTATTATTTTACTGTCATCTGTGAGGATTGGTTTTTGCTACTTCCATAATATTGTGCAGGATACATAGATGATAGATTTCATATCACCTGCGTCCAACTATGTTAGACAACGTTCTTCGTTTCAATTAAAATCACCTACGACGATATCGATTGTTTGTCTTCTTTGTTGTCATAGAGATTGAATTCAATGTCTTTGATTGAATTGATTGTTTCATTATTTATACTTTCACCTGTTTGGTTGTTGGAAAAACGTTGGCAACAAAAGAACTCAATTTCAATGCTATTGTTGTGATGAATACTTATTTTGACAAACTTATCAAATTTTGGATATTTTATGAATTTAAGATCTTGAGTTTTAGTACTTTTTATCAAATTGTAATGAATTTGCAAATTTGTCAACTATATCTTACATTTGTGGTTCCATATTCACCTTGCCCATAACTATTGAATTTTGTCTCTTGACTAGATGGATTTTTATAGCTTTCAGGATCTACAATTGCAATGCCTTTGATGGATAAAGCACAGAGGACCCGGCTACTCTTATAAAGCTTCTTTAGCATCATAAGTTAAAATTGCATATCATTTTTTTGCTTAACCGAATTCATTATGTTAATAGCATACCAATTATGTGATAACAATTGTTATCTTAGCAGTTTCTAACAATTGGTAAATATGGATAAATGTGTAGAAGTTTGAATTATACATATGAAAATTTCATCTATTACACTCTTTTACTAATTTTTGTTACACAATCAATCATTCACAGGTAATGCTATTCATAGAGTAGTTCAAAGAATTCCAAGAGTTTCATTCACCCAATTTATGCTCTTCATGTAAAAGTTCTTTCAAAAAACTCAAACATCTTTCAGCGTAGATGACATTAACATTCTGTAACAATATATTATTGCTTTGAAACATATTTTTCCATACGGTTTCTAATCCCGCAACAACACGCAGGCCATATTTCTAGTTAAGATCTATAAGTCGTTCCAGACGTAATTGGTCACTTTTTCATCCTTAATACAATCAATGCATAGAACAAGTTTGAAGCAAAAGATTTTTCATGGGTCTTAGACCTATCAGAGTAGGGTGGCACTTTATTATCGTGATGAAAATCTTTATAAATGTTAAGTTTAAAAGGTAATGTTTACTACTTAAATGTTGTCAAGGGGTCTAGAGCTCCGTCTCGGTCCTACAAAGTTATTTGTGTTTGACTTCGTTAATTATTACTCTGATTTGGTTTACTTCGGAAAGATTGTCATATTAAATTATATTCTGTGAAATGGAACCAAATTGTGAAAACTTCTAACTGTTTCACTTTAACACGATTAAAGACTTGAGTAAAATATACTTAACCAAATGACACAAAATAATGGAGATCAAAGAGAAACCACTAGTGAACACTTAAAAATAAACAACTCGCTACTCAAAGGAATCCACCAAAGAGATAAAAGTTCAAGGATAGGAAGAAGCACTCTTCCCTAAACCAAGCTTAAAAGTAATTTTCAATTTCTGAATCCTCCATTTCCGTACATGAGTAGAGTTTTAAATAGTCTAGGCATGGAACAACCTTCCATGCCCTTATTTATAATCATGCATAACCATGACTTAAAACTATGCATGAACTTATTTTATACTAATCATGAACTTGAAAACATTGAACAAACTTTTAATTAAGTATAATGAACGCACCACCTAATAATTAGATGGGTCTAGAATCGGTATTCAAAAGATATGCAAGTTATCTCTTAGGGCATCTAAGTCCTTCTAAGGATATATTCTCTATGACGATGGATATACTCTGCAACATGCACATATTTTCTACACGCCATTCGTCTGTGTGCAGACATGGAGAAATATATCATACATACCTTGCCATAGGCAATTCGTCAAGGATGGTTCACGATGTTGCACACATCACCTAATTCCTTCGTAGAACTACACCATGCAATCACAGAGATATGTAAGCAGTCCGATCTGGATTTATTCACACCCAATCAATCCCATTCTCCCATAACCGAAGTTCATGGGTAATTTTAACTAGATTTCGCCTCCGTTTGCAGATGTGCACAAATTTAATTCCAACATAGCCCTTTCAAGAGATCTCTTTACCGCTTATATTTTGCGGATTGTCCTTTCGACGAGATAGTACTCCAACCGTTAAAAGGAGATAAAACGATCAAAATGACGCGAATTAGCGTGGACGTTGCCCACTATGTCTTATCTTGATTCCAATACCGCATAAGTATTATAAGCAATTGCGATATATTCTAGCTTTCAAAACGTTGCTCCATATATATTTCTCTAATCTAACTAAAGTGACGAGATCATATACCAGCTGCAAACATACTTGCAAGGATAGACATACATAACAGACATCAAGCTAACAACCCCGAAGGGTGTGTCGCATTGAAGGATGATTGGCCCCCCTATTGGACAACCAAGTATCTCGACACCTAGCCAATCATTTGTCATCGTCTAGATGCATGACAAATCACTCGGTTCACAGGATTTACTTCCCTAAATGAGGAATGACATGACACAAATGCATCCCTACTTGATCGCTTACTCAACGATCTCATGAAATTAGGAGGCTTGAAGTTTTTGGTCCATTATGCATACATGGATGCAATATAGAATTGGAATTAGATTATCATTGATGATGTTTCACTTCTATGATAGCTACCAATATAAATGAAAGCATTTCAGGTTTTAACAAATAGTTTAAATATATATTAGAGATGATTTTAGTAAAGGCACTGGGTGGGGAAATAGTATTTCAAATTTTTAACTTTTTTGTGGTGTGTGAAATTATAATGTTTATTCTTCTGAAAAATTAAATAACTTTATATATATGTTAGAGGTTTTTAACGATGTATGATAGAGGACCTTGGGGATTTTTTATTTTTTGAACAAATGATATTATTTACACTAAGGGGAGAATGATAAGTTTAGCCTCACAATAATATGTTTAAATTTGAATTTGGCGAAAATCAAACTTAAGACCTCTTACTTACAAATGAAAAGAAATACCACTAAATTGTAATAATAAGTGACTATAGAGAACTTTGGTTTTTTTTCACTTAAAATATAAATAAAAATACAAATGGGAATGTAAAAATAAAATAATTAACATAATAACTGAAAAAATAGAAAAAAAGAAAGTGAGAAAGTGGGGATAAAAAAGGCAAAAACATAGAGAGAGAGTGGTGCAAGCCTAGGGAGAATCGATAAAATTTTGAGGTATGTTTTCTCAATCTTATTAGGGTAAATTACATTTTCATACCTCAGGTTTGTAGTCTATTTCAATTCCTTACAACATCTTCAAAACATTTCATTTTCATACCTTAAGTACTATTTTATTTCAAAATAATACATCCGTTACATTTTTCATCCATTGATCCGTTAAGTGCTGACGTGGCTGCCACATATATGCCACGTGGCCAAAAAAAATAATTTTTTATTTTTTTTTAAACCTAAATCTTCAAAAAAAAAAAAAAAGTTAGAAAACTAGATCCCATCACCCCAACCCCCCCCCCCCCCCCCCCGGGGCCGAAACCCCCATACGTAAACCTTCAATCGAAAAAATAAAAAAAAAATAGAAAACCCAGATCCCGCACACCTTCCTCCCTAGATCCCGTCAAACCCCCCCTCGCGGTGTCTGAGCCTCATCATCTTCCATCTATCGTTCGCACCCATCCTTCACCTCCTCCGCGCACCCATCTTCCCATCTTCCCTCTTCCAACCTGAGCCCAACCTGCAACCCAAAAATAAGAAAAAGAAAAAAAAAACCCAGCACACCCACCCTCTGCACCCATCCTCGCACGCACCCCTTCCCTCCTCTACACACCCCACTCCTTAAATCCACATTCATTGGGGAAGACATAATTTGGGTTGTATGGAAATGGAGAGTTTGTTTTTCTTTTCTTTTCTGGGTTTTTTGTTTTTTTGTTTTTTTTCTTTCTGGGTTGCAGGTAGTGGGTGCAGAGGAGGAGTTGGAGGGTGGGTGTTTGAGGAAGACAGGAGGGGGAGGAAGATGAAGGATGGTTTTTTTTTTTTTTTTCCCTTATCCTCTTCTTCTTCTGGGTTGCAGGTTAGGGTTAGGAGGGGGGGGTAGGGAGGGATGGGGGTTGCGGGTTTCGCTTTTGTGTTTGGTTTTTATTTTTTATTTTTTAAGAAGATTCAGGTTTTAAAAAAAAAAAAATTAAAATATTAAATTTTTTGCCACATGGCAGACAATTGGCAGCCATGTTAGCACTTAACGGATCAATAGATGGAAAATGGAATGGAGATATTATTTTGAAATGAAATAGTATTTAATGTATAAAAATGAAATGTTTTGAAAATGTTGTAAGGAATTAGAATAGGCTCCAAATTTGAGGTATGAAAATGTAATTTATCTATTTTATTATTATTATTTTTTATAGCAATAAAAAATTACAATTTTAATAAGATAATACCTAAAGATAAGATATGATAAATTTCTATAAGAATTCTATTACAACTGCATCTTATTTTTTAAGTTAATCTAATATTGTGTTTTACAAGATATACTCTCAAAACGATCTTACCAATTTACCATCATCACCCGAAAAGGAATCAGGAACTGCCTTACGAAACCTTTTGCAATTTCAATATTTAAGATTTTTCCTTTATAAATTAAAGTAAAAGTCTCCTGTGAGTTCCCTCGATTCGATTCGGCTCGTCTCCTACCTTGTGAGTATAACTTTTCTTTTTAATTATTTTATTTAAATCTGTGAATCTCTGTGTGGAACTTTGTGAAAAAGGTTTTTGAATTTAAAGCTACCAAACACGAAATCACTCACAAAATTAAACAAATGAAACACTAAACAACTAAGCCAGATCTACCATGGTCATTAACGAGAGACCTCCCAAGCGCCCCAGGACGAGGGTCTCCGCCGATCTCCCCGACTTTTTCGCCTTCCCTCCGCTCCAAAACGACGGTGTCGACCCCCTGCCCTTCCGCGACAGCGTTCGCCGCTTCCTCATTCGTCACGCGCATGTCACGTGCCCATCATCCTCGCTGTTCCCTACCCTGGTGACGTCGCAGATCTCACTCCGCCGACTCCGGGTAGGGCATCTGGGGGACCGGACCGCCGTGCTTCCCTTGGACGTCGTGGAGGAGGACGTCACCCGCTCCAGACGATCCGTCTACTGCGACCAGTGCTGAGTGGTTGGTGAGTCCACTCACCCACCCTCTCACTCTCTTTCTCATCTCTCTGTTATTAATTTATTAATAGTTATGTTTATGAGAATACTTATTTATTTTGTTTTTTGGAAACGTTTATGAGAATGCTTTGGATAGTGTTTAACTTAACGTTTCGTTTGGCAAAACGACAAACAATGAAGGTTGGAGTGGGCATCCGGTGTGCAAGAAGCTATACCACTTCATAATATGAAGAGGGGCTGATGGCGGTGAGAGTGATCAGATGCAGAGCAACGGCGGTAGCAAGTGGTGCAACTCTATTATTGCCACCGCCACGACGGCTGAGACGGAAGATGTGGAAGAGTGGGCGTATCTTCAGCTTCATGACAACACTCACATCCTCCACGCCGTCATTCACTCCAATGGCTTCGCCCACCTTCTTACCCTCAACGACAGACAAGGTGGCTCCGCCATTCTCTCTGGCCGTCATATTTTGGACTTTTGGGATAGGCTTTGTCTAGCCCTCTCCGTCAGGTCCTTAATTCTTTCCTTTTACCTTTTTATATTATTTTGCAAATTATGTTTGAATTTGGAGATCAGGGGAAACTGAATTGCATTACTTATGTGGCATTTTGAAATACATTCGACAGGACAGTTAGTGTGATGGATGTGTCCAAGAAGTACGGGATGGAGTACCGGATGCTGCACGCTGTCACCAGCGGCCGTTCTTGGTTTGGCATTTGGGGTTATGAATTTGGTGCTGGGAGCTATGCTCTCACTCAACATTCCTACCAACAGGCAGTGGATACTCTGTCTAGCTTGCCTCTAGACCCTTTTATATTCCAACCAAGGAAACCCCGGACTCGCCTCCACTCTGTTATTGCCTTTTACCAATCGTTATCGGATATCCAACTCCTAACAATCAAGGACCTTTTTACCTATATGTTGAGTCTCATCCATAGAGCCCGCCAGCATACATCATCTAAGAAGAAACCTGATCAGCAGCGCCCTTCCAAGGCCTTATGTGCCTGGACGGCCAATGATGTCGAACATGTGCAGCAAGCTAGTATCAAGCTGCTCCTTGCAGCAGTTGGTGCTGGTGGGTTTAGTTGGGTGTCAAAACGAGCTCTCAGGGGTGCGTTGTACAAGAACTCCTCTTTGGAGCTTCTTGATTACTGCCTGAAACACCTGGGAGGGAAGTTGGCACCCACTGGTATGGTAGTTAAGGCCCGATGCAGTCCCACTTCAGTTGACCTAGAATACAGGTAATAAGAGACCGCCGTTGTTTGGTTCAGTTGCTTTTGTCAACTTACGCATTCGTTGAGTCCTGACCTGACATTAATTATTGTAACAGGCTTGAGTCGTCAAGTGTTCAAAATGTTGATGGATCTGAGTCGAATTTGAATTTTCCATCAGAAGAGCAAATCCTTTGTGACCTCAAATTTTTATATGATTCCATTCTCCACCCGGACACCATGCTAAGCTATACCCCTCAAGTGATGGAGGAACGCATTATTGAAGCTGCAACTAAGCTTCTTGATTGCAAGCAATTCGTAAAGGACTATAGGCCTTATAAAATGGCAGAGGAAGGCTCCCTTGGGATTCATCTCTGGTGTCATGTGGAGCTTTCAGATGAAGCCAAAGATGATTTTGTCCTGCCTCCGGAACTTCTTGTATTGCCCTGAATGCGACAGTTGCCGACCTTAAAAAGGAAGCGACTACAGCCTTTCAGGAAGTATATGCCATGTTTAAGAGGTTTGAAGTAGAGGAATTGCTTGGATATGGCTCTATAAAGGATGCATTTACAGTAAAACTTCTGCTTGGATCATGTGGCTCAATTCGATTGAAAGGTAGATGCCTTGCAAAACTTGGGCTGAACCGTTTCCGGAAGGAGAGAGGACTTGAAAGCTGGACCGTTGATTGCACTTGTGGGGCCAAGGATGACGACGGGGAGATGATGCGGGAGGAAGACTTGGATGAATGAAAATTTATATTTGCCTTGTGCATTTGAAGAGAGTGATTTCTCCTTCTAAAATCAAGCATTTGGCTTGGTTGTGTGAGCGCATCCACGATTAGCGACGTGAGCGAGCTCCATTTTCCCTAGTTGAGTGATTCCCAAGTCATATATCCCTGTCTCCTCGAGACCTTTGGTTCTTTCCTGCGTCAAGTGGTATCAAAGCCAGGTTATCCGTTGCGGTTGAAGACCATGGCTGTGATTTACAATCTGTTTGAAGAGCACACTGTCAAAGAAACTAGTTTCGTCGATTGGAATTTACCACCAATTTACAATGAGTACATTAACGATGAAGAAGTCAAAGAGAATTTTTTTGATTGGTGTTCTCCACTAAATTATGGCGAGCATGGAATTACCATCGCCTCCAAGGTCGCACCAATTCCACGGAAGGAGAATGAGTTAAACATGATTGATACGCCTGGGCATGCCAATTTCGGTTGTGAAGTTGAGCGGGTTGTTGGAATAGTCAAGGGTGCAATTTTAGTTGTTGATGCTGGGGAAGGTCCGCTTGCACAGACCAAGTTCGTACTTGCTAGAGCCTTAAAATATGGGCTACACCCCATTCTTCTTCTGAACAAAGTAGATTGTCCAGCAGTTTTTGAGGAAAGGTATACATTTTGCATGCCTAGAACTCTATTTCAAACGGAAATAATACGTGGATGTTTTGTTGCCCAGAATGATAATCAGGTTTTTGAATTTAATTCTAAGCATCTACCTTTGGAACAACATTTATTTTCTTCCCAACGAGTTGATTGGAGTTTTCCTCCAATATATGATGATTACTCTGATGATGGGTATTTGGTGATTTCTACTAAAGAGGTATTTCCAATTAAGTTTATTCAAGAAATTACATCATCAACCACTACACAAGGAAGTCTTGAACCTACAGTTTTTCAACCTCTTCCAATAAAGGAAGGAAACTCCTGGTTGGAAGATGATTTCAATGGCTTTGATGTCGTTGATTGTACTATTTTGCAAATCTGGTTCGGTGCCGTATGTGATGACTTTTCGTTTGCTCTTTTGAAGATATCTTTGGCTCAAGTTGTTAATACTCAAGTATTTGGAGAGCCCAAACAGTTAACACCTTGGACAGGTCGAAAATCTAAATTCAAATCAAGATTAAAAAGATGCAAACTCGAGGAGGAGTTTTTTCTGACAAGAGGAGAATGATGCAGGAGGCAGGCCTTGAAGAAAATAATTGAAACCATTAATATGCTTTGGAATAACAAAGGTTTTGTATTTTAATTATTTGGAAATTTGTTAAGTTATTTTGGAAGTTGTAAAGGTGTTGTAGAAACCTGAGGTCTATTAATTTGTAAACGCTTATAAATATTGTACTAGAAAGCCTTGAATGACAGATTTGAATGAATTAAAATATATTTTGCTTTGTGCAATTGAAGTGAGTGATTTCTCCTTCCCTAATCAAGCATTTGGCTTGGTCGTGTGAGTGAATCCACGATTAGCGACGTGAGTGAGCTCTGTTGCCCCTGGTTGAGTGAATCCCAGGTTATCTATTCCCCTCTCCTCGATACCCTTGGTTCTGTCCTGGTGGTAGCATTGCGCGCATCATTTGTGTTCGTCCTCAAAATCAACTCAGTTCCTGTGACTTTTGTCTAGAGAGTCATACATCACTCGAAAGCTGTGGAAGTCTAGTTTTCAACGCAACAAACTGTGCATCAAACCGAATTTTGTGTGTGCAGATATCGACAAAGCACCATAGAGCATCAGTGCTGTCGCGAAAACAAAATCAGTTCTCTTGCGGGTCAGTTTTCGATTTGGTTAAGTATTTCTCGACCTTCATGCCATATATCATTTGAAAGCCCTTCCAGTCTAGTTTTTAAATTCTCAAGCGATTTCTCAATCCGTTATTTCTACAAAGCAATATCTACAATTTACTAAAGCATGTTATTGCCTCTAGTAAATGAGGTTAGATGGGTTCTAGAAACGGCTGTCTTCGATTTTTCAGGTGACGATTTTCTAAATCTCAATCTTCCTCCAAATTTTGATCGTTGTCCAAATGGTGCATGTGAGATTTGTTGTGCATGTAATGAGGTTGAAAAACGTTCCAACATGGAGTTTGGCACGAAAGGGGAATATACAGAAAGCAGTGATGTAATCGATAACTTGGTCGAATGGGATTCCGTCCCAGTTTATGATCAATACGAGGGCAATGAATATATGGTTGAAGAGTTCCATGGACAACTATATAATGGAGTACAAGCTCTTAATATCCGTAGAATTCATGATCCTTTTTGGGACAGTTTCATTGCTCAAGATATGAGAGGAGAGCCCTTTGATAGAAGAACTTTTCAACATGATTTGAAATCTCTCGGCTCATTTGAAGAAGTGATTTGGAAGCACTATTCCAAGGTGATTATTTTCACGAAGAAAACATTAATGTGTGCATGGTCTATAGGAACTTTGAAAATTTTGGTGCTAAATTCGGTATCGTGGAACATCTTGGTTGGACATTCAAAAGATCGACGAAAAAACAAAAAAAAAAAGAGACCAAATGAAATTCAAGGACGAATTTTCTTCGAGAAAGGGAGAATGATGCGGGAGGAAGACTTGGATGAATGAAAATTTATATTTGCCTTGTGCATTTGAAAAGAGTGATTTCTCCTTCTAAAATCAAGCATTTGGCTTGATTATGTGAGCGCATCCACGATTAGCGACATGAGTGAGCTCCATTGCCCCTGGTTGAATGATTACCAGGTCATATATCCCTGTCTCCTCGAGACCTTTGGTTCTTGCATGCGTCAGGAGAGGATGTTGGCTTGTGATACATGTGGTGTTTGGCAGCACACCAGGTGTGCCAGGATTCATAGCTCTGATGAGATTCCTGCAAAGTTTGTTTGTATGAGATGTGTGAGCTCATACCGCAAGGAAAGCCAAAACACCCATAAACCAGCCAAGGGAGTTAACAAGAGTGTTTCTTTCTCCAACTCAGCTTGCAGAGCAAAGGCAGCCGCAACTGATGGTCCCAGCGTAGTATCTAACTTCAACATGACACTCGGTGTTCATTGATTTGTAATTTTGACTCTGTACAGTTAGCATCTGTTAGTTTCTGGACGGGGGCAGATTTTTTGCCACTAAGTAGTTCATTGCGAACTTGCCCCATCGTGAACCCCATTTTGAGAAAAGTTGTCTCTGCAAATAGCTCAACGGAAAAAGAAAATGACTATTTATTCATTGTGTTCCTAACAAAACTTGTCATGATTTTGAAAAATGGTAACTGAACTTGAAAGTTGCCTCTTCATCCTCCTCTTTGATCGGAATTCTTACCTGTTTCCTCCGCCTGTGTCGACACTACAATTTTAGCTTCTAAATTAGTGCCATGGGGTTCAGCCCTTGAAAAAGAAAGGTTTCTAACAGCCGTACACAGACTGGTATACTTGGTAACCACTTCCTTGTACGCACTCAGCAGTCTTTCGACATCTCCAACTGTCAAATCTCCAGCCTCTTTGTCCATATAAGGATAATTTGATGAACCTGTAGCTTTCAATAGAATGTTTATCCATTAGTCAAGAGTCTGGAAGGGTAACTAACAGAAACAAAAACCGATAAAAAATATTTTCACAATGGTGGATGCATTTATCTGTTACTTATGGAACTTTGGTTTGGAATATTACAACTAAAAGTACACGGTCCCAAGCTCCCATTATTTGAGCATACAAAAGAAAAATAAAACAAGGCACATATTGTTTTGTTGTCAAAGAAGAAAAAAACGTAATGGTCGAAGTTCTATAGTTTTTCTAGAGGTAGCATAGGTTCAATTCACAAGGGTAGTGTTCGTTGGATATAGTATCTAATTCAGTGAGGATATATATACCAGCTTGTGATTCGTTCACAACCTTAATTGCTTATCTTGGTAATCCAATATCAGTTCGGCCTTGTTTGGTGGTAGGATTGGTATAACTAACTTTCCTGCATGACTAACATTTTGTAACTTCTACTTGGACAAGATTTTAAGTTGATATCCATTTCTTGCTTCAACATACATTGAATCTAGTGAATTATGCAATCCAATCCAATCCGAAATGAGGCCAACACCTCAAAACTAGGGCCTGAAGAAAAGGTAGCATTTATGGTGTTTGGATGAGGAACTTTTAAAGTCAATGAATCTAAGGGGAAAATTGTTAGGTTATATATTAAAATAGAGGGACTTCAAAATGACTAAATGCAATACATTTGAGAGAACTCTTGAATGACTCCTTCAAGGGTGTCATTTGGAAGTCGTGTGTTTAGCGTCTTGTAGTGCACTGGCAACATTTTAGTAGTTGATTGGTAAAGCTTCTTCTAGTGCATTTTTAACAATTGAGTCTAAAGTTCCTTGAGACTTTAAATTTCCTCATCCAAACATACGGTAGGAAAATGAGTTATAGCTTGAACCTTACCACTTCTCTCTTTATAATGGAACACTGCTGATGAACCAGGATCTGTCTGGCCTTGTGAGGTTGTCATTTCTTCCAAAGCTTGTGTGGCGTCCTTTTCTGTAGCTTTATTGGTCAATCTTGCGGCATGCATACTCTCTTCAAATTCGATTTCGTCGATAGAAAGAGATTTAGCATTTAACTCAAGAATAAATGTTTTGGCTGAGACTAGATTGGTGAAGTAATAAGCCGCTTCCGACACAAGTTTTGTCTGCCTTCGATATAAATGAATAAATCTGAGGTTGGAATGCAATTGTGGAGGATTGGCCTGTTAGTGCAAAGCTGAAGGGGTTAGTAACTAGTGATGCAGCATATAGAAATAAATATAAAACTTTAAAATGATTGAACAACAACCAGCATCAAATATGACATCTTAATTAAATAACACAAAGTAACTACGAACGCAAATGGACACCTTATCACCAACTAAAAAATTCTGATGACGCTGAGAAGACAATCAACAGTAAGGAAAAAAATCAACATTTAACACACACTCCAGGACCAAACAAATGAGGTAATAAAACCTAAAATCTTTCAGGCATGTATGATGTGATCTCACATTGTTAAAATTTGAAAAATCAGAACTGGCATGATTGCAGAATGGCTTATTACCAAGGAAAGCTTGCCTTGATCATGACATATATAAGGACAGGAAGGAAGTCATCAGCTCCTGCTAATACATGATTTTCTGACATTGATGCATTCAGCAACAGATTGTTAATGACCTTGCAACAATTCATAATACAGAGAAGCTTTTCACGAGGGGCTTTGAAGGCATTGATTTTCTGCAATTCTTTTTCTGCAAGCTGAACAGAAAAGAGAGAATTTGTGGCTAGTCCTTTAGTTCTTACAAGGAATAAGTGCAATATTGTTATATCAAATAAAAAGAAATATACGAGTCAAAATTGATATTTGATAATAAAAGGAAAAGAGAGAAGCAGAGTAATGCAGTTATAAAAGATCTTCAAGAATATAGTTATCTGGATGACCATTCATTTTCATAAAACCAATCCATTCAAGGGGAAGGAGGATGGTATCCAAGATTCTATGCAATTATCTCTACTAAATAAGTTATTTTCAGAGTATTTATTGTCTCTCAAACTACACATTCCCCTCCAAAGGAAAAACAAAAGGAATTAGCTGAAGCAGAAATTCCTTTTATATCAATATCGAGTATGGCTGAAATCAAAAGGCACTGTTATGATTTAAAGAACCTAAACTTCAAATATATACAGGTATTTAGCTTGAATTTTTTAGCCTGATGCTATGCACATTCATTCACATTTTGGTTTGGTTGTGTGTCAGGCAGGGCAACAAGGCTGCTGTTTGGTGCTCGTGATTAATAAAGAGAATTAACACACCTCTGCTGGAAAATGAATTGCAATTAAGGACTACTATTTCTAAGAAAATGTGTCTACTGAAGTCACAATCACTCAAACGGCAAACCACAAGGGGTATAGTTCAATCCTGAACTGCCAAAGATTACTAAACTAAACCTGATTCATTATTCAAGCAAATATAATCATTAAGATGAAATTGAAAATGTGCAAATGACATGTCTTTTATGGTTCGTTTACTTATTTAAGAGCAACCAAGTATTCAGCTGGAAATCAACATCTTTAAACAAAATGACCTCTACTACAATGCTTCGTATAACGGAGATAATAGGATAACCATGAAACTATGAGCATTAAATCTAAAATGACAAACAATATACAGAACAATCCATTAGCATATCAAATGGAACTAAATAAGCACTAAAAAGGAATGCAGTGCCTGCAGTAATCTGCACTCCCAACAATCAGTGCAAATGCGGTACACGTACCAGCCATGAAGCTTCATTACGCAGAACTACTGGAATATCCAGATGCTCTGGCTTCAAGAAGGTCTGCAGCAAGTGTATTTTGTGCGAGGTTTCAAGGTCAATCTTTGCATCCTCGGGTGAAGAAGCAAAGGTACGGGAAAACAACTTTGTCATGACATATTTCTCCAAACCCTGCAGTAGCCATCATAGACAAACACACCCCAAGCTCAGTATCCCAACAACAGCAACAACAAAGCCTTTCCCCAAGCTGAGTATCCCACATATAAACAAAATAATTTTGTGGTACGTGCTACAGTGCCTTTCTTTAATACGATTGTTAGTCGGAAAGCTTAAACTATTGTGAACACAAGGGATGCGATGAAAAACGAAATTAACTTTCGAGTGAAGCGAATTTTGAAATTCTTAAGAACACCAACATAGACTAAACCAAATTCGTCCACCATGTTTGAATTGAAACAAACAGGGAGAGAGGGAGGGACAGAGTACCTCCATTGCACAATCGACTTCCTGATCAGTGGCACCTGCCCACAAAGGATGATCCCTAATATTATCTTCCATGGTTGCGTAGAACTCTTGAACCTTTTTGCCATCACTTTCAGGGTTGGCCGCGTAAAACGAAAAGGAAACGATAAAACTGGCAAACAAATATCAAACCAAACAGATTAAATATCCATTCGATTCGATTCCATTTCATTGATTAGGGTTTGAGTTATGGGAGTACCTTTTGATAGATCGGACGAGATCGAGGGAAGCAGGGTTTCGCATTCGATCGAGAAAGTCGTAGAAAATAGCGGAAGAGGATGAAGAGGATGACGATCCCTCCATTCTCTTTTGACAATTTGATTGACCTGAGACCAATTCAGATTCAGGGGAGAACTGCCACCAAAAACACCGCCGCCACAGCCATCACCGCCGCAATCACTCTGTGTCTCGAGAATTTGAACAAGAAGGAGTGGCAGCATATTATTTACCAGCGGATTATAGATTAGTCGTTGATCAGACCAACAACAACCGTTAAAGGAGAGACAGAATTGAGAACAATGAAGAATGTTAGGTTTGGCACGTGACACCCCCAGTTTTACTTGCGGTTAAAATGTTAAATGTTTCCGCCCAAGAAAATGTTAATGTTTTTGTAAACTTCTAGTTTAAGTGTGATTGTGCAAATTATATATTAGATTTGATTTTAGTTATTCTTTTTCTATATGAACTTGTATTCCTTTGAGGAGAATGATTTCTTCTCCCTTTTATTACTATAAATAAGGGCACTACCTAGGGAGAATAATACACATTCCTCTACACAACCCTACAAACACATATCTCTCTCTATTCCCTCTCTGTGCCGTTGGCCCCCCTTCTTCTGTCAGTTAAATATAGGTCACAATACATTATCAACACGCTCCTACCACTGCGCTTAGGAATCTAACGTAGAAGCTTTCCGCATCAAACCAGTTCACCAATATTATCACGCAATCAGGTTATTCTAAAAGAACGGTTTTTATCTCGATATTTTTGCAGCCCTCATAGCATGAACATTCACCATAATGCATGACCTAACTTTACGTTTTTCGAATTTTAGATTCTAGATAAATTGTGTATGCAGTATATCCGTAATCTCTACTAATTAATAAAACACTCATTGTCAACCAAAAGCCTATAAAATTACCAGTTTAAACCTCTAATTAAAACAGAACATGAATAAGAAATATGGGGTAAAAAAATAATTTCACACAACCAAATTTTATTATTATTATTATTTTTCAAAACCTCACCTACATATAATTGATAGGAGCATATTTATGCGACTTTGTTAATTTAATTCTTTGCATTTACTTAGTTAGTTCTTAGTTATTTTAGTATTTTAAGCTATTTTCGTGTGTTTGTAGGTCTAATTGACTAAAGTGGCAAGAAAGTGCATTTTGGTGCATTTTGGAGCAGTTTTGGGCTTGAATTGGATAGCATATGCTTGGAGCAAGATGGATGGACGAAATTGAAGTCCAAAGGAGGCTAGGAATCTGCTAAGGAGATGGAAGAAATTAATTCAAGAATTGGAAGAAAAGGAATCAATCACAAAGAAGGAAACATGAGTCAAACTTCCTTGTTTTGACTTAGTCAATCCTAATCTTTTCCTACTTAATTCCCAGCTGCAAGGACGGTTCCTAATTGATTTGGGACACTTAAATATAAGTTTTTGAAGCATTAATCCCAACAAAGAAGGTTGCCACACTTCCCTTTCCTTTTTCCCTTCCTTCCCGTGCAAGGAACCACATTTCCCTTTCCTATTTCCTATTTTCTGTCCATGCCGTAACTTCCCTTCCTCTTCTCTCTTAGGATTCTGTTTGTTACCATTTTCTTGGAGGATTTGGAGTCTTAAAACCTTCCCAAATTAATTAATTAATGCCTTAACCTTTCTCCATTCATTTAGCCATCATCCACCCCTACCACCATCCAACCTATCCATCCATCACCATAATTCATACCCAAACACCCTTGTGCCGCATCAAATAAGGAGAAAGAAGAGAGGAGAAGCCTTGGACGTTTTGGCCATTCAAGCTTGGATTATTGGAGCGTTTCTAGGTGTAATCTATATTAGTTTTTAATGTTTAATTTATATTCTCTTTGTTTTGCTGTAAACATGAGGAACTAATTTCGTTTTGGCTAGAGGAGGCTTTGAAACCATGATTATATTTGTGATATGAATTGATTAATTCCAGTTGTGATTTCATAAATTGTGAATGCAATTTACTTAACCGTTTGATTGAGAACTTATTCTTGTTTGTTGATTAAGGGTGCACACTTAATTTGCATGCTTGAATTTGGTGCTAGAATATAAGGGAGTTTCACATAATCGTTGCAAACTTATATTCACAAGTAGTTAAGATTGTTTTCACAATCATGTTAAGTTAAATTCCTAGCATGAGTATCATGATGTCATAGTTACGAATGCTTTGTCAATACTTATGATTTTCATAGAACGTAATGATCTTTGATTGTATCTCTATTATGATGTGATGTAGGGAACTTTTGAAGAATGCTTTGGGTTGTCGAATGATGTCATCCAATCCAATAACTAAAGGAGAATCAGAGGGTTAATTAGTGATGTCACGGTTAATCTGGGGTGTTGAGGTTCATGGTTTATTGAGAAAGCAACTGGAAGTCAATTTGTATTCGAATGTATCATGTGTGGAAAAGAATCCTCTAGCTAGCTAATCATCCATAGTTTTTCCCCAAATTCGTCCAAACTTTGTTTAAGTCTTTAAGTTACTTATTTTCACTTTAAATTCGTCCAAAAACCCAATCCCTTGTCTTTGTTGTGTCTAAATAGCTAGAATCTGTCCAAATTGTGTTTTTGAGTGTTTTGAGTCAAAACTAATTCAATTTTCGTCCAAAGCAAGTCCTAGAGTCTAGTTTGAGTCTATTTGATTGTTTTGTGCTGTTTTGAGTCTCTTTAGTTTGTTTTGAGTCATATAAGTTTAGTTAAGAGTCTTTGAGTTTATTTTAGTGTTTTTAAGCCTAGTTTTGTATTCTTGAGTCAATTTTTATTAGATTAGAAATCCCTCCTAATCCCCGGCCTAAAACGATCCCTACTTACATCTTTACTACAATTGTCAATAAGAGGGTTTAATTTGAATGTTATTATTTATCACATCAATAATTTTAACATATTTCTAATTAAAAAAAAATTCCCACTTCGACATTCTCTATCACTCTCTTCCTCTCTCCTTCTATTTCAAAATAAAAATTAAAAAATTTTCTTACACACTTTGTGTGTGCCCATATGCTAGTTGTTGAATTATGTGAATTTGATATTGCCATGAATTGCATCAAATATATGTTCATTCATTAAACTATATATTAAACATGCCTTGAATTAATTGAAAAAGAAAAAAAAATTGAAAACTTTTAGGGTTCTTCTAACCCATGACCTGAGCCTTAAACCCGAGTCACTAGCCCAGGCCTGCAACCTATGTGGTTGAGCCGAGCCGTGTGTCCATGAAGTAGGAGCCATGGGCTTCTGGTCTGAAACCCATAAACAAACCCAACGCCATCAATGGCGTCTCTACCATCACAGGTAGGCCTGCAGTCCAACCATGACCTTAGGTCACCGTCCCGACGGCCTGAAGCTTGTCCACCGACGTAGATTAACCGAGATTCCTTCGAATCTCATCGAATTTTTTGAAATCCCGATTTTAATTTCTAGGGTTTTTGTTTGAATTGTTGAGATTTTACAATCTTCGTCCGTAATCATGGTTGAAAACACCCAGGGGTACCGCCGAGTATTTCCGTCCAAGATTTGGCCACCTGCAGTGGCGGCGTCGGTCATTTTCTTCGGCGAAAACCCCTAGCTCTGCTAGGATTTCTTAGTCCAAGCCCGACCCTAGTTTTTTGGGCATGGCATCGACTCAAGCTGAAAAAAAAAAAAACAAATTTTTTTTTTTCGGGCTCGCTACTACAACCTAACTTTACCCTACACTCGGCCTAAATTGAAAGAAAAAAAAGTTCTTTTTTGGGCTCGTATGCAGTGGCCCTTTGCCTTGTCTCGGCCTAACTCGTGACACCAGCCCACGTGGCTTCGGTGTCCCCATACACGATGCTGCACCAGATCCTAGCCTGCAGCTAAAGAATCAATGCACTGCACTGTGTCTTACCAGAACCGTGCCCTTTTTCATGGGCTCTCTTGGATCCAACCCATACCTATTTAACCTAGCCTTTTTTTTGGGCCTGGGCTGCACGATTTTAATTTGCTCAGCCCACCTGTGGGCTTTGGCCCATGTTTTTGGGCCCCAAGCTTAATTGTTTATTTTTAGACAATTTGGGTTTTATAATTTTTCCACCCATACTTTAAATTTGTCCCAAAGTCCAAATATTTAATTCAATTATGAATATAGACCTGAAGTTCTATTTGCATATTTTATTGTTGCATATTTCTGTATATATATTTGCGTTTGTCTGCATGAACATATAAACCTGAAGTTCATAATTATTTCGAAACCTGAAGTTTCTAGAAACATGCCTTATTTGAAAACCTGAAGTTTTCCTTACAAACACCACCCATGAAAAATCGAAGCTTTTTCATGCAAATTTAAACCAATACATGTCTATTAGAACCTAAATGTTCTACTCCTATGTGAATGGATTGATATTCTTCTCCATTACATTAACCACATCTTGTTTATCTATTTTGTAATAGGAACATGTCAAATTTGAACAAAATCAACTTCACCGCTTTAAAGGTCTTTGGAAGAAACTACCTTAAGTTGGTCCAAGATGTGAAGTTCCACCTCACTGCAAAGAACTTGCATCCCGCCATTGAAGATGAGACAGACAACCAGGTTGGCGAAGTTGAGAAAGCCACTGCCATGATCTTCATCCGAAGACATATTCATGACGCACTACAAACCGAGTACCTTGCTGAGGAGGATCCACGAGCTATCTGGGTCACTTTGGCTGATTGTTTTGATTGCCAAAAGGACATCTTCTTGCCTGAAGCAAGACATGATTGACAACATTTGCGCTTCCAAGACTTTAAGTCTGTGAATGAATATAATTTTGAAGTTTGTCAAATCCGATCACTTCTCAAATTCTGTAATAAGACCTTGAACGAAGATGATCTCCTAGAGAAGACCTATTCGACCTTCTCTTCTACTAATATTGTCTTGCAGCAACAATATAGGGCTCAGAAGTTCACTAAGTTCTCGGATTTGATCTCTGCTTTGCTTCTCACTGAAAACCAGAATCATATGTTGATGAAAAATCATCAAGCTCGACCTACTGGGGCGATGGCTATGCCTAAAGCACATTATAGCACAAAAAAAGCCCAAAATATCAAAATAGGCATAGTAGGAGTGGCTAGAAGCCAACCCGTCAAGGTTAACGGAGCCAAGGCCCATCTAAAGGAGGAAACCGAGCCTAGAAGCGCCACAACCTTGCTTCCAAGGCCCTAAACTTCAAGCATAAGGGCAAAGCACCTAAAACCATGGATGTGGATATGTGCTATCGTTGTGGTTCAAAGGACCATTGGTCTCGTGTTTGCCGAGCTTCCCAGAAGGTTGTAGCTGAATATCATTCTCGTTGTAAGAAGTTTGAATCAAACTTAATGCAAGTGGATGAACCGGAGAGTACCAAGATGGAGGTTTCCGACTTTCAAGAGGCCACTACCCCTATAGAAGATTAGAATCTTAGACACAAACTATTTTTCTAGTTGAAATTTAAACAATGGGGCCGAATTCCACCTAGTGGTCGAACCCTCCCTTGTTTTTTGGTTTAATTTTGAACAATTTCCTTTATATTTGGATTATTTGCTGGTGATTTTTTTTTTTTTTTGGATATTAAGTTTTTAATTAATTACCATGCTTGAATACTTAATTTACTTTGAATGGATATTTGTTTTTAGAACTTTTATGCATGTGACCAATTCAAATTAATTTTCATCCTAAGTATGACTAGTGGGGAAGTTAGTTGTCTGGTAGATAGTGCAACCACGCACACCATTTTGCGTGAAGACATCTATTTCACTAACTTCATACCTAAGAATACACATCTGACAACCCTTTTAGGCCTATTCAACCTGATAGAAGGATACAGTAAGATGTTGTCCAATGGTACAATTTTGACCATTGATGAGGCACTTTAATTTCCGCGTTCCGGAAGAACATTGTTGAGTTTCAAGGACATTAGAGATAATAATTACCACGCTGAAACCTATGTAGAAAATGGAGTTGAATTTCTATCCATAACTTCATACGAATATGGCCAGAAGCGTATTCTAGAGAAAATTGAGCATATCCCAAGTGGTCTGTATACTATGACCATAAGCCCTATAGAAAGCCACTATGTGGCCGGCCCTACCTTTGGGACCGCGCACAAAATTACATTTTAGCATGATTGTTTGGGACACCCTGGACGAACAATGATGCGTCGTGTCTTCAAATCATCACATGAGCATCCACTAACCTGAAGTTTAGGTTCGATTCAAGGAATCGCATATCAAACTTGCTCTATGGGAAAGCTTATTATTAAGCTTTCTTATGACAAGATTCGTATGAATCCTCTTATTTTTCTACAAAGGATTCAGGGGAACATTTGTGGACCGATTCAACCTCCATGCGGACCATTTAGATAATTTATGGTATTGGTTGACACTCCTACACGTTGGTCACACGTGTGCTTGTTGTGCACAAAGAACACTGGCTTCTCCACTCTGGTGGCTCAAATTAACAAGCTCAGGGCTCACCACCCTAATTATCCTATCAAATCCATTTGATTGGCTAATGCTGGAGAATTCACATCTAAAACTTTTGATGACTATTGCATGTCAGTTGGGTTTGAAGTTGAACATCTAGTACCCTATGTTCGCACCAAAACAGTCCGGCAGAGGCATTCATTAAGCGTTTACAAATGATTGCTCAATTGTTGGTCATACCTACCAAGTTCTCGATCGTTGCTTGGGGCCATGCAATAATGCACACAGCCATGTTGGTTCACCTAAGGCCTATTGCGACTTAACCATATAGCGCCCTTCAGTTGGTTAATGGATACGAACCCGACATATTGCATCTGTGCGTTTTTGGTTGTGTGGTCTATGTGCCTATTTCGCCACCTTTACGTGCAAAAATGCATCAGCAAAGGATGGGAATCTATGTCGGATATGATTCTCCTTCGATCATTTGTTACTTAGAAACTTTGACAGACGATCTATTTACTGCTTATTTCGTGGATTATCATTTCTATGAGACAGTCTTCATGTCGTTAAATGGAGATAAGAACAACGCAAATTATCGTGGACGACTCCCACTTTGTCTCATTTAGATCCCCGCACCGCTTAGTTTGAAACTAAAATGCAGGGCATATTAGATCTTCAGAGTATAGCTCAAAGCATGCGAGATGCTTTCACTAATTTAGTGTGAATGACAAGATCACATATTCCAGCTGTGAATGTTCGACTGACTTCCTTCCTGGAGGCCCGAGACGCCAACTTTGGCGATCCATGTACATTAGCGGCTAGCCAATCATCTGCCTCTACACATAAGCGTGGCAGACTACTTGGTTCAAAGGATTTACACCCTTAGAAGAGAAAACCCACGGCACAGGCCCCTGAAGAGCCTACCGTGAATTCGACTGTTGCTTACTCATTCTATCCAACTCATGAGGAAATTATAGATTACGGAAGCGTCCTTGAAGAGACGAATCCACATTTCAAGAATCATGATATTTCAGTCTATTATGCTAGCTTGGATGATGTTTGGTGTATAGATAAGATGATTGTCGACGATGCATTAACATATGTAGTAGCTACTGAGATCATGTTAAGCGATGAAAATGAACCTCGTTCCGTTAATGAATGTCGACGTAAAACTGATTGATTAAATTGGAAACAAGCAATCCAAGTCGAACTTAATTCGCTTGCAAAACGTAAGGTGTTTGGACCTGCAGCTCCTACTCCTCTATATGTGAAGCCCATTGGTTACAAGTCGATTTTAGTTCGGAAGCATAATGAGAAGAACGAAATTGTGCGTTACAAAGCTCATCTTGTTGCGCAAGGCCTCTCATAACTCCCCGCGATTGACTATGACGAAACTTATTCACCCGTTATAGATATGATTACTTTTCACTACCTTATTAGTTTGGTAGTTTCCGAAAAACTAAGTATGTAGCTGATGGAAGTAGTAACTGCGCATCTCTATGGGGATCTTGATACGTAAATTTATATGAAAGTTCTCGAATGACTTACATTGACTGGATCAAATATTTCAAAACCCTGGAACACGCTCTCAATTCTGCTAAGGCGGTCACTTTACGGTTTGAAGCAATCCGGAAGAATGTGGTATAACCGTTTGAGTGAGTATTTGACTAGTCAGGGATATGTGAACAATGAACTATACCCTTGTGTCTTCATTAAGAAGTCACATTCCAGTTTTGCGATTGTTGCAATATATGTCGTTGACATGAATCTTATTAGAAATCCTGAAGAGCTCACGAGAACTGCTGTGCACCTGAAGTCAAAATTTGAGATGAAAGATCTAGGAAAGATTTGATATTGTCTCGGTCTCAAGACAGAGCACCGTTCAGATGTAATCTCAGTACATCAATCGAACTATACCCAGAAGGTATTGAGCTGCTTTAACGAGGATAAAGCGAAGCCTTTGAGTATTCCTGTGGTTGTTCGATCCCTAAATGCAAAACGAGATCCCTTCCGTCTGAATGAGGATGATGAAGAGATTTTGGTGCCTGAAGTTCTTTATCTAAGTGTGATAGGAGCTTTATTGTACTTAGCTCAATGCACTAGACCTGACATCTCATTCGCTGTTAATCTTTTGGCAAGATACAGTAATGCACCAACACACAGACATTGGACTGGTGTTAAAGATATTTTTTGTTACATTAAGGGTACTACGGATTTGGGCTTGTTCTATCTCTGCGGATCCTCGAGTGATGCCACACCCCCATATCTGGAGTCGATTCTCGCCTTGTTGGTTATGCCGATGCTGGAGAGTTATCTGATCCGCATAAGGCATGTTCTCAAACAAGTTATGTCTTTACCATTAGAGGCACCACAATCTCTTGGAGGTCAATTAAACAAACCTTAGTTGCCACTTCGTCTAACCATGCTGAAATTCTCACCTTACTCGAAGCAACTCAGAAATGATTTTGGTTGAGAGCAGTTGTGGGCCATATTTGAAGCTCTTGCAATCTTTACCCCGTCGTTGATGTCCCGACGACGATCTATAAAGATAACGCAACATGCATCGAATAGCTCAAGAAGGGTTACATCAAATGAGACAACACCAAACACATTGTGCCGAAGTTCTTCTTCTCACATCAACAATAAGAGCATCAGAAGATTGAAGTCAAGCAAATCCGTTGACAAGATAGTCTAGCCGACCTCTTCACTAAATCACTATCGAAGGCGATGTTTTAGAAGCTTGTTCAAGGAATTAGTATGCGTAAACTTTCTAAGTTGTAACATTGCTAGTTCTCTTTGGAATTGTGTCAAACTCAGGGGGAGTATCCTGAAGTATACTTGCTTGATCTTAATGTACTCTTTATCCCTACGATTAGGAGCATTTTTCCCACTGGGTTTTTGCTTCCTAACGAGGTTTTGACGAGGTACCCATATTGGGTTGATCATATCCCTGATGACGTCCCGTAGACGTTTCATTTGACTTTGCATTACTCACGCATTTTTTCTTAGACTATGGATTTTGTCCCTACTCAAGTTTTTACCATAGCCATAGGGTTTTTTGTGAGACTTACTTCCTTATGCAAGTTCCTACCTTATTTGAGAATAACGTGTTCCCAGAATCAGTGCTGACAAGTCGACTTCCTCATCCTCTACATGATGCCGAATCTACTTGAGTATTTACACACTCAAGGGGGAATGTTGTAAACTTCTAGTTTAAGTGTGAATGTGTAAATCCTATATTATATTTGATTCTAGTTATTCTTTCCCATATGGACTTGTATTCCTTAGAGGAGAAGGATTTCTTCTCCCTCTTATTACTATAAATAAATGCACTGCGTAGGGGGAATAACACACATTCCTCTACACAACTCTACAAACATATATCTCTCTCTATTCCCTCTTTGTACTGCCACCCCCTTCCCCTGTCAATTAAATATAGGCCATAACGAATCTCCGTATGTTTGTTTCCTTAAACTTATAATTGTGAATAAAAACTTACGCATTTTTTGTTTTTTTTTTACGAAAACATTGACTTGCAACTCAAGGTTTTACTTTTTTTTTTCTTGTACTGTTTAATATAAAAGACAATAATATATTGTTCTTTGTACCATAACCTATCAACAAATTTTTTTTCTTAGTACAACGATATATTTTTACACTAAGGGGAGGGGGAGTTCGGTTGAGCCATACAATGGGCAACCGAATTTGGTGTCGAATTCGCCATCCACGATATTCAAACCTAAGAACTCTCATTTACAAGTGTAGAAGAACATTACCAGACCATAGTACTGAGTGGTAATTGTCAACAAATTAAGACTTCAAAAAATTTTGAACTAGCCATTATGAACTTGATGAAGTTGAATTTTCTTTGAAGTATTGAAATAAAAAGATAAAATATTACAAAAATGTTTTTAGTTATATTTGTATCATCTCTCCAATAGAAATTGAATCTACATTTGTTGGTGGCCTTACTTCTATTAGAAATATAGTACAAATGATACAAAGAGATGGTAACTATAGCACTAGTCAAAATATTATATCAATTGAGAGGATTATTGTGCCGCAGTCTTACAAAGTGTACGTCAATTGAGAGGCCCAATTGGTCTTTTTATTGCCTTGTGTTAGGCGATCTCGTGTTGCTTTGGTTTTTTCTTTGTTGTTGCCCTTCCTTCAGCTTTTGGATTTTGAGATTTATATTAATTGAGCTATATTGATTACTTGTTCGAAAAGAAAACAGTGCACGAGGGAGGATCATCATCCCTGCAAGGAAGGAAGCAACTTTATATCTTTTCTTGGGGCTAGAGTCTGCTAGCCATAAGTTTAGATTCGTGTGCTTTCATTTCATTACCAAATATATACTAAGCACAGCACTGCACCAGCAGTTCAAATTTAATAACCTTCGTCAAATATGCATACACAAATATTGGATATATAGTTGCAGTAATGGGAGCCCTGCTAGCTGCTGCATCTGCATGATCGATCTTTCTAACATAAAAGCATGCTACATACATCCCATTCTTATACACACACACAGACACACACACACACATATATATATGAATTCGATTGGTGGATCGCATCGGAGTTAGAACTTAGAAGTTCTCTTCTTTGAACAAGTCTAACAATGCAAGTGCCTGCAAAAGTCAATATTCCAAACCACAAGTTTCAGAAGCAAGCGAAGCAACCCAAAAAAAATATTAACTTTCACTATAAAACTAGCATACATATATATGTGTATGTATTCTGGCATACATAGAATTGTAAAGAAAAAGAAGTTAATTGTGATGAAAAATGACCTCAGGCACAGAGAGTTGTAAACGGAACTTGGGGCCATCATAGTGGTAAAGTATTGGCCTAGATGCATCCTCTTCTAGTGGTTTGCATCTTTCCTTCACTCCAATTCTAACCTGAAAATTAATCAAATCCAATTCGTTCTCGATTTCAAATGGTTGGAAAACAATCAAATGTCAAGTATATAATATACAACAATTGCACAGTTTATTTCGAATAGAAATTTCACAAGAATACAATATATCTCACAATATAAACAATTAATAAAACTAAATAATAAATCACAAAACACTGACTTGGTTAGGAAGATAGAGGCTTGCAGTAGCAATCTCCTAAGACAAAAATTCGCCCCTACACCAGTGCAATAGTTCAATGGATGTCTATCTTGCTGGATACAACTATCTAATCCAAGTTCTTGCACACGAACTTGGATTCTTGGCGAATTGGTTATGCGTTTCTCTGTGAAATATGGAGAAAGGAAACGAAATTGATGGATTGAGTTTCTGATTTTATTGCCATATATATAATGGCGTAACTTGAACAAATGTAACCGTTCATGCTTATCAGTTTTTTAAAATGGACGTAACTATTCAATCAGTTTTATCCTTTCAGAAAAACTGAATCCAAAAAAAAATCAACAATGTAACTTGTGTTTTTCGTCCATCTGAGCCCCAAGGCCCAAGGCCCATCTTTGACATTTAATATATACACCTAAACCCTCCAAGTCTAAGGCCCAAAGTCCATGGCTTTGGCCAACCATAAGTGTGGGAATACACTTATAAAGTGAATTTTTGAAAGAGGAATGGGCGATGTGGGACTGGGAGGTCCCTCATAAACACACAAGTTCCAACAATACCCCACATTTTCTATTCAAACTCTAGCAATACCCCACATTTGAATAGAAAATAAGATACTTACTAAATTAGTAACGGCTTTCTAGAGAACTTAGATATGATACACATCGGGATAGGTGTCTTTTGGACTTGAACCGTCTCTAGTGAGTGCTTATTGGATTTGCCTAATGAAGCAGTGAATTTAATATCTTGAACTGATCATTCTTGGTAGTAATCGAAACAATAAGTATCACACATATCACATCTTGACACATGTCAATTCATACGGTTGTGTTCATTTTGGTCCTGAGCATATCCTGATTTCATGAGATCTTTAGAGAATTGTAGCCAAACCAATTCTCAAGGATGCGACCCCACATCAATCTCATATAGGTAATGCTAATAAAGAATATCCTGTTCTATTCATCTTAACCATAAGATATTAGCATTATTAAGAATAGTTATTCACCCTTTTCGTTTTACAGGCAACACACTATTTTCCATCATAAGAATGAGTAAAGATTATGTGTTTCTTACTTTGAGTTTTCCTCAACTAGTTTGCCTATTGAACCTAGACCATGGGATCTCCAATCAGCTAGGTTAGGTTTTCGTCAAGTTATAACTCATTGAGTTGGCTTTAAACCCATTCCCTTGATGTAAATGCCACTTGATCCTTGGATAGGCCTTTTGTCAAAGGATCGGCAATATTCTCCTTAGATTTAATATAATCAATGGAAATAGTTCCATTCTTGAGTAGCTATCTAATGGTCTTATGTCGTCGCCTTATATGCCTTGACTTCCCATTATATTCAATGTTTTTGGCTCAACCTTGTGCAGTCATGCTGTCACAATGTATACATATTGCAATCACAGGCTTGGGCCATAATGGAATATCTTCCATAAAATGTTTAAGTCATTCAGCTTCATCAGCAACTGTATTTAAGGCTATAAACTCTGATTCCATTTTCGAACATGCTATGCACGTTGCTTGGACGATTTCCATGACACAACTGCTCCACTAAGTGTAAATACATATCCACTTGTGGATTTACTGTATGTGCTCCCTGAAATCCAATTTGCATCACTATGTCCTTCTAATACAGGGGGATATTGAGTGTAATGCAAACCATAGTTCATTGTATGCTTTAAGTATCTTAATACCCTTATTAAAGCATTCCAATGATTTCTTCCAAGATTACTTGAATACCTACTTAGTCGACTTATTGAATAAGCAAGATCAGGTCTTGTACAATTCATAATGTACATCAAGCAACCTATAACTTGGGTATACTCCAATTGAGATACACTATCTTCTTCGTTTTTAGTAAGTTTATAAATGGGATCAAAAGGAGTTACTGCAGGTTTACAATCATAATGTACAAACCTTTTTAGAACCTTTTCAACATAATCTGATTGAGTTAGGACGTATCCATCTGAATTCCTTAGAATTTGAACTCCAAGAATCACATTAGCTAATCTCATATCTTTCATATCAAAGCTAGAATTTAGCATTTTCTTTGTGGAGTTAATCACATCTTTGTTTGTTCCCATTATAAGCATGTCATCAACATATAGACATACAATAACACAAGCATTTTTCGTTTGCTTAACATAAATGAATTTATCACTTTCATTGATT
Source organism: Pyrus communis (assembly GCF_041283825.1). Lineage (NCBI taxonomy): Eukaryota > Viridiplantae > Streptophyta > Magnoliopsida > Rosales > Rosaceae > Pyrus > Pyrus communis. The sequence continues at coordinate 223,194 of NC_142574.1, forward strand.
TCAAATCCATTCGTAATCATATTATGATCAAATTTTTCATGCCATTGCTTAGGAGCTTGTTTAAGTCCATATAATGACTTAATCAATTTGCAAACCTTCTTTTCTTGACCTTTGACAATGAAACCTTCAGGTTGTTCCATATATATTTCTTCGTCTAATTCATCATTTAGAAATGCAGTCTTGACATCCATTTGATGTATCTCGAGATTGTATACAGACGCTATGGCTATTAATAACCTTATCGATGTTATTCTAGCTACTGGTGAATAAGTGTCAACGTAGTCAAGTCCTTCTTTTTAACGATACCCTTTGGCTACTAAACGAGCTTTGTACTTGTCTATGGTACCATCCAGTCTCAATTTCCTCTTGAAAATCCATTTGCGTCCTGTTGGTTTATTTCTAGGAGGCAAATTAACCAATTCCCATGTATTATTTTGCATGATGGATTCTATTTCACTTTGAATAGCTTCTTTCCAATAAGGTGCTTCAGATGATTCTAATGCAGCCTTATAAGTTTGAGGCTCTTCTTCGGTTACAAAAGTGAGGAAATTAGGACCAAAATCCTTTGCCATTTTTGCTCTTTTACTCTTCCGTGGTTCCAAATCTTGGCTTTGAACTCTAGAAGTTGAAGTATGATTATCGTCATCATTTCTTGTAGTAACTTCATGTAACCTTTTGTTCAAAACATATGACCTATCTTTATAAGGAAAAATTTCCTCAAAGAACTCAGCTTCTGCAAATTCAAGTATAGTATTCATATGAATGTATGCAATTTCAAATTTATGAACCAAAAATCTATATGCCGAACTATTATTGGCATGACCAATAAATACACAATCCACTGTTTTTGGTCCAAGTTTTTGTCTCTTCGGAAGAGGCACTTGGACTTTTGCAAGACAACCCCACACTTTCAAGGTTTTATATGTAGGTAACCTACCTTTCCAGATTTCATAAGGAGATTGATTAGTCTTCTTATGTAGAATTCGGTTCAAAATCATATTTGCAGCAAGGAGTGCCTCACCCCATTAATTATGTGGTGCACCAGAACTGTTCAACATGGAATTAATCATATCCTTCAATGTACAACTTTTTCCGTTCAGCCACTCCATTTTGTTGAGGAGTATATGGTGCTGTTGTTTGATGTATTATTCCATGTGTTGAACAAAATTATGCAAAACCATTAAATTCGTATTCACCACATCTATCCGATCTTAAGACTTTTATTCTTTTGTCTAGTTGATTTTCGACTTCATCTTTAAATGTCTTAAACATGTTTAAAGCTTCATCTTTACTATGAATCAAATAGACATAACAATACTTGCTGCAATCATCAATGAAAGAAATATAATAGTTCTTTCCTCCACGAGTTGGTGTGGATTTGAAATCACAAAGATCATTATGGATTAAACCAAGTATTTCGTTGGATTTTTCCATTGATTTATATAAGTGTCTTGCATATTTAGATTATGTGCATATCTCACATCTAGATACTTTGTTCATGGAACATTTGGGCAATAGGCCTAAGTTAACCATTCTTTGAAGAGAACGAAAATTAACATGACCAAATCTTGCATGCCATAATGTAGAGGACTCAATCAAGTAAGCAGAAGAAGCACTAAGCTTGTTATTATTATTAATAGCATTAGCAGAAAGTACATTCAGTTTGAAGAGCCTCTCAGCCAGGTAGCCCTTTCCCACATACACCTCACCTTTGGTGATTACAAACTTGTTAGATTCAAACACAATTTTGAAACCTTTGTTACTCAGAAGTGATCCAGAAATCAGGTTCTTGCGAATATCAGGAACATGTAGAACATTGGTGAGTGAAAGCTCTTTTCGGGAAGTGAGTTTGAGCGTCACTTTTCCCTTCCTTGCAACGGCAGATGCAGTTGCATTTCCCATGTACAGATTTTCTCCACCATCAACAGATTGGTAAGTAACAAATAAATTCCGATCAGCACACACATGCCTTGTTGCTCGTGTATCAACCCACCAGTCATTGGAATTAGTCAATAAATTGACTTCAAAGACAACAACAACAAACGTGTCTTCTGCAACATATGCTTGATTGGAACTCCTAGAATTCTGATCCTTCTTGTGGCGGTAGTCCTTTGCCCTCCTTTGATTTTCTTGAAGGTTTCCCTTTTCACAGTAGTCAGTGCTTTCTTTACAGCATCCTGTTTTTTTTTTTTTTTTTTTTTTTTTCCTGATGGTGCCTTGCCTTGTGTGAGTCACCTTCTTCCACAACATTGGCTTTTGCCTCCAACAATGAGACATCATACTTCTCATTTTTGCGATGATCCTCCTTCACACATAGTTTGAGAATCAACTGATCCATGCTTATGTCTTCAGGTAGATGCTTCAGAAAAATATTAAAGTGCTTCCAATTCGAAGGTAGTTTCTCTATGATAGAGCCAACCACAAAACCTTCTTTCAGACCAAGGTTTTCTTCATCTAACTCATGAACAATCACTTGGAGTTCTTCAACTTGCTTGACAACAGACTTAGTGTCACTCATCTTGTAATTCAGAAATTTTCCAATTACAAACTTCTTGGAACTTGCCACTTCAGACTTGTACTTCTTATCCAGAGACTCCCACAGCTCTTTCGTTGTCTTATATGATGAATAAACATCATACAGAAAGTCATCTAAAGCATTCAGAATGTAGTTCCTGCATAGAAATTCACTGTGAGTCCAGGCTTCTATAGCTTGCAGAATTTCGGCAGGAATATCTCCCTCTTCTGGTGCTTTGGGGGCCTCAGAAGTAATCACATGACTCAAGTTCAGAGTTGTTAAGTAAAACAACATCTTCTGTTGCCAACATTTGAAATCAACTCCCTTGAACTTCTCAGGTTTCTCAACGTGTTGCTTGACGACACCAACATTTGATTGATCCATAAAATTTTGTCTTAGATTGTTGGAAAACAATCAAATTTCAAGTATATAATATACAACAATTGCACAATTTATTTTGAATATAAATTTCACAAGGATACAATATATCTCACAATATAAACAATTAATAAAACTGAATAATAAATCACAAAACACTAACTTGGTTAGGAAGATAGAGGCTTGCAGTAGCAATCTCCTAAGACCGAAATTCGCCCCTACACCAGTGCAGTAGTTCAATGGACGTCTATCTTACAGGATACAACTATCTAATCCAAGTTCTTGCACACGAACTTGGATTCTTGGCGAATTGGTTGTGCGTTTCTCTGTGAAATATGAAGAAAGGAAACGAAATTGATGGATTGAGTTTCTGATTTTATTGCCATATATATAATGGCGTAACTTGAACAAAAGTAACCGCTCATGCTTATCAATTTTTTAAAACGGACGTAACTATTCAATCAGTTTTATCCTTTCGGAAAAACTGAATCCAAAGATAAATAAAAAACATAACTTGTGTTTTTTGATCCATCCGAGCCCCAAGCCCCAAGGTTCATTTTTGACATTTAATATATACACCCACACCTTTTAAGTCTAAGGCCCAATGTCCATGGCTTTGGCCCAATTCTTTTTTATACCATAAGTGTGGGAACACACTTATAAAGTGAATCTTTGGAAGAGGAATGAGCAATGTGGGACTGGGAGGTCCCTCATAAACACACAAGTTCCAACACAAATGACTGAATCGAAAAATTAAATAAATATTATGCCAATTGAACTACTAATGATACCTATTAGCACTTGTACCTGTGCTGGAAATCTTGATTCTCCTTTGCACTTCTTGTCTTGCCACGCGGTTGGCTCGTTGTTTGATCCTCCAAAGCTTACAGCCTTTTTTACAGAGGATCACACAAAGGTAGTCAATCTAATTTCTCAAATTAAGGATAATACGCAGCTGAATATTTGATACATAGATATAATAATTTATATGTGCAAACCTGGAAGACTCCATGTAGCTGGTGACCTGTGTAGTTATACAGAAAAAGAGGTAAGCTAGGGGTTATTGCCCTTACTGAGTCCTTATATTTCTGAGGCAGACCTGAAAGTGGATATATATATATATATATATATATATATATCTATATGCAACCATTCATTATTTTGAAATTTTGTAACATCCTGAATTAAAAAACCAACTATGCTCCTCCAAACCATGATAATAAAAAAGTAAACATAAACAAATAGTCAGTGTTCATATATGTTGTAATTCTATCAACAGAAACAAGAAGTTTATCAACAGAAACAAGTAGTAATTAGTTAGGTAGAGAGAAGTTACATACCAAATAGTTGACGGTGTAGGTCCTCTTGCATTGTTTTGTTGTTGCATACGAAAATGTAACCACCCAAAACCTCATTCCTTGGCAGCATTTCAGACTGAGGCAGTCATTTGCCACTTATCATGACTAAAACTATTACTACTATTACTATTAGTCTGCTGCAGCTGCACATAGTAACTGGAATTATAATGCTGCTGGCCTCCTTCTTTCATCTTCAACAACTTATTCCATGGCATTGGCATACTATTAGTAATGTTGAGACTATTCGTCTTATTTCGATAATAATAGTACTCCTCGCGATCATCTAATTCATGATGATGATCAATATCCGCGTTCAAGTCATGAATTTCTGTCATATTTCTCATGAATTGATTGTTTTCAAGAGCAAGGCTTGATGGCGGTTCCCTCCATGTTTGGTAATGGAACTCATCTTCATTCCCAGCTGCTGGTGACTGCCACACAGAGCTTCCATTGCTCATTGATACTGTGATTTTTGACCGCCCCTGCATGCCTGTGAATTACTGTTTACTAAGAGCAAAGCAAGGCTACTTGTGTGGCGGTATTTTATTTGGTGGACATTTTCATAATATGCATTGGTCTTTCGGCTATCGTGGGGTCCTTTTATTTTTGAGTTTTGCTTTTAGCTAGAATATGAATCAAAATAGTCCGCTATTTAAACGCACCGGTACTAGTACTAGTATTCAAAAACAAAAATTAATGCATGATTGAACAATTTGATTTTCAAACGTTGCTCCCTCCCGCTTTTCTTATGATATGATATATGCATAATGCATGAAAAATTAATTTTACTTGGGGCTTGGGGGTCGGCGGCATAAGGATCAAGCAAGAAACAAGCTTTGTTTTCTTGTTAATTTAATTCAAACATCAAAGTAAAAAATAGTGGACCAATTGTATGCTTTTGTAATGAGTAAAAATGTATGTCTTTTTTGTGTTCTAGCTACTTTGCCCTTTCATTACCACCAGAAGCAAAGCCTCTAAGTCAATAACTTAACTATTCGTGTGCCGGTTTGAACCATTTTAATTTATAATGACAACTTGACATATCTGAAGTATGACATAATTGACATTGATAAGAGTGGAAAATGAACATTTCAATTTAAAACATAGGTAGTCTTTTTAGAGTAGAAAAAACGATTCTGAAACTATTGAATACCAATTAAGTGAACATCATGAACCTGCCAAAAGGTTCTTGCTAAGACACTCATACCGAAGCACACAAATCAACCCCAAACCAAGTGGAAGCCACGACTGATGTCTGCCGTTGATTGGCTATTCCCATAACTAATGAGAGATTTTCCTTCAACTTGGAGACCAATCACAATGCATGACAACACCACATTAAGATCAATCCTACATTGGCCTATCTTTGAAAAGTTCCTCCAACTTTACCTCTATTAAAGGTATAACTCTCATTCTAGGCACGTGGCTTTCGTCATTAACCGAAGGTGTTTAATTTGTTTTGTATGTACAACTTTGTCAAATTTGAAGAGCGCAATTTTGCTACCACAAATTTGCACGTTCTTTGAGAGCTTCATTGAAAATTCTCAAAAAGCTTTTGCAATTCTTCTTTGAATTTTCCCCTCTTTGAATTTTTTAACACACCCAATCTCTAAAACTTTTTAAATGCTTTGATTTGCATGCTCTAGAGAAAGAAAAACATGGTTAGAAATTCCGAAACCACGACTAATGGCACTCCTTACGTGCTTGGATTCTGAACAGGGAACAGAGACAATGGAAGGCCCTTGACCCTTCTCTAATGCTCCGCACGGCAAAAATGGAGGCGGGACGGTTGCCACCTCCGTCAACAACTACATCAGGCCTTTCCATGATCCTTGTCGCAACAGTGCCTGACACCACACCAGCAGCAACCACGGCTCCAGTCTTGTAGAATCAAGCATGAGTGTTAGGTTTCTTTCTTAGCAGTCAGCCTAGGCCCAGGCAATGTAGGCCACAGTGCCTCTAACGCAGCAGTCCCAGTAAGCTCATTTCCAGCGGGCCCTCACGGGTCGACCTAAACTCGCGCCCAAACCGCTCTTGTAAACTGGCTCCAAGGCCGGTCCAACCAAACTCGGATTGCCTCCTTGAATTGACCTTGATTCAAGCTGTACAAGTTGCTCCAGTCAATGAACCGACTCGTTTTTTGATGAATCCAACTCGTTTTTAGGCAATCTGACTCATTTTCTGGTAGATTCGATGTCGTCCATTACACTTTCACCACCACAGAGATTCTTATCAACCTAGATCCTTCATTCTGAATGACGAGATGAATATGACTAGCAGGTTGTAAACTTGACAATTGTACCGTGCAGCAAACCACTCTAGTGAGCTAACTCTTATAGCACATCACCACACAGCACGCTCTTGACTAGGTGTCCCAAAGCAGCCTGGTTTGGTACTGAGGTGATTCTGAAAAAAGCTGGTATCAAAAAAAGCTGGGAGCTGTTTTTGTGTTTGGTAAACATTCAGCTTCAGCTTTTTTTCACAGTTTTGGGTGAAAAAAAGCCAAAAACAAGAAGCTGCAAAACCCAGCTTTGAAAAACTGGCTTTTTTTCACATCTGTTTTACATAAAAGTTTACCAAAAACTATAATACTGCTTTTTTTTTTTCAAAAGCACTTTTACAAAAAAGTTTACCAAACACTCTGCTGTTTTATTTCACAGCTGCTTATTCTCACAGCACAGCAGAAGCAGCTTTTTTTCAAAGCACAGCAACACCAAACCAGCCCGAAGCCTCCTGCAAGGAACAACATCACACTTGCAGACTGTCGCAGGGGGCAGCCTAAGACACCACTACCTCAGCAAAGGAAAATCTAGAAGCCAGAAAAAAGTCTCATCAACGAGCAACTGCGCAAATTCTAGTGTATTGGGATTGTGGATGAGGTGCTTCGACATCACCTGACTTTACCTCACTTAATATCCAAACAAGAAACAAATGATGATTTATTTATCTAGTTTGTAGTGTGAAGTAGCGGTGAGACCCTCTTACAAATTCCACTCATAATGAGATATTAACTCATTACCGTTGGCGCGCTGGAGGGAGCGAGCGCCAAGTGACCTCGTTTTCACCACCAAAACTCCAATTCGGCTTACATAAATAAGTTCAAAGTCTTAAGCAGATCACTGAACAACTCCTCATAATTATTCTAGTTGTCCTGCAGTTTTGCTTCCGCAAAGTTCACTACATTTCGCCTATTTCAATGAAGATTCAAGGAGTTATTCAGAAAGCTTTGGTTGCATGCACAACTACCAATTCCAAGCTTTTAAGTGCGAAAGGGTAAACCAATTTTCCAACACCCATCTTAGTATGCTCTCCAATGAGAGATTGTAAACTAAGTTTCCAACACCCATCTAGGTATGCTTTCCTTCTAGAGAGCGTAAATTGTCCGGATGTCCAAACGTGGACGGGTTCGTTACACTAGTTTAATTGGGAACACATCAACATTCAATGACGTTACCCAAAATTAGCCACCATAGTCTCTTCATGGGATCACCATACAAGACTTAGTTAACTAAAGAATTCTTACCCCTGGCCGAATGTGTCAACTCGACTTCATTACCAAAAGAATATTAAGGCAAATACTGAAATAGATAAGCAAGCTATTAGTTAGCTAAAACTATAAACCTTTAGCTGTGGTTATTGTGTAATTAGTTGTAGGAGCTAAGGGCATTAAGGGCATTAATGCATCAATCCTTTAGCTATATATACTCTCTTGTACTGATGTAATTATTCAAGAAAGTAAATATCATTTTTTACAGAGAGATTTTCTGTTTCTATATGGTATCAAGTTACCAACCGCCTCACACCTCTCATTCACCCACCACCTCCATCCTCTTCCGCTCACTACCTCGATCGATTTCTTCCGATTTCTTGATCGATCTCTACCTTTGATCTGGAATTTTTGTCTCGATTCATCATGGCATCCCCTTCTGAACCATCATCTCCGATGGATTCACCGCCATTACCAAAACCTAATCTCTCTGGAAGTTCTCCCTCTCCAAATTCGTATCTGTCTCTTACGATTTAGAACATCGGAAGTATGGTACCTATCAAGCTCAAGTGCACCAACTATCTCCCAAAGCGTGCCTTGTTTGCTCTCATTCTTCGTCGCTACAAGATCCTCTTTCTCATTGATGGTACTGAGCCATGTCCGGCTCCTCTTCTCCTTGATCGATCTGTGAATCCAGTGTTTGAGCAGTGGTTTGAGAAAGATCAAAATCCATTAATCTGGTTGAATTCGACACTCTCTGAAGATCTCATTCCTTTCACGGTTTGAGTCTCTACATCTCGAGAGCTATGGCAGAAGCTTGAACAACGTTTTGGTGGAGTCTATGATGCTCATGTTCATCAACTTCGCTCTCGTCTTCAATCTATTCAGAAAGGTCATCAATCGATCTCAGAATATCTGCAACAAATCAAGGAAATTTCTGATTCTCTCACTACCACTGGTGCTCCTATCTCCGATCGAGACCTAATTGCAGCGACACTTCATGGCCTACCAGATGAATTTGAGTCGTTCATTGACTCAATCATGCTTCGGTTGTTTTCTACTTCTCTTGATGAATTACATGGCATGCTGCTTACTAAAGAATTATCCATGGCTTGTTGTAAGCAAACTGGTTCCTTTTCTATCACTGAGCCATTTCAGGCATTCTCTGCTCACTTTTAGGCACCATTGCTGCCTACGCCTGCATCTTATTCACCACTTCAATCTTCCTTCCGTTACAACTCTAATCTTGGGAGACAAAATCGCACCTTCAACAGAGGCAATCGCAATCGCCATATCAATCGTGGCTCTTTCAATGGTAATCATCGTGGTTCTCAAAATCATCCTCAAGGCTCCCGATCAAATTATCAAGGCTTTTCATCATCTTCTAGCACCAAGAATCCATGTCAAATTTGTGGTTCCACTAGCCACGAAGCTATTGACTGTTTTGATAGGATGAATCTTGACATCTTTGGAAGAGTACCACCAGCCAAACTTGCTGCTTTATGTGCTCATTATTCTTCCAAACCCTCTCCCTCTTGGCTACTGGACTCTGGAGCTACATCACATATTACCAATGATATTGCAAATCTTTCTGTCTCCTCTCCCTACACCGGTGAAGACAGAGTCTATATCGGAGATGGTAAAGGTTTATGCATTAAAAATATTGGTTACTCATATTTACATACTCCTCATACTGATTTCAAGTTGAGTAATGTACTACATGTTCCACATATGAAGCACAATTTACTGTCTGCCTATCAATTTCTCAAAGATAATGATTGTTCTGTGACTTTTGACCCTGATGGATCTACTGTAAAGGATTGTGTTTCGGGGAAGACGCTTTTGTGCGGCCAAGTTGAAGATGGGTTTTATCCTCTGCAAGGTTTCAATAGCACTGTCATTTCATCACCATCAGCTTTCATTAGTGTCAAGGCACCTGTGAAGATTTGGCATCGCAGATTGGGTCATCCATCTTCTTCACTATTTCGAAAGGTTCTATCCAGAAATAATCTTGCTGTACAAGGCAAGACCACTGTTGATTTCTTTTATTCAGATTGTGCTCTTGCTAAAAACCATAAACTTCTATTTGGATGTGCAAGTTCTACTACAAGTCACAGTCTCCAACTGCTTCACTGTGATCTTTGGGTTCCTACGTCTGTTCTCTCACCTAGTGGTTTTAAGTACTATATATTGTTAGTAGATGACTACAGTCGCTATAGTTGGTTGTTTCCTTTAAAGGCCAAATCTGATGCCTATTCTACTTTTGTTGTATTCAAAAAGTATGTAAAGACCTTACTTGGAAATAAAATCAAAATCGTACGCTCCGATTCAGGGGGTGAATTCACTAGTACTCTATTTCAATCTTTTCTTCGTTCTCATGGTATTGTACACCAATTAAGCTGTCCCCATACCCCTGAACAGAATGGTTGCACAGAAAGGAAGCATCAACATATTGTGGAGACTGCTCGAACTTTACTTGTTGCATCTAATGTACCTCATCTCTATTGGGTAGAGGCCTTCTCCACATCTGTGTATCTTATCAATAGGTTGCCAATATCCGGACTCTCTCAATCTCCTTGGGAACTACTTTTACAAAAATCCCCATATTACTCCAGATTGAAGGTATTTGGCTGCCGTTGTTTCCCATGGCTTAAGCCTTATGTTCATTCCAAGTTGGATCCTAAAAGCAAAAGTTGTATTTTTTTAGGGTATAGTTTACAATACAAAGGCTACAGGTGTCTTGAACCTCAAACTGGGCGAGTATATATTTCTCGACATGTGCAGTTTGATGAAACTGCATATCCATTTCACACTATCTCTCAACCAGCTGCTGCAGTTCAAGACTCTAATTCACCTGCTATGGATTTACATTTCTCTATTCCTTTGTCGAGAATCTCCTCAAAATCACCATCTTCAAGATCCATCATTGGAGCATCACAAAATCCTGATTCTTCCAATTCTGTCTCACCTTCTGACCTTATTGAAGCAGCATCGAATCCTGCATCTTCAAGTACCTCCCAGTAACATTCATCCCATGGTGACTCGTTCCAAAGTTGGCAAATATAAGCTTAAAGTCTATGCCGCTGCCAAGCATCCCCTTCCATTAGATATTGATGTTGTTCCCACTACATATCTGCAAGCATCTAAACATGTTTATTGGCGATCTGTTATGCAAGATGAATTTAATGCCTTGCAATCTACAGGAACTTGGACATTAATACCTCCCTCCCTTACTCAAAATGTTGTCGGTTGCAAGTGGGTTTTTAGAGTTAAGAAGAAGCTTGATGGTACTGTTGACAAATTTAAAGCACGCTTGGTTGCAAAGGGGTTTCACCAACAAGAAGGCATTGATTTTCAAGAGACTTTTAGTCCTGTGGCTAAACCCGTCACAATTCGAGTCATTCTATCACTAGCAATGCAATTTAATTGGTTTTTGCACCAATTAGACATCAATAATGCTTTTCTTCATGGGGATTTAAAGGAATCTATGTACATGCAGCAACCTCCTGGCTTCATTGATTCCAGTAAGCCTCATCATGTCTGTCAATTGCGAAAATCTCTGTATGGCCTCAAACAGGCCCCCCGAGCTTGGTTTGACAAACTTTTTCAAGCTCTCCTACAATTTGGATTTGTGCAATCTTCTTCTTATGCTTCATTATTTGTTCTTAAAGATCCCTCTCCAGTCATTGTTCTTGTTTATGTCGATGACATCTTAGTCACTGGCCCAAGTTCATCTGTGTGTAATCAGTTCATTCAAAAGCTCAGTGCTCTTTTTCCAGTTAAACATCTTGGTCCACTGCACTATTTTCTGGGATTAGAAGTTCATCGGTCTGCTAAAGGTCTCTTTCTTCATCAAACCAAATATCTACTGGATCTTCTGAGAAAAACTAATATGGATTGTGCTAAGCCTTGTTGCACTCCTCTTGGTTCCACAAAACTTGATCACACGGGTCCTCTTTTCTCCAATCCTACTGAGTACAGATCTATTGTTAGTGGTCTGCAATACTTAACATGGACCCGTCCTAACCTCTCATTTGCAGTAAATCAAATCTGCCAGTTCATGCATGCTCCTCGAGAACAACACTTGCAGGCTGCAAAACGAGTTCTTCGTTATCTTAAAGGAACTATATCTGAAGGAATTTGGTTCAAAAAAGGTTCTTTTCATCTCACTGCTTTCTCAGATGCAGACTGGGCAGGATGTACATTTGATTGACGTTCCACCAGTGGTTATTGTGTCTTTCTGGGTTCAAATCTTATTAGTTGGAGTGCAAAGAAACAATCCACTGTTGCACGTTCATGTACTGAAGCTGAATACCGGTCCCTAGCCCACACTGCTGCAGAAATTACATGGAGATATTGATTTCTCTCTCTCACAAGTTCCCAATCTCTGGTGTGACAATATTTCTGCAATCTCCCTAGCTTCTAATCCAGTTTTCATGCCAGAACAAAACACATCGAAATCGACTATCACTATATTTGAGAATTAGTCTTGGCTAAGCTCATCAAGGTTCAGTTTGTTTGCAACCAAGATCAATTGGTTGATGTTTACCCCAAGTCTTTGTCCAAAGGCCGGTTTCGTTATCTCAAATCCAAGCTTCCACTTGGTTCAATGGTTGATCCCAAGCTCAGCTTGAGGGAGTGTATTAAGGCAGATACTAAAATAGATCAGCAAGCTATTAGTTAGCTAAAACTGTAAACCTTTAGCTGTGGTTATTGTGTAATTAGTTGTAGGAGCTAAGGGCATTAAGGGCATTAATGCATCAATCCTTTAGCTATATATGCTCTCTTGTACTGATGTAATTATTCAAGAAAGTAAATATCATTTTTTACAGAGGGATTTTCTGTTTCTATAAAGAACCATAAGTGCAGCGCATTCCGTGAATAGCCGCCCATGAATTTTTTTATACAACTGCATGCAATTGTCGTGCCTAGTTAGCAAATTTTGTGTCTCAATTGAGCTCTCTCATGTTGCGTTAAGAACTATGCCAATCAAGGGATCAGTAACCTAAAGTGCAGTAAGTTCACCGAACAAATGTCCACAAATTTCTGTACACGTTTGTTGGGACTAGTTAGTGAGTTTCATGTCTTTATAGAACTCTATCATGTTGCACTACGGGCTACATATCTTAAGGATAAGTGACCTAAAATGCACCACATTCCCTGAAGTGTTGTCCACAAATTCCATACAATACACTCGTTTTCTTTGTCTAATTAGCGATTTTCGTGACTTCATAGAGCCTTGTCATGCTGTGTTACGGGTTAAGTAGCATAAATGATCACTACTCAACATTACAAGTGCAATACAACTTTTTTCGAGCATCTTATGTGGGCTTTCATCATAACACAAGCTTCGGCCTTGTGGAGAACAAGATCTAAAAAGCTCAATGTACACTACCCTTTTAACCTCGCCTCAATCGCACAAACAGGTTCTCATGTCAGACGAGTTTTGAGCAATGTAGCCAACAACCGGCATGACAGTGCCAACACACGGTCAGGAGGCAACAACATATGACCAGCTTGATAGCTCACACTCTAGAAAACCAAAATCACGCCCTATGTTGTCCCTATTCAGAGGCTCCAATCTTAGCAGTTTCATCCTTAGTTGCTCTATCTACAACAGTTGAGGAGTCAGATTCCTACTCCAAGTCTAGAGGGTCCAATAAGCAGGCTAACCTACAAACGAAGCCTCATGCCTCTCTCTTTCTCCGGTGGCTCCAGCCGACTTCACCACACGCGCAGCACTCAGCCCACTTATCTCCAGTCTTCATGACATGCAGTAAGGGCAAAACACACTAACAACACTTGGCAGAACACGCAAAGAAGAAAATCAGGGGAGAGGGGATGATAAATTCTCTCTCTCTCTCTCTCACTCCTAGAAGACTTATACTACAAGTAAGTCTCAGAATTCAATCCAGTCAATGAATCAATTTTTGGCATGTCAATTCAGCTTGGGACTTTTATATCTCCTGCACATAGACTTTGTACGTGCAACGCATCAAATATGGGGGCATTTACGAAGCCAAAAATAATCCAAAAAATCATGGGGCTGACACGTGGACTTTTATTCACTATTGACAAAGATGCCCTCATTAACTAGCGAGGCCCACACTTATTTCAACGACAGTTCAAACAATGAGAAGCCCTGAACCGCTAACAAGAACTACTCCAAGCTCAAATGCCCATGGCAAAGAAGATAACATAAGGAAATTAATGGTAGAATTATAACTAACTCCTACCTTTAAGCTTTCCTGTTTGAACTTTGAAGATAGATTCTTTTAATCAAAGAAATGCAATCACAATAAATCAAGGATTCATTGCAATTGCGTTTCTTTGATTAAAAGATTCTGGTTTTGGTTTTTGGAATTACTGTTAAACCAAGTCCGAGTCTTGCTAAGTGGCTGCCATCATTACAACTACAGTCATCATTGTCATAAAGGAAAGAGAGCAAGAGGACATGTGAATGCTGACTCATGGACAGCAGGGAAGACATTTTTATTATTGCTATGCTATTGCTCCGAGTGCTATGGTGTGCTGTTAATGAGCTGCTGCATGTGTGGAGTGCAGTCCTTGTCTTTTAAAAGTGTAAAGTTGTATATTGTAGTGTATATAACAAAGCCTTCCCGTAAGGCTTAAGTGTGGTGAATTATTAAGATCAGAAATTCTTACATGGTATCAAGAGCCCTAGCAGTCTAACGACTTAGATCTTTTTGTTTTTTTTTTTTTTTCTCCATGGCTGATACCACCAACGGCGCTGCAACTTCCAACCCTACTATGAATCCTTTCTCCTCCATGACTACGCTTGTCAACATAAAACTAGATCGAACCAACTATCCTTTGTGGTTGGCTCAGATCCTTCCAATCCTCAAGAGTCGTAACCTGATGGGATATGTTGATGGGTCCATCATCTGTCCACCCAAACATCTTCCTGGTGCTGCTGCTGTCAACCCTGCCTACACAATCTGGGTGCAGCATGATCAACTGATACTAAGCTGGATCAATGGCTCTCTCACACCATCTGTGTTATCCGCTGTCGCCAGCAAGAGGTCCTCCCATGATACCTGGGAGGCTCTAGAGCAACGGTATGCTTCTACGTCCCAAAACCGTATTTTGTTTCTTCGCAATGAACTGATGCAAACTAAGAAAGGTGACATGTCTATTGCTGATTATCTTGATCGAATGAACTCGATTGCTGATAACCTTGCCCTAGCTGGCAACCCCGTGAATGATGATGAACTGGTCCAGATTATCTTGAACAATTTGGGCCCTGCCTATGAAATGACAGTGAGTGCTGCTCAAGCACGTGATACTCCAATCGCGTATCCTACACTTGAGGCCCTCCTTCTGACTACCGAGAGACGCATGGCTGCACAGAATGTTCTGTCTGTGGAGGCTCCTCCGGTGAATGCTTTTGTCACTACCAGAGGTCGTGGTGGACGACTTCGTGGAACTGGACGTGGCGCTTTTCAGACCACACGTGGTGGTGGTGCGATCAATCCACGGGGGTTCTTTCCTCGCACCAATACTCAAAGGACAAACTCGGCATACAATGGTGAGAAAATTACTCCCACAGGAGAACGACTCACATGCCAGATATGTGGAAAACAAGGGCATCCTGCCCTAGATTGCTATCAAAGAATGAATGCAGCCTATGAAGGGAGAATTCCAGCAAAGCAGCTTACTGCCATGGCAACATCTTCTGTTCCTCTCAATCGGCAGAATAATGGACTGTGGCTTTTGGACACCGGTGCTAATGCTCATGTAACTCCAGACATCCAGAATCTGGTAAACCCACAAGAGTATAATGGTAATCAGAATGTGGGTGGTGTAGGTAATGATACTGGCATTTCTATCTCTCACATGGGTTCGAATCAACTACAAACACAATCTTGCTCATTTAAATTGCAAAATATTTTACGCTGCCCCACTGCTTCTACAAACATCATTTCTGCACACCGTTTTACCCTAGACAATAATTGCTATTTACTCATCTTTCCTCATTTCTTTCTTGTTAAGGACCTCAAGACCCGGAGGACGCTTTTCCGCGGGCAATGTGAGAATGGCTTATACCCATTTTTTGGTGGCAGTGGACAGATCCATAACCCTATTTCAGTGTGTCTAGGCATTCGAGTCTCGGCTCAAAAATGGCATTCACGTCTTGGTCATCCTGCGTCGTCTGTTATCAAGTTTTTAATTTCCAACAAACAAGTACCCATTCATGGTACTGCGGATGTAACGTTTTGTCATTCGTGTCCTTTAGGAAAAAGTACTAAGCTACCGTTTAGTACTTCTGAGTCTGTTTCCCAACTTCCCTTACAACTTTTACATTCCGATGTTTGGTGTTCTCCAGTTATTTCAACTGAAGGTTTTCGATATTATGTTTTGTTTGTGGACGATTATTCCAGGTACTCTTGGATTTTTCCCATGAAAAATAAGTCTGAAGTGTTTGAAATATTTGTTCAATTTAAAGCTAAGGTTGAAAATTTGTTTAATACCTCAATCAAAACCCTTCAATGTGATGAAGGAGGTGAGTACAAAAGTCGAAGTTTTCAACAGTTTCTTGCAACAAATGGCATTTCTCAACGGTTTTCGTGTCCAAAACACCCCGAGCAAAATGGCCTAGCAGAAAGAAAACATCGACATATTGTCGAAACAAGTATTGTCTTGCTTTCTCACTCTTCCCTTCCAAACAAATATTGGTTTGATGCATGTTCAACAGCAACTTATTTAATTAATCGATTGCCAACTCGAGTTCTGTCTCATAACTCGCCCTATGAGACATTATTTGAAAAACCTCCAAACTATGAAACCTTAAAGATGTTTGGTTGTAAGTGTTTTCCGTGGCTTGTACCTTATGCACAAAATAAACTTCAACCCAAGTCCAAACCATGTGTATTTTTAGGCTACTCACTGAATCATCAAGGGTATAAATGTTTGGACCTGTCCACCAGACGAATCTATTTGTCTCGCCATGTCCTATTCGATGAGGACTCATTTCCATTTAAGGAACTCACATCCTTGCGGGAAAACGTTGATAACACAGGTAGTTTTGCTTCTCCTGATCTTTTGTTCACATTTCCTATACTTTCGACAGATACTTCTCTCTCTTTGCTGAATCCTATCCCTCCTTTAGCATCCCCATCCCAGCCAAACATCACCACAACCAACCCGCACAATCCCATGTTATCTGCTCCTTCCAACCCTCAAACCACCTTATCTTTCCCTGACCCTAGTTCCACGAACCAAACTTTAAATGAGCAAGTCCCAGTTGTTGTGTCCCTCCCGCCTCATTCTCTGCCACCTTCAGACCATGATCGTGCTTCCATAAGGCCGCGCATGATGACTCGCTCACAGTCTGGAATACAAAAACCTAATCCTAAATATGCTATGCATGTCTCTACTGATCTTTCTTTCGTTGAACCAACCTGTTTTAGTCAGGCAGTCAAACACCACAAATGGAGGGAGGCCATGGTTCTCGAATTTAATGCATTGCAGCACTGTGGCACGTGGGAGCTTGTTCCTTATCATTCAAAAATGAATGTGCTGCCAAACAAATGGGTCTTTAAAATCAAACGCCGGGCGGATGGCTCTGTAGAAAGGCACAAGGCGAGGTTAGTCGCCAATGGATTTCATCAACAGCCTGGACTTGATTACACCGAGACCTTTAGTCCTGTGGTCAAGCACAGCACCATACGTCTGGTTCTTAGTTTGGCAGTTTCAAAAAAATGGCATATCAGGCAATTAGATGTACAAAATGCCTTCTTGCATGGATTTCTGAAGGAGGAAGTCTATATGCGACAACCTGCAGGTTTCATTGATGAGCAGCATCCAACACATGTCTGCAAATTGCAAAGGAGTATATACGGGTTGAAACAAGCTCCGCGAGCCTGGTTTCAACGTTTTTCAGAGTTTTTGCTTCAATTAGGGTTTCAGGCATCCACATGTGATTACAGTTTATTTGTTTTCAATAACTCTGGTGTCTACTTGATTTTATTGATCTACGTAGATGATATATTGTTGACAGGGAACAGTACTCGCCACATGTCTAGCTTGATATGTAAACTGGGCACTTTGTTTTCAATGAAGGACTTGGGGCCTCTTCATTATTTTCTGGGTGTAGAAGTAACCTATTGTGGTGATCAAATGCATTTGAATCAGGCCAAGTATGCTGTGGACTTGCTTCAGCGTACAAAGTTTTTGGATGCTAAACCAATTTCCACTCCTGTTTCCTGCGGACAGAAACTCAGTGCTTACACTGGTGAGCCACATGACAATTCCGAGATGTATCGAAGTGTTGTTGGAGCACTTCAGTATTTAACTATCACGCGACCAGATCTCTCCTATGCTGTAAACCAGGTTTGTCAGTTCATGCACTCTCCAAAGACTACTCACTGGATGGCAGTTAAGCGGATCCTTCGATATGTTAAAGCCACACACAATCATGGTCTTGTGTATAAACCTGGTACTGCACAACTTACAGCATATTCTGATGCTGATTACGCTGGGAATCCTGATACACGGCATTCCACAGGTGGTTTTTGCATTTACTTAGGGTCCAATCTCGTGTCTTGGAGTTCGAAAAAGCAGAAAACTGTCAGTAGGTCAAGTTCCGAAGCTGAATATCGGCAGCTTGCTTATACTGCTGCAGAAGTATCATGGTTCCGCTCTCTATTTCGTGACTTACACTTGCATCTTGATAGACCAACAATCTGGTGTGACAATGTTTCCTCCATTGCCCTTGCTTCAAATCCAGTTTTTCACTCCCGTACCAAACACTTGGAGGTGGATTATCATTATGTTCGTGAGAAAGTGGTTCGTCAAGAGTTATTTGTGAATTTCATATGTTCTCAAGACCAGATTGCTGATCTGTTTACCAAAGGATTGTCCTCTTCACGGTTCAAGCATCTTGTTTCCAAGCTTCCAGTTGTTTCTCCTCCTGTCAGCTTGCGGGGGGCTGTTAAACCAAGTCCGAGTCTTGCTAAGTGGCTGCCATCATTACAACTACAGTCATCATTGTCATAAAGGAAAGAGAGCAAGAGGACATGTGAATGCTGACTCATGGACAGCAGGGAAGACATTTTTATTATTGCTATGCTATTGCTCCGAGTGCTATGGTGTGCTGTTAATGAGCTGCTGCATGTGTGGAGTGCAGTCCTTGTCTTTTAAAAGTGTAAAGTTGTATATTGTAGTGTATATAACAAAGCCTTCCCGTAAGGCTTAAGTGTGGTGAATTATTAAGATCAGAAATTCTTACAATTACGTTCCGAAAAGTATTGGTTCAGGATTTGGGTGACCATTTTCGGTTTGGGATCCCATCTCGAACCACCCCTTACTACATCCAACAGATAGCACGCCTTGGCCAATCAGACGTCGACATATGACAGAAAATTCTACACATGCGGCCAGCCCTATGCTTTATAAATATCTCATCCTATGCCAAATTCTTGGTAAGATTTTGCTACGCAATTAAGCTCTAAACACTCTCTTAAGCATCGGAGGTTCATTGGCCAAACCCCCCTCTGCTCTGGGCGTGCAGATTTGGTTGTTAACAGAAGGTGTTTAATTTGGGTTGTAGATACAATTTCATCAAATCCGAAAAAGGCTGAACTTTTCTACCACATTCGTCATGTGAGATAGAAAATAGCCTAGGCATCAGAACAAAGAGTACATAATGATCAAAGATAAATTGCATGAATCTTATGAAAATTGGAGTTTCTATGAAATATCCATCCATCCATCCTGGAAACGGATCAGCCATGCATTGAGCTAATTACTCGTGTCATGCATGTGGCATACTAATTAACGAACTAAGCCTAAGCCTATACTTGTGGTTGGTCTCATGGCTTTATAACATTGTACGTCAAAGAAAACAATTCACTTCAAATAAATAGAGAGCCTGATGAGATCCTTTGGTTAAACAGCTTAAAATTATAACGATAAGTATAGAGTAGACCCGTACAGAATGGATAATAAATAAATCACAATAAAACAGAAAGGAAGAGTGCAGTTCAATCAAGCGACTTTATCTGAAGCCCTTGAAGGTCATCCCCTACATGTGCGATCGAGCTCAAGCTATGGCGACTGCGTCTCCAGCTGTTTGAAATTTTGAATTAAGATCAAACCTAAAATTATTAAACCTAATATGAATGCTAATAATGCATATAAAATTGCGGCCATCCAATCAAAGGCGAAAATCCCAAGGAGGCTTAGTAGCTGGTTTTCCAAGCATTGCTTTAGAAACAATCAAGAATCCATAATTATATTGCTTCGTATTTTCTTGGGATCGTTTATTGCTTTAAATAGTTCCCTTTAACTAACTAGAAAACTAGATAACAAGAGGTAGTCCGAAGTCACTATGAAGCGCGTGGATTGTATATGATCATTAAGGATCAAAATTAAGATTTTGGTGGGGATCATTGGCTTAAGTCTATATTTATTAATTTAACATTTTGTATGTTTACTTACTTAAAAATGGAAGAAGCCATGAATTGTATGAGAAGGAATTTGGATGAGAATTGAGCACGGGATAAACAGTACCACGCCTTGGTTATCTCATAACTCTTCGTACCCAAAATTCATGTATGACCCAATTTTTTATTTTTTAGTTGTTATTAAACACATAATACAACATAAGCCTAGTAAACGAGTCGTGTTGTTTTCGTGTTATACATGTTATCTTAACGAGTTGTGTCGTGTCAAATCTATTAAAATAATATATTCTTAACAGATGATCCAATAACAAGCTGATTCGTTAACGAGTCTTGTCATTTCAGGTCGGATTAACGGGTCAATAAATTGACATGCCTAATTTATAGGTCTGGCAAACAATATCTTATCGGGTCGCCCGACAACAAACCAATACGTTAATGGGTTACCCGATAACAACCCAACTTGTTAACACGTTGACCCAAAACCCGTTATTTTCGTGTCCAATTAATGGGTCGTATAAGAAATTGTCAAGCTTGACACAACATGAATGAGAATGATATACTTGTTTCTTACAAATTCATTCCTTGTAAGTAAACATGTCATTTAAATTTTGGAACCCTTACCTTGTATTCAGCCAACTATTAGATCCACCGTTCCTAACAATCTTCACCTTAAATCAAATTATGACATTATTAACCTCTTATGAGCATGCATATGTGCTTAGTACAAAAAATGTGGGAATGCTAGTCCTAGATTTCTGTGGTTAGGGTTTGTTGTTCTTCTTTCCCCAATTTTCTGAATTACTTGCACAAAAAGTGAACTAAGAATAAAAAAACGAAATAGTTATCAAACAGACTCTAAATTAACTAATAGATTTCTAAAAATAATGTTCCTCAAAAACTCAATTGGTTTTAGATCTCTACATACCGTGATCCCAAATAATGCCGCACATTGTCGTATATTAGATGTTTGCCATCATAACACATACACAAGACATTGTTATTAGCTTTAAAAAGGCACAAGAGGAAGGTAATCCTGTTTGTTTTTAAATATATATCGAACCAAAATTAATATAAAGTAAAATCTCTTAAGAAGCATGGCTAGCTGTTATTGATGAGTAGATTGGATGAGAGGGTAGCCACTCTCCAAGATACGCAGGTGACGAAGATCGTGCCCAAGGGTAAATTATACCAAAAAAGCCATCCTAGTCGACTCATTCCAATTCCATAGACTTGCTTTTTACGATAGCTTTAACCATCCCCGTCGGCGTAGTTACCGGCCGTCAACCTTTTCCCATAAATCATCATCCCCCCGGTTGACACTCAGCATGATATTTAAGCCTCATGACACCATCCCCAGGTAAAATTTCATTCATTGCTCAAACTCAAAACACATAGCGAGAAGAGCGCCAGCTAGCTAAATTGCTAGTGCAATACTACTGCTGTGGATATCGATTTTTAGATACATTGCAATCAAGTCATACATATTTGATATCGGTAAGTGATTATCGATGGCAAATTCTTCGAGTGGTGGTGTGCCTCCGGGGTTCCGATTCCACCCTACGGACGAAGAGCTACTTCACTACTATTTGAAGAAGAAGGTGTCCTTTCAGAAGTTTGACATGGAGGTCATTAGAGAGGTGGACTTGAATCAGATGGAACCTTGGGAGTTGCAAGGTATGAAAACTTGTTGATCTGTTTTGCAATTATAAATATTCTACTTTGAGCTTAATTATGATCTAGTTAATTTGTTCAAGCGCTGCAATCCTTTCTAATTAATAATAAGCTGGAAACAAGAAAGAAATGATTGGTTTTCTCTCCAAGGTTATTGTCTTTGCACGATAGTGATTGGTTTTATTAAGATTTGTTTTCACAATATCGTCATGCATGTACTTTATATAGTTCTCAGTCGAATTATATTTACACACTAAGAGTTTAAACTGATCATCATTTGTATATGAAGCCGTTTTATTTTTCCCATTTTTACACAATTCCAGAATAGAATAAATTTAACGTTTAAGAGATTCGTACAAGTTTCTCAATTTTTGCAATACCATTAAAAATGAAAATATAAACAAAAGTTGCTCAGACACACACACCCCAAGAATTCAACATGTATTATTGATCATTTGCATATATTAACATATAATTGATCATTTGTATATGTCATATGAATTCGTTCTTTTTTTACATAATTAATTCTAGAATAGAATATATTAACATATGAATGAGGAGAAATGCTAAGGGAATTACTCTCTCAATAGTGGGATTCTCTATAGACTCTATCACCTCATGTTTTGGGTACAATATTTTATAATGTTAGTAAAAGAATTGACGTTAAATTGTGAAGTGACAGAGTCCATGGCCTACTTTTGAGAGAATATCTTAGCATTTCTCATGAAAGATTTGAAGTTTCTCAATTTTGCAATTCCATGAAAAATAAAAGTTGCACACATGATTGTAAATAATATAAGAGAAGAAAAAATGATAAGGAGCTCCTCTCAAAAGTGGGACTCTCCATGAGCTCTCCGCCATCTTATGTTTTTTGTCCAAACTCATAAGAGAAATGCTAAGAAGATTGTCAAAAGTGGAACTCTCCATGACTCTTCACCATCTAATGCTTTTGGCACAATTTTTTATAAGATTAGCACAAAAATTGTAAAAAAAAAAAAAAATGAGGTGACGAAGAGTCCATAAAAAATGTCACTTTAAAAGACTCTCCTTATCATTTCTCATGATATAAAATATTTGTTGAGTCTTGACTAGTAATACGCACCAGACTCAACAGTTAATTAGATAAAAAGGGAAAAGGATCCTCACCAGATTCTTTTTCTGGGGATCCCGTGATCATGATCATTCATCGTACATCGTACGGTCAAAAATCATTTCAAAATTTAAAATTTAAAATTAAATATAAATAGTACCTAACGAAAACTAACCGCACGATATACGATGAACGATCACGATCACAAGATCCCAGGAAAAAAATCCGGTGAGGATCCTTTTCCGATATAAAGAACACCTTGGTTGGGTTGAACAGTTTATATATATGATTAGTCAGGTAAATCAGTGGACCAGGATATGTACATTCTCTTTTACAAAATATTGAAATACATATTGCTAATTTGCTATAAATTAACCTAGATCAGAACAACGGGGGTCATATCTCTGAGGCCATTTTAAATTAATGACATAGTTATATACAAATGCAACCCTAAACCCCATCTACATCTGTAATTAATTTTTGTTTGTTTGTTTGATGCACGCGTGTACGCACAGAGAGATGTAGGATTGGGTCGACTCCACAAAACGAGTGGTACTTTTTCAGCCACAAAGACAGAAAGTACCCAACAGGGTCGAGGACAAATAGGGCCACAAACGCTGGGTTTTGGAAGGCAACAGGGCGGGACAAATGCATCAGAAACACCTTCAAGAAGATTGGCATGAGAAAAACCCTTGTTTTCTACAGAGGCAGAGCTCCCCACGGCCAAAAGACTGACTGGATTATGCATGAGTACCGCCTTGAAGATGGCGATGATCCTCAAGGAAACCTATTTAGTGTATGCACTACTTGTCCCCATCTCCATTTCATTTTCATCACTCTATATATATGTCATCTCGTCAATTTATGTTATAACCATAACATAAATAATCAGAAAATTTACTAGCTAGGGTTTAAGGTTTTTCTTACGTAATATACCTATTAGTCGAAGATTTTAATTTGTATCCATAAATATATATTGCATATATGCAGGAAGATGGGTGGGTGATCTGTAGAGTTTTCAAGAAGAAGAATTTATTCAAGGTTGCAAATGAAGGAGGAAGCTCTAGCATGAACTCTTCAGAGCATCAGCAGCTCAACAATGCATCAAGCAACAGCCAATTGCAAGCTCGCTCCTTCATGCATAGCCACAGAGACAACCAGTACTTACTACGCCAACAACACCATGCAGCAACCCAAGAACTAAGCAATAACTCAAGCCTTCACTACGCCCACCTGCAGCCCCCGCCTCACTACTCTCTTTTCCAATACCAAGCCCTTATCCCGACCCTCGCCCACAAGCCTCATTCCTCCTATGACGACTACTCTTCCCAGCTCCCCTCCGACGACTCACCTGCCCACGGCATGGTCAAGCAGCTCATGACAAACCCTAGAGACTGTGAAAGTGGTAGTGAGGGTCTCCGCTACCAACCTTGTGAACCAGGGTTAGAGGTTGGCACGTGCGAACCAGATCATCAACCAAATATGGTTGCAGAAGGAGCTGGAACGGCTGGCGGAAGAGATAATAATCATGATCACCAGGGGATGAGTGAATGGGCTATGCTCGATCGCCTGGTTACTTCTCATGATCTTGGAAATGATAAAGACTCGTCGTCCAAAGGAACAGCCAGGTATGAGGATGCAAATGCACCCTCTTCTGTCAACCAAATTAACCACCAGCACCTGTCGTTGCGTGGAGAGATGGATTTTTGGGGCTACGCAAAATAATATTGGCGTGTCGGTTCCATTATTATATATCAACGGATTGGATTATTGACGGATTAGAGCTAATTTACCAAACATTTGGGCATTCCCTTTAGCTAGACATTAAAAATATTGGACATTTTTCTGGTTCTTAATTAATTTGTTGTGAATTTTGAATTAATTTGTTAATACAAAAAGACTTAGTTAAAATGGTTGCCATTGATAAACCATATATATTGTTGTTATTGCATAAGCCCCTGCTGTTCCTGCCTACTGGTCAGGAAGGATTCAAATTGTATTGCGATCCTTATACATTGATACTGTTTTCAGGCAGTATATATTTTTAAAATGCAGCCTTAATTCCTAAATTCACATTTGAAATTTGTTCTATCTTACAAAGATAATTTTATAAATAAAATATTTTTTCAATAAAAAAATTGCAAGGGCATATCATTGTCACATATATGCAGTGTTTACAATATTCATGAATTGTTGATATTTTTTATTGAAATATTCGAAAAATCAAGAATCAATATGGAAAGGAGAGTGTGAAATGAAAACTTACCCTATATTGCGAGATATAGGAAAATCAATAAATATCGATGTAATTTATCGATTCACTACATAAATTTTTGATTCACTACATAAATTTTGCAGGGACCCATTGTAGATTTCGTACTTTTAAATTTTTGAGAAATTTTTCTCTAATTTCGACTGCATTTGAATGACCCACCACATTGCAAATTTTTTTAATTTCTATAAAATATAACCAATTGTTGTAAATGTTATTTATAAAGTGGCTGTCCACATTCTTGGTTCTATGTAATATGTTAATACTTCAGTACTCATTTTGAAATGTGGTGTGAATGTCGCACATGTGTTTGTGTAAGAAAGCTAACCAAAGTGGACTTTGGTGAAAGTCATTAAATGCATTAGATGAAAATGTCATAAAGAGGTGAAATATTTTCTTCTTGTATGTAAGAAGTTGTCGGATCAAACTCCTGTAAATAGAGGCATGTTTGTAACTTCATTACAACACACCAGATCAAAAGTGAAAAGCAATAATTCCACAACTTTTGGATGAGTGGGATAAATGAAGTCCAACTCTCTAATCTCATGTTTATCAAGGCTTAAGGAACTTGGACTTGGAAAATTTGTCTTCCTAGTTCCTACTCCCTAGTAAGATGTACTCGTGGTGGGGTGTAGTGTATTTTGCAGGGTTGCCAAAAGCTTATTTGAACTGGTGTAGAACATTTTTTTTGGGGCTTAAAATGCTTAAGTGATTATTTTCAGCATGATATATGTTTAAGCAAAGATTAGAGGGTTTGAAAAGGTTTATAGATTCGGTTAGTGTCTATATGAAATTACTGACTAATTAATTGGGCGAGGATGAAATTCGTATACCAGATTTGATGTTTACCATGGGGATGTTCCTTTTGATAGTTCAAGCGGCACCAATTGTTGTTAACCAACAAAAAGGAAGATGTTTGCCAAAAGCTTATTGAATGAATGACAAAATGTGTGACTATGAAGGGAACGCAGCAACCCATGAACTGGAGTTAGCTCATCTGTATTTGTTGACCAAGCAGCCTCAAAATACTGGCGGAAGCAGAATCATTCTTCGATCAACCACTCGAACCTTACCCCGTGTTAGAGTTAGTACAGGCGTTCACTTGTATCTATCTTTCTGTCAAAGAATGGCATGTGACAAGCACGAAGACTGTTCCTTGCGAGGAGGTTTGACCGTTGGATCCAATATGGATATAATATATCATACAAGCAAATCATGAGTAAATTACCACTTGAGTAAATAGTAAATACCAAGCGCAATTTGAGAAAACAATTTGGAGATTTGGTTTGCATCAAGCAGCCTTTTCGCATACCACTAAACTCCCTGGATGGATGGTAATGACCTGTTTCTTATATCCCAACCAATCGATTTGCCAACTCAAACATATTGTTCCTTATGTGAAATAACTCTGGTATTTCATTTCTTAATGAATAAGATATTACAATCAGGTTTATATACAACTTTGGAAAAAAGCTTAGTAACTAATTACACCTAGTTAACTCACTAAACTAGTATTAGTTAGATGGACAGTTGTAACAAATTTGTAACAATATTACAACTAACCATTTGTGTATCTCTTTACACCCCCTCAAGTTGAACGGAGGAGGGTTGAGTGAAAGCTTGGACTAGAGATATTGAAACTGAGCTTTGGAAAGAGACTTGGTATGAATATCAACAACTTGTTGTTGAGTATTGATGTATTGCACTTGGAGCAATTTGGCAAGAACAAGTTCATGAATGTAGTGGTAATCAATTTCCACCTACTTTGTGCAAGCGTGAAAGATTGGATTGGAGGCTAGAGAGATAGCAGAAACATTGTCACACCAAAGGGTAGGAATAGTAGTGAGTTGGAAAGCCACATCTTTGAAAATTTTATACACCCATGTGAGTTCAACCGTCGTGTGTGCAAGAGATCTATATTTAGCCTCGATGGAAGATCGAGCAACCATATGTTACTTTTTGGCACTCCAACTAATCAAATTTCTACCCAAATAGATGCAATAGCCACTGGTAGATCTTTGATCAAACACACAGCCTGCCTAATCTGCATCAGAGAAGACTGTAAGATGCAAGGGACTCTTCTTGAACCACATACCTTGATCAATTGTACCCTTTAAGAATTGTAATATCCTTTTGACAACTTGAAAGTGTAAATCCCTTGGGTAGTGAAGAAATTGGCAGACATGATTCACTGCAAAGGAAAGATCAGGTCTTGTCCAAGTGAGATACTATATTGCCCCTACTATGGATCTATATTTTGTGGGATCAGCCAAAAGAACACCAACATGATCAAGCTTGTGAGTTCCCAAAGGAGTAACATAAGGTTTACATCCTTCCATGTGTGTCTTGACTAAGAGATCTAAAGCATATTTGCTTTGAGACAGAAAAATACCTTCATTTGATCTATGAACCTCTAAGCCAAGAAAGTAATGAGTAATGTAATGGTCCTAAATCCTTAATTGGAAATAAGGAACTAAGTTGCTTAATAAAGTGTTGACACAGAGAGGTATTGGGACCAGTTACCAAAATATCATCCACATATACAAGTACTATCATAGGGAATGGTTGAAGCTTCACAAATAGAGAGCAATCAAATTGTGAATTTGTAAAACCAAGGGAGACTAGAGTTTGAAAGAGCTTGTCATACCATTGCCTAGGGGCTTTCTTCAATCCATATAGAGATTTGTTGAGTTTGCAAACATATAAAGGCTTGGAGGAATCAATGAAGCCTGGAGGTTGTTGCATAAAAACTTCTTCTTGGAGATTGCTATGAAGACAGACATTGCTGATGTCAAGTTGGTTTAAGAAACAATCATATTGCACTGCAAGAGTGAGAAGGATTCAAATAGTAACAAGTTTGGCAACCAGACTAAAGGTCTCTTTGAAATCAATTCCTTCTTGTTGATGGAAGCCTTTAGCAACAAGGCGTGCTTTTTATCTATCAATGGAGCCATCCGGTTTCCTTTTGATTTGAAATACCCACTTGTAGCCTACCAAATTTTGATAGGGAGAGGAAGATACAAGAGTCCAAGTGCATGTGGATTGAAGAGCTTGAAACTTTTCAAGAATTGCTTTATTCTAGTGATCATGTTTGGAGGCTTACAAATAGGTTGTAGGCACAAATGAACTTGAATCAATAGGATGTTTTGTAGCTGCTAAAACTTTAGGCTTGAAAATTCCAGCTTTAGGCCTGGTGATCATGGGATGAGTATTTGTAGAAGCTGAAACTGGAACTGAAAGTGGAGAAGTATGAAGCTCCTGAGATGAAGTAGGCTCTTGAGGTTGTTGTGGATGTTAGGATTGATAAGAGACTAGTGGTGTTGAAGAAGAAGTGTCTCGAGAAGAGCATGAACTTTGTCTATGACGTAATTGTGACTCTGAAAGTGGCTGTGTTGCAGGTATGTGTGATTGAGAAAATGGCAATAAGAACTCAGTTGATGTAGTTGGTGTTGCAGAAGAAGACCACTGTGAAAAACTACTATAGAGTAAAGAGGGGTCATGAAATGGAAAATGATCTTCATTAAAGAGAACATGCCTTGAGATATAAACCCTGTTAGAGAGCACATCTAAGCACCTATAGCCTTTATGCTGAAGACTATAGCCCAGAAATACACATGGTTTACTTTTACCATCTAACTTAGAATGCACATAAAGTTTGAGCCAAGGATAGCAACAGCAGCCAAACACTTTCAACTTTGAATAATTAGGAGACTTATTAAAAAGAATTACCCATGGAGACTTGTAAGATCCAGAAATAGGCAACCTATTGATAAGATACATTGCAGTAGAAAATGCTTCTACCCAAAATATGTGTGGAACTTTAGAAGCAACAAGAAGTGTCCTTGCAGTTTCAGTGAGATGTCTATGCTTGCGCTCAACACACCCATTTTTGCTTAGGTGTGTGTGGGCAGCTAAACTGGTGAGAAATACCATGCTGAAGTAAGAAAGAAGTAAATGTACAACTGGTGAACTCACCCCCTAAATCTATTCTGAAAGTCTTGATTTTATTGCCAAGTCAGTTTTCAACATATGTTTTGAAAATTACAAAGATAGAGAAGATTTCAGACTTTTCTTTTAAAGGAAACATCCAACTATATTTGTTAAACTCATCCACAAAGAGTACATAGTACTTATAGCCACTAACAGATGAAACTGGACAGGGACCCCAGACATCACAATGAACTAAATCCAAGCTATTAGAAACAGTTGTAGTACTATATGAAAATGGCAACTTGTGATTTTTGCCAATTGCACAGTCTGCACAAAAAAACTTAACAGAAACAAAACTATTAGGGGCAAGTTTATTAGTATGTAGAATCCTTATGAGAATAACTATTGAAGGGTGACCAAGCCTTTTGTGCCATTATTGTAATGAAGCTTGAGAGCTAACAAGCACAGAGTATGAAGCTTTGAGTGGCTGACCTTGCAAAAGATAGAAACCATTCCTAACTGGGCCCCAAAAAAACATCTTCCCAGTGGAACGATCCTGGATTACAGAACCATCAGAATCAAGAGTTAAAGAGCAATAATTGTCTCTTAAAAATTAATACACAGATAGCAAATTGAATTGCATCATTGGTACATGGAGTACATTATTTAAGCGAAAAGCAGCATGTGGTGTTTTAAGAACAGATGAACCGGTGTGGTGGATTGCCATACCTTGTCCATCACCAGCATAAACCTTGTCTTTACTAGAGTAA
Organism: Pyrus communis; assembly: GCF_041283825.1. Classification (NCBI taxonomy): domain Eukaryota; kingdom Viridiplantae; phylum Streptophyta; class Magnoliopsida; order Rosales; family Rosaceae; genus Pyrus; species Pyrus communis. Next base: position 253,093 of record NC_142574.1, read on the forward strand.
GGGATACGAGAAGAGATTTCTGAGATATCATTGGTGACATGAGCAGTGGCGCTAGAGTCCAGAAGCTATGTAAGCTAAGAACAATACGCAGTATTGGCACACATAGCAACAAGCTTAGCAAGTGGAATCTTTCTAGCAAAAGCATGGTTCATTCGAGTATAGTAGTCAATTGCCTCATGATCAAAGGAGTTGCAAATTTGACAGGGAGACCGATTACCAGAATTACAATTATAACCACCAGAATTGCAATTATAGTTGCCATAATGATTACTAAAATTACCAGTGTCATTGCCAAAATTGTTGTAATTGCCACGATAATTGCCTCTACCTCGATTGTTTTTCTGAAAATTACCTCGGCCACAATTATTGCGCTGAAAATTACTACGATTGTTGTAGTTGGAATGTTGAACAGCATATGTCTATGAGAGAGAATGCGTAGGTAAGAAACCTTGTTGTAGAGGCAGAGCTTAAGCAGCAAAGGCTTGAAATGGTTCTATGGCAAAAGATGAATGAGCTTTCTTCTTCCAATGCATGAAAAGTTCTTTGTTCAAGAGTAAACCATGAAGCTCATCTAAGGAAGTAGATGAAATTCGAAGCATGATAGAATCAATGAAGGATTCATAATCATCAGATAGGTCATTTAGAGTGACAGCAATGAGATCTTGTTCCAAGATTGGCAGCCATAAAAACATCTGAGATGCCTTTGATACGCTGCAGATAATCAGAGATAGGTTGATTGCCTTTCTAAATAGCATGAAGGCGCTATCTGTGTTGATGAATGTGAGCAGCCGAGACTCCGCCAAATTGTTAGTCAAGATTCTGCCATAATTCTCAAGATGAAGTAACATTGACGGTGAACGAAATAAGGTCTTCAGAAAGAGTTGAATTCAACCAGATGAGGATATTTTGATCATTTTCAAACCATATCTCGAAGTCAGGATTAGGTACTCCAATACTCACACCAGATTGATCAAGAACAAATGGCGGTGGACATTTCTCCGATCCATCAATGATGTCTGTAAGTTTATATCGTTGGAAAATTGGAGCGAAAAGAGCTTTCTAGGCCTAATAATTGTCCTTCTTAAGCTTTGTAGGAACCATACAACTGATATTTTGGATGGAAATTGAAGAGATCGAAGAGAAATTCGAAGAATTAGGGTTTATCGGAGCAAAATTTGATGAGAAAGGGGTGGGATTCGGAGTGAAATCTTATGGGTTTGCAGGCGAAGAAGTAGAAGATGCCATTGTCAATCAAGATTTGCAGAGCAAGAAGCAAATTTGATAGAGAAATTGAAGATTGCAGAGGAAGCTAGGATCGGTGCATGAGCAAAGAGGCTCTGATACCATATGTGAAATAATGAATAAGATATTACAATCAGGTTTATATACAACTTTGGAAAATAGCTTAGTAACTAATTACACCTAGTTAACTCACTAAACTAGTATTAGTTGCATGGACAGTTGTAACAAACTTGTAACAATATTACAACTAACTATTTGTGTATCTCTTTATTCCTGAGGCCGAACGAACACAGCATTCAACAACATACATGATGCACTACACATATATATAAGCGGCGGCGGCGGCTGAAACTAATTCAATACCAGAACCAGTGGTTTTGTTTCCAGTTGCAACCAACAACACCTTCGGAGAAAGGATCCAGGGAGTCCACTACCTCAAGTTGTGCATCACCTCCCAACGTAATCATCTACATCCACATAACACAAGTAAAACGTCAGGAGCAGGAGTGAGAACAAGACACAAAGAAACAGATTTCAAGCGCACAAGCGATGCCACTGCTAATTCAAACTGTTGAACATGGTCACTTCCATAAAACAAAACATGGAGAGACAGCATAACAGGATCACCTGATACATTTCCTTTCACTTTCTCTGACATATTTTTATGTTCATCAATCAGCTGCACAAGATAAAATCAAATTATATAGCAGTAAAGACACGATCTTCTTTTTCAATATTACCTACGTGCACACCGACATTTCTCTTTTTTTTTTATGTGGGTTTTAAATACTGCAAAATAAGAAGCACGACGACAATAACATGCCGTTGCCAGGTCTAACCGGAAACTATGTGAGATTGGTACATGTAGGAATTCAAGATCTTCAGCTACAAGGGTGTTTTGCAGTGTTGCATAAAACCAAAAGGACGTGGAGCGCATTCTGGAAAGCTTACGTTGACCTCCTTCAAATTTGGCAAGAGAGGAAATTGCTTGCTTTCCTAAGATATTAAAATACTTGAAATCATAGTTTCATAATTCCCCGATAAACCCGCATGCAATGCATTCAACTAATATTTTCTGGAGTAACAAGCTTGCACTCATCCAAAGCCTAATATCTTCAGATTTTTTATTAACGCATTGTATTTCAATTTCTTTATTCTAAGCAATTTAATTCAAGCACTCTGCTTTTCAATTCTTTATTTTACGCACTTTCCTTGCTGTTTTGTAGTTTCAATTTTTATTTAAGTTCAAAGTACCTTCATCTTCTATACGCACTCGTTCCCAATTTAATTTACTCTTTCAAGTCTATTCTCTATTCCTTTTCTAATTCCATATTCCCTTCTACCCATCCATTACATGAAGTTGGTTGTTCGTTGAACGCCTTGCCTTCAAGGTAGAGAAAACCTAGGCCGAGAAAAGGAACAAACACAAATCACACTCATATCTTTTTTACGTAGGTCAATCTAGGTCACGTGGTGACGCACGCGCGCATCTAATCTAAAGAAGGACTGAAAATCCTTATAGGCCGTCTGGTCCAGCCAAAAAAAGAAAAACATTTTTGACACAATTGGTGAGACGCTCTATATGGACAAACAATAGGGGTCACAATACCCATGTTGGCCGGTTAACTACAAGGGCTTCCGCAGTCAATATGGTGGCCCATATGCATCTAACGCACAATATGGCTTTAATAGCTAATATAATTAGTGTAGTGCTATTCACACATCATTTTTACTTCTCACACATCATTTTTACTTCTCACACATTCTTTTTAATTTTTAGTCGTTGGATCGAATGAATTGAAAAAGATTAATAATCAAAATTAATAAAAGTGTGTAGAAGGTAAAAATGAGTGTATAAATAGTATTATCATATAGTTATAATGGTCGATGCAATATAATTATAATCTATTTAAATCCCTTTGTAACTGATGACAAGATGTGTGCGGAGTTTTGTAAGTAAAGATGGAAGGTTAATTTGGTTGCTTTTGAGATTGAACTCAAACATAAAAGACTAAAAGCGAATTTGAACCATATTATTACTAGCGTATTGGAAGCTAAGCCCACCCGTCTTCTTTAATGTAGATAATAGAGGGGGAAAATACCGAAAATTCCAAACTGAACCAAAAAAAAATCCCGAAACCGAACCGAAAAAATCTCAAACCAAATATCCCCAAATTTTCAGTACCCAATCCTGAACCGATCCTGAAATTTTGGTAAGGGAATTGGTCTCACATTTTCATTTGTTCGGTAATCCCGAACCAAACCAAAATAAAAAATGTATTTATATTATTTAATTTTAAATATATATTTAGAATTGTAACAACCATCAGATTTGGTTGAGATTTCAACCGTTGAATCCAAATAAAACCCCCATTCAGTCACTCTCTCTCTCGACCTCACCTCACTCTCCTTGCCGATTTTTCTCGATCTCTCAAGTGACTCCCCTCCTCACCGTCTTGGAATCCGGCCACACCCACATCACACAAGTGACTCACCTCTCTCTCGACTGACCTCACTGATCCCTCTCTTTCTCTCTCTCTCTCTCTCTCTCTCTCTCTCTCTCTCTCTCTCTCTCTCTCTCTCTCTCATCCCTCACTGTGGAGCCTTACTTCACCACACAGAGCCACGACCACTGCTCTCTCTGTCTCTCTCGTGATTATCTCTATCAAACACTTAAAGTCTGAGAGTCTTCTTCATCCAGTGCACTGTGCACTAATTCTCCCCCAAATCAGGTAAACTTTGGAATAAATTTATTGTTTGAAATTTAATTTAGGGTTTGACTTCTAGATTAAGGTTTGCGAAATTTGTTCATGTTTTGGATTGGATGTTCATGATTCCAACCCTAATTTAATTTCTATATTTATGTTTACCATCTAGTTACTGCTAAAACATATGGTATTCCCATAGATAAAATCTTTAGACTCTATCCTTTGTGGATTTTGAATGAAAATAATGCCTCTAGATGTGGATAGGAACTCTTTCTCGAAAAAAGAATAAAAAGATAGAAAGGTAATAACAGTATGATACTTTACTGGAATTTGGTTGACCCCAAAGTTTCAAGATGATTTGCATAGGTATTAATTAGCGTCTTTTATTTCTTTTGGGTGAGATAAACGATGTATAGTTTGAAATTGGATTCACCAATTATTAGATATGGTTTCATACACCCTGCTGCTCTGATGGGCAGTTGGAACTCAAATGTGTTGCTGCTGCATCAATCGATTTGCCACGGAAGCTCCACTGTATATTAGCTAGCCATTGCTGTTTAGAGATCTTAGGTTCACATAAACAGAACGTCTCCTTGTATTCTACAGCAACTTTAGTGTTTATCGCTGGAGTTAACTTGAGAGTTCCGAGTTGAAGGTTATTGTCGTTTAAGTGCCTTCCTGTCCACTTTTTAACAAGATTCATAGGGTTAACTTTAGTGTTTATCTTCACTGTTTAACCTCACGGTGGTGGGATGATTAATAAAATAAAAGACCTTAATTGCTAACTTTAGCATTTGGAAGATGTTGCTACTGTTTTTTTCCCAATTTTTTATAGGACCTAGAATCTGCTTGTATTTTTCATAGGGTCAAGGCACTGTTAGCACTTGGAAGATATTGTTAACTCCTCAACTATTTGAATGCAATAAGCCCAAACTATGCACTGCAGATAGAGTCCGCAGACTCATATTTCAATTGTTTTTTAAATGTGTCCCGGCTAAAAAAAATGTAAAATTATGTTAGTTAAGAGACTATGAACCATTGAAAATTCAACATTAATACTCTATCTTCATTGACACTAGGAGGTCTTTGTATAAGGTGAAGTTGGCCCCCTTGAATTGAGCTTAAGGAGATCGGTCCTCGGTTTGAATTGAGGCTTTTTAAGGTTAGTACTTTATCTTCATTATTGAGAAATTTGTGCTTCTTGCAAGGATATAGTACGTGTTTCATTTTGCATTCACATGTTTGTGTTGTTTATGTCGTATGGTATTAGTTAGATATAAATAAATATGAATTCTCTTTATGAATAGATATGAACTCTTTTTAATTGTTTCTTCTTAAGAAATGCCATTTAGCATGAATAGATTTAAAATTTAATGTTGTGCTTACTTTGTACATATTGAATATGTTATTGCATTTGAATTGGATATCTGATTTATTGTATTGGAATTTGGATATATGTGTGGTTGTGATATATTAATGTGCATTATTATTATATTTGTTAGGATGGATGGGTCTAGTAGCCAATCTAATACACCTATGGTCTCGGTATTAGGAAAACGAAAACAAATCCAACCTGGTGGTACCCTTCAACTAGGCACTCCCTCACCTCAAGATTATTTGCATGATGATTATTATGAGGATTGTTGGGATGATGATCTGGATGTGGAGAAGGATATTTCATTAGAACAAGTAGAAGAATAAGGAGAAGAGGGAAAAGGAAGTAGAAGTAGTGAGAGAATGGGAAGGTCCTCCTAAAAAAAAAAAGGGCAATAGGAGAAAGGGCCCAAGTCCGACGTGGAACGATGCTAAAAGGGTAACAACCACCAATTATAATGGGGTGGAATTGTACATGACCGAATGCATGCATTGCAAACTCTTAGTACCTACACACCTTAGAATTCATGAGATGGCGGGAATTCTTAAGCATTTGAATAAATGTATGGGTTCTAGTCTCTTTGAGAGTGTGGTTTCGAACCAAGCAACATTGACACAACTGACAATGGGAGGTGCAGTTGTCACTCACACTTTCAGTCAAAAAAAGACTTGATATGAGATGTGTAAGGTGGATTATAATAGCGGAGATGCCTTTTAGGGTGGTCGATCAAGAGGACTTTCTAGCTTTTATTTGTGACTTGAATCCAAAGTACAAACTTCCTAATAGGCATAAGGTGGCGGGAGCAGTTTTGGAGTCGTTTTTCAAAGAGAAAGCGAAAATAAAAGTGTAATTGAGGGTTTGAGAGTGAGTATTACGACCGATACTTGGACTTGGATCCAAAAGATAAACTACATGGTCATCACGGCCCATTTTTTGGACACTACTTGGGCATTGTATAAGAGGATCCTAAACTTTGTCCAAGTTATTTCTCACAAGGGTGATGACATTGGAGGGGTGTCTAGAGGTTTGCTTGAATGATTGGGGCATAGACAAGATGTTTAGCATTACCGTTGACAATGCTAGTGCAAATGACACCGTTATTGCATACATGAAAGGAAGACTCAAGTTAAATGGTACTCTTTTACTAGACGAGGCTCACTTTCACATGAAGTGCACTTGTCATATCCTCAATTTGATAGTTAAGGATAGAATGGCGGATCTTAGTTGTGAGATTGATACCATAAGAAATTGTGTGAAGTTTATATACTCATCCCTGGCAAGGTTAGAGTCTTTTAGGGAATATTGTGTCTTGTTGAGACTTGATAGGATGTCAAGTATCCCTTTTATGTTGTCACAAGGTGGAATGCCACCTATGAAATGCTTAATAGTGCTTTCAAGTTTAAAGAAGTGTTCTTTAAGATGGTCTTTGAGTGTGACTCTTTTATTGCTTACCTTATAGAGGAGGTCTCGAAAGAGGTTGATGGGGTAACAACAAAGGCCAAGTGGGTGGGTCCTCCAGAGGTGGATGATTGGGAGAGGTTAGTGAGTTTTACTGACTTTCTCAAAAAGTTTTATGATGCCACCTTGACATTGAGTGCAACCCTTACTCCAACATCACATTTAATATGTAGCATGGTGATTACTTTGCAAGTGGAGATAGAAGAACAAATTTTAAACACCTCTAATGCCACTTTGCAAAGTGTGGCTACCTCAATGAAGCTCAAGTTTCACAAATATTGGGGTGACATTGAAAATGTGAACCTTATTCTCTTTGTAGCCCAAGCACTCGACATGAGGTACAAATTTGAAATGTTGGAGACAAATCTAGAAGAGCTTGGCTATGGATGGGACACAATAAGGGAGGAGAAAGCATGGGTTAAAAGCCATGTAACCGGGTTGTATAATGCATATAAGGAGGGAGTGGTCCTTAGTAGTAGTATTAGTAGTAGTGTTACTTCAAATGTGGAGCAAAGATCAAGTGTTGTACTAGATGATGGGGGGGGTGTGGTAAATATTGATGTTGCTAAAAGGATGACAAGGAATATCCAACAAAAGAGGGCGGTGGCACAACAAAATGAGATGGCCAATGAAGTGGATATGTACTTCAATGATCCACATCAAAGCCTAACATATGAGGGTTTCAATCTTTTGGATTGGTGGAAAGGAATAGTGGTACATATCCAACTCTTAGTAAAGTTGCTAAAGATGTATTTGCTCTTCCTAATAAGGTAAAAACTAATACACAAATTAAACCCTTTTTAGACAATTGTAGTGTGAGTAAGTAGGGATCGTTCTAAGCCGGGGATTAGAATGGATGCTAATCAATACAAACTGGACTTAAAAAATGTAAACTAGGCGAAACTAACATAAATAAGAACTAGGGGGTTTGGACGAATTTTGCACTGAAACAACTAAATTGCAGAAACAAAGTGAATTTGGACGACAATTGGGTGAAAGGCTAGCTAGAGGATTCTTCTTCACACATGAACCATATGCATACAAATTGATTTTCAGTTATTATTCCTATAAATCATGAATGACAATGCCCTAAATTAATTGTGAACAGCTCTAATTAACTCTCAGATTTTCCTGATTTCATTGAATTGGACTTAGCGACACAATCAAATTATTTTTATCAAGTTCCCTATATGAACAGCATGATAAAGATACATATCAATGATCATTAAGTTCTATGAAAATCATAAGCATTGACAAAGCATTCGTAACTATGAACTGCATGATACTCCTGCCAGGAATTTACAAAACACAATCATGACTAGTGACATTTACTACTTGTAAATAGAAGTTCATAACAATTAGGTGAAATTCCCTTATATTCTAGCATCAAATCCCTGCATGCAAACTAAGTGTGCACCCTTCAACAACACACAAGAACATGTTCTTAATAAAGCAGATAAGTAAATCGCATTCATGTTTTGTGAAACAATAATTGGATGTAATCAATTCATATAAAACATATGTTCATGGCTTCAAATTCACCTCTAGCTAAAAAGGAATTTAGTTACACATGTTTGTGATGCGTGATTTATACGCACACAATTAAACCCTCTTTTTGTCAATTGTAGTAAGTATGTAAGTAGGGATCGTTCTGGACCGGGGATTAGGAGGGATTGTTAATCACTTGGATTTGACTCAAAAACGTAAAAACACAATATAAAACACTATACTAGACTTAAAGAATGCAAAACTAAACTTTAAAACACTAAGACAAACCAAAGACTCAAAATGCTTTACAAACACAAACTAAATGAATTTCTAACTAAATTGAACAATAAAGTAAAGGGGGATTGAGTTTTGGACGAGATTAAACTAAATGCACAGATTCTAATTAAAACAAATTGTAAAAACGAAATTGATGAAATAAAATGATGAGAAACTAGTTAGAGGGTTCCTTATCCACACATGAACATATGCATATAATTTGATTCCCAGTTATGACTTCAACAAACGATGAATGACAATGCTCCAAGTTAATTAGGTCCGCTTAAATTAACTTTCAGATTTCCCTAGATTCATTGGATTGAATGGAATACGCATTACAACCAAATTATTCCTAATCAAAGTCCCTAACCATGGAATACGCATGATAGAGACATTCAACAAAGATCATTAAGTTCAACGGAAATCATAAACATCGACTAGGCATTCATAACTATGGAATACGCATGTTAATCCAGCCTAGGGTTTACTAAACACAATCGTGACTAGCGATCTTTACTACTCATGAATATAAGTTCATAACGATTAGGTGAAATTCCCTTATATCCTAGCATCAAGTTTAGGCATGCAAATTAAGTGTCGACCCTCAACCCACATACATAAACAAGTTCTTAATCAAAACAAAAAAGTAAACCACATCTAAAGTTCATGAATTCATAACTGGAGTAAATCAAATCATAACCAACATATGTCCATGGCTTCAAATTCACCTCTAACTAAAAAGAAATTAGTTCCACATGTTTAACATAATTGAACAACAAGTTAAATTAAACATGAAAACAAAAACAAAAGAAGAAAGAATTCCAAAAGTTGCAGAATGTAAAGATGAATTTGTGATAGAATTGAATGGATGGATGCTAGCCAAGGGGTTCATCTCCACACATGTTACACTTGCATAATAAAAAGATTTCCAATTGTATTTCAATAAACCATGAATTCTCAATGCTCCAAGTTAATTAGATCCGCTTAAATTAACTTTCAAATCTTCCTAACGTTATTGAATTGGATGATTGCATACGACAACCCAAAACATTCCCCACAAGTCCCCTACATGATTGCATAATAGAGATACAAGCAAGAATCATTACGCTCTATGAAAATTATAAGTGTTGACGAGGCATTCGTTACTATGGAATACGCATGAAACTTATGCCAAGAATTCGTTTAACGCGATTGTTTATAAGCAACCTCCACTACTTGTGAATATAAGTTCGTAACTATTAGGTGAAACTCACTTATATTCTAGCGTCATATTCATGCATGAAAATTAAGTGTGCACTCTCAATAAACATACATAAATAAGTTATCAATCAAACAGTTAAACAAATTGAATCCACAACTTATGAAACGCAATTAGAAGTAATCAAATCAAAATGCAAGCATAAACATATATTTCGAATTCCCCCCTAGCCAGGGGGGGTTTAGTTCCTCATACGTACAAAACAAAGAGAATTGAAATTAAACATTGAATTCAAAGGAAAAGAAACACCTAAACATTCCAACAACTCAAACTTGAATTGTATGAACGTTTAGGCCCGCTTCTCTTCCTCTTTGTTGTAGCACAAGGTCTAAGGATAGTTTGATGGTGTGAATGGTTTGGGGAGTGGTGAAAATGGAAGGGGGGGGCCACGGCCTTAAGGAATGGATTTGGTGTGTGAATGGAGATGGTGTTTGGAATAGTAGGGAAGACACGGCACAAGGGAACGGTTGGTGTTTGTGACTGAAATGTGTATGGAAGAGTGTATGTGAATGTGGCTGCAATGGATGCTTATTTATAGGTGAAGAAGAGGGAACATGACAGCTAGGAACTTGGTGGAAAGCTGGAATGGTGATGGGAGATGCATGTGGCTGATTTATGCATGTGATTAAAGGGTGGGAGTGCATGTGCTTTGACAGAAATGAAAGGGAATGCACGGCATGGTTGGAGTGTGCAAGGGAATGTGCTGAAAATGCATGTGAAAGCATGTGAATTAAAGCTAGGGTGAATGATTATGAATGCATGTGGAATGTAGCTGGAATGAAGTGTGTATGCACGGCAATGATGGGTATTTTCTGCAATGGTTGCAATGATGAAATGGATGGGAGTGCATGTGCACGGTTTTTGGGAGAAAGGTGGATGAATGTGCATGTGAATTAGGTTGTGAAAGCATGTGCAATGACAGCTAGGATGAATGCATGTGGAATGGCTGTAATGATGAAATGGAATGCTGGAAAGGTAGGGAACTCACGGCAAGGATGATTTCTGGTGGTGAATGGGTGTATGTTTGAATGGTGCATGTGGGTGAATGTGTGGCTGCATGGTTGAATGATTAAAGGGTGTGGAAGATGGCTGGAAAGTGTATGAATGGTGGAAGAAAGGTGGAAGGTTGCAGCAAAGGCTTAAGTGTTTGTGAAAGATGGCAGATTGTATGGATGAATGATTAGGGTCTTGTAAGGGTGGAAATGCATGTGGAGTGCATGATTGTTTATGATGATGTGCACGGCAAGGTTGGAGAAATGATTATGGATGCATGTGTTGAATGATTTCTTGGTGAGGGATGTGGAGTGGCTGGAATGATGAAAGAATAAAGGGTGCATGTGGGTTAATTAATGAAGGAAATGCATGTGAATTAAAGGGGGAATGCATGTGAATGTGCACGGCACAAAGGGAAATGGTTTTGGTGAATGGCTGATTAGAATCTAGGGTGAATGGTGTGTACGGTTTTGGATTCTAAGGGGGTGTTGTTGGTGTGTTATGCATGGCATGATTGGGATTAGGAAAGGTTTAAATGTCCTAAAACTAAAGGGAACAAGGTTCCAACACTTTGGTCTTTAATTAGGTCTTCAATTTCGTCCAACACTTTGGCTCCAAGCATAAGCTATCCATCCTTAGCCCAAAAGTGCTCCAAAAGTCTCCAAAATGCATCTTTTTGCTCCTTTAGCCCTTTGGACCTACAAACACACGAAAATAGCTTAAAGTACTAAAATTACTAAGTACTAGCAACATAAATGCAAGAAAACAAGCAAACTAAGGCGCATAAATATGCTCCTATCAGTTTGTCATAACTAAATAAAAACAATCTAATTTAAACATTGAAACTAAAACTAAGGATAGAAAGAACCCAGAAAAGCTCCAGCAATGGCAGATTCGGCACCCCCTCTCATTCCTTACAAGCTGCGGCACTATGTGTTTGTTCCTCTATATTTTTCTCTCTAAAACTCCCCCCTCTGAGTTCTATGGCAAGGGTGTGCATTTATAGGGCAGACACACGGCATTGTTTGTGGAGGAAAAAGATTAGGGCATCGTACAATTCTAGGAGAAAATGAATTAAATTGTTTGCATGATTTCAGGACTTCTAGAATCAGATATGCATTGTTAAAACATGATAAGGACTCCTAAATTCAGATGGAGGATGAGTTTAGAAAATGTTGGATTAAACAGGATAATGTTTGGATAATATGGGATAAGATAAGATAAGATTGGATAAGATAGGATAAGGTTGGATAAGATCTCCTTATTTTCAGCTGATTCCTTGTCTTCCAAGCCTTAATTTAATTCTTCCAGATTTGTAGCACATTTTTAGCATCATTTGTCACCAAAAACATCCATCCATTATGCTCCATACACATGTTATCCAATCCAAGTCCAAAACTGCTCCAAATTGCTCCTTTTGGCCATTTATTGTCATCTTCACCAATTGAACCTACAATAATACGAAAATAAACTAAATCACTATAATAAATGGAAATTAACTAAGTAAATGCAAGGAAATAAGATAACAAAGTCGCATAAATATGCTCCTATCACTTCCTAATAGCACTGTTGCTAGTGAGAATGCCTTTAGTCTTGGTGGGAGAGTTGTTGATCCTTTTAAAGCTTCCTTAACACCTAAAACGGTTGAGGCTTTGGTGTGTACTAGTGATTGGCTTAGAGGAAATGAATTTTGTTTCTACAGGGAGCCTACACTCGACGAATTCAATTTCTACAAGGAACTTGAACGCTTAGAAAAAAGTAAGTAAATAATTTAATTTCCTCTTTTCTTTTCTTAGTATCTATTATCTGTTTCTATAATTCAATCTAAATGATTTGTGGTTTATTGTTTTAGGCACGGCTAATTTGGGGGGTGAAGAGCATACAACACAATGAAATGAAATGCCACCTCCACTTCCTCGACCACCTCAAGTTGAAGTTCAACAATGTCAAAATCAATCACTACCTCCACGAGCACCCATTTTAAGGGGAAGGGCTCAACCATCAACATCAAGGGGAAGAGTACCAAAAGAAGGGGAAATGGTCAACAATCAACAACAATAAGCATCCTAAGGGAGCAACCACAACTATCAACAAGATCAAGGGGCCAAATGGGTCGAAGAGGCCAACAATCTTCATAAATTTTAAGCTTTTCTTTTTGCTTTTGGTTTGCAAGTTAATTTATTTTGAAACTTTGACTCGTAACTAATTTTTTTTCTCTTGCGGTTGCCCCCCTCGTTTGGGGCCACCTCTGGATAAAGCCATCTTTCAATCCACGTGGATGAGATTGATGGGGTTGTTACTTAATTTATTTTTGTTGCATGCGTGTGGAATGTTGAATTTAAATAGTTTAATAGTAGACTATATTTGAAGAACAATTCATAATTTCATATTTCAATTTGGGATTCCCGAAAATTTGGTTTGGGATTGGTTTTCAAATTCCCATCTCGAAAATTTTCGGTTTGGGATTTGGGATACTAGTTTCGGTTCGGTATCCCATACCGAACCAGCCCTAAATACCAGAGTTATTCTTTTGATTTAACCAAGGCCTCGGAGATCTATGAAGAGTTGGTGCGGGCAAAAGTGATCATGCCCGACAGCACCAAAAAGATGCCTAAGCTAGAAGAGCTAAGAGGAAAGAAGTATTGCAAGCTGCACTATACCTTCAATCACTCCATAACCCATTATGTCAAGTTCAGGGATTGGATACAAGACCTCATAGTGAAGGGCAAGTTGTTGTTGGAAAAACCAGAAACCAATATGATGATTGACATGGACCCCTTCCCAGAAGCCCCAATAAACATGATTAACTTGACTTGGGCTGAAAAAGGGAAAAGGAAGGCCACCTGGGAAGTGAAAGCAGAAAGAAGGCAAGTTAATAGATCGACAGAAGGAATTATCAAGTTGCTCGAGAAACCCAAAGCAGCCATAGTTAAATGACTAGTTTTGTGTAGCAAGTGCCAGCATCATGAGCTATTATTGATCAGGAGTTGATCAAAAGAAAAGAGAAAGAAGAACAAGAAATCCGCAGAAGCATCATGCGGGCAGCTAAGAAAGAGACTTCCAAGAATGTTTTCCAAAGGTTGGGAAGGGACTCTCAACCAAAGGGATTGTCAGAAGCATTCAGAGATTATGATGCCTCTGAAGAAGTGGAAGACAGAGAAGCCAAAATACCAAAATGGGTGGATGTGAGGCCACCCCAGCCAAGTTATGTCAGTGGAGATGTCAGAATAAAAGAAACGATAGTGAATCTATTCACAAAGAAGAATCCTGCCTGATTCGGGCAGAAATGGTATGTGGTTGGAAATGATGGAATACCTGTCAAATAAATTAGAGCCTTTATGATCAGGAGGGTCCAGATGCAGCATAAAGTCCATATGAATTCACTAAAAGTCTATGCTGCCTCAGAAATCTCTGAAAATGTGAAGTTTGAGAAAGTACCTCATAAAGGGAGAAATCAACTTCGTTGGAAAAGCAAAAATGAGGTAGAAAAGGCAAATAGCAAGACTGAAGGGGAAAGTGATCACGTGCCATAGAGCCTTCATCTAGGAAAATACAGGATCTTAAGGTGAGCTCAAAAGGACATGGTAATGATGCCAACCCCAAGATGGGGCCCAGAACCTATATGTTTTGGAACTATTTCGCCCGAGAGAGGATTGCCCGTACCTTTATTGGTCGATACTCTCTGTGAAAACATAGAGCAAGTGCAGAACTTTAGTACAACTCGGGATGAAAGGTTGTCCGAGCTAATGTTGCCAAAAGAAGCACAGGTCTGGTTAGATGAATTCATGGACCATATTGGGGGCAAGAATGAGAACTTACCTGAACCTACAATTTTCACGTAAACATGACATTTGTTTTATCTGCCATGTTTTATGTTGAGCCTGATCAACCTGCCACAATAGAGGGTGATTACTTAGCAACAGAACCTATGATGGCACATGTTAGTGTTGAAGAAGTAGGAAAATAAGAGTCGGGCAAAATAGGTTTGCCTAAACTCACAAAGAAAGAGCCTGAAACAGTATACACAGACATAATGGTCTTCAGTCACCCGAGTTTAGCCCTAACTAACCATCTCAAGCTTATATATGTGACTGCTTATCTGGAGAGAGTAACTTTCAAGAGGGTTTTGATTGATGGTGGAGCGACGGTGAACGTGTTGCCATATAAGCAGATGAAAATCATGTGTAAAAGTAAGGAGGATCTCATCCCCACAGATCTAACAGTTTCCAGTTTTTCTGGAGCCATCACTAAAACCCATGGGATATTGCCCCTAGAGGTTGACTTGGGTTCCAAGCAAATCATGTTGGCCTTTTTCGTTATGGACAATGCTTCCACCTATAGAGCTTTGCTTAGCCGAGATTGGATTCATCAAAGTCTATATGTGCCTTCTACCCTACATCAACAAGTAGCAGTTTACCATGAGGAATGAGCCATGAGACCAGGATTTTAGGAAAAGGTGGAGGTCGAGTCACGACCATTTCTCCCCACAGCCAATGTGGCAAAAGCCAGCTTTTATAATCCAAGTATTGGGATTCTCCAGTGCTTTGAGCTGATGAGAACGACCGCTCGACTAAGGTGACGGCCCAAAAGCTAGTGGAACAAGGATTGTTCCTCACAATGGAAGAATGGGATAGACCCCATATTGTCCCAAATCCCAAACACCAGTAATGTCAGAACAAAGAAGAAAAGACCAAGTAGTTGTAATCAGATCCTTAATCAAAAAATTTTTGACGTATGGAAGAGAGATGAAGCAAGAAAGGGCGAGCTTAGCCGACGAACAAGAGGAAGAAGCTTCAAGCAGCCAAAATAGACGTGAAGAATTTTTTTTGGAAGAGAGTTGTAGACAACTATCCAAATGGCTGAATGTGTATATGACTTGGATGGGCCAGAAGATTTGCCTGAGAATCCAGAGTTGGTCGAATTTTTGTGTGTAGAACCTAACAAAACATCACCAGAGGTACAAGACCCTTAGAAACCATTGATTTGGGGACCAAGGAGGATCCAAGGCCTATACAAGTCAGTGGCCTGTTAGAAGTTGAAGATCGGGCAAAGATAGTCAGCATTTTGCACCAGTTCAAAGACTGTTTTACTTAGCATTACACTGAAATGCTAGGTTTATATTCAACCTTAGTAAAACATAGAATGCCTATTAATGTGGGATATAAACCTATAAAGCAAGCCCCACGGAGGATGTCAAATTAGATCAAAGAAAAAGTCAAAGAAGAAATTGAGAGGCTGGTAAAAGTTGGATTTATTAGGCCTGCCAAATATGTCAAGTGGTTGGCCAACATTGTACCTGTATTAAAAGCTTTAACCAATGTAGTTCGATGTTGTGTTGACTATAGAAACATTAATGGAGCCACGCCCAAAGATGAATATTCCATGCCCATAGCTGACTTATCCATAGATGTAGTGGCAAAACATAAAGTTTTCTCTTTCATAGATGGGAATGCTGGTAATAATTAGATAAAAATGGCTAAAGTAGATATACACAAAACAGCTTTTAGGTGCCCAGGTCATGTTGGAGCATATGAATACTTAGTAATGCCATTCGAACTCAAAAATGTTGGTGCAACCTATCAAAGAGCAATGAATGCCATTTCTCATGACTTAATTGGCCATAGCGTCTAAGTATTAGTATACCTGAGGAGGAACTTGAGGTTGAGAAACAAGCACCTCAGGAGCCGCGGCTGCATCAGCAAAAGAAGCCCAAAAAGCCTGTAGGCTAGTTGCCTCTATGACCGCGGGGATCTCAAGAACTATAGGCTCCCCAAATGCAAAGGCTACTGGCTGATGATATTTTTTGTGCTAGGGAAGACTGGGAAGAAAGTAAAAGGAAATGATTATAGAAGGAAAAAGACTTCAAGCATAGAAGTGTTAAGGGAAAATACTCACTGAAATGTTATCTTCACACACAAAGTGCAACATTTCCCTAGTCTTTGGATTGAATTGGGAAGTTGGAGTCACCACCAATGCAGGAACGGGAATGAAAGACTTGGGACTTGAGCCCTGCCTGATCAAATACACAGGTTCCCCAACCTTGGCCTACAAGGAAATGTAAGTTAGTCATTAACTTCCAAAGTAGTAAATTTACAGATTTAAAGCCAAGAATGAGAAAATATACCTTGGAAGATTTAGCCCGAGAAGGAGAAGCATGTGCCTCTCGGGCAGGAAGTAAAGAGGCATCGAGCGGAGAGATCTTTTGTTCCCTTATGGCCTATTTCATATATCGGGCAAATAGTCAAGAAGAGAGTAGAAAATAAGAAAATGGAAGAACTCAAAGGAGTGAAACTTAAGATGCAAGCTATACCTCGAGAGCTTCAAGAGTGGAATATTGCAAATCACTGGCATTTTGATACATCTCAGCCCCCAGTGGATCCTCCCTTGAAACAACGGTAGGCTTCTTGGTTGCTTAAGGCCCTAGATTCAAGGAAAATGAAGTTGTTAGCTCTTAAACACAAAATTCAAGAATGGAAGGTTGAAGCAAAATTTACTTACTAGAAGCCTTCTGCTTTTTTCTACTCGCTTCAACGGGATAAGCAGTGGAAAACTTGGAAGACTTGGCGATCTGTACCCTTGTTCTTTTCTGTGTTGGGGTTGCCCACTAACCAAGAATGGAGAGTTAAGCTCAAGGTCGTTCCTTGGGCTCGGACTTTAAATAATCTATCACTAATGCCCTTGTCCGACACATAGCCCGAGGCTCCACTACAGGCTCTGCCTCACTTTCCGAGTCCCCAAGCAGCTCAGAGACATCCCCGCCTTTTCCAACACCTTGTCTCTCAGCTTCAACCATAGCGTCTTGAAGCATAAAGGCGCATACGGCATCCTCATCTTGCCCGATGTCCCTTTCTGTGAGGTTGCCTTAGGCTGCAGGTATAAAGAAACCAAAACAAGTATTAGAAAAAGGCAGATTCATGAAATTTCATAAAATTACAAGTTAAAGAAGATAATAAATACCTATTAGAATGAGCTGGTTCTTGTGGTGAATCATCTCCTTCCAGTCATCTAGCTCGCTCGAGCTGGGATAAGACTTCATGGAAAATTGCTTGAAAAGGCGGTCATGGGCTTCGCGCAGATCTCATCCATACTTCTTGCTCCATTTTGCTTCCCACCAAGAAGAGAAGGATGTGGAGCATTCAAAATTAAAAGTCATGGGCTTTCGGGCAATTTTGCTCATAACTTCAAGGCTTCGTCGGGCAGCTCAGAAAGTAATGGCTGGTGGAGAATGAAGATGATAGGAAGTGCCGCAATGAATGAAGTCAAAAAATGGCACCAGGATTGCTTATCTAAACCCCAACTATCTAGCACAGAAGTTTGGGTGGTAAACCTCTAGCCCGCGCTCATAGCGGTCACTTCTTACTCACCAAGCTAGGTCTCTTGGTTAAATACAACTGATAAATCTATTTCTGCATAAGAGACTAGCATCTTCTCCAAATGTGTCTTGGAAGGCTTGGTCATAAAACCAAGGGTATCTCCTAAGCACGGAAACCCCCCATTCCAGATCTGCCCGAGTTCTGCAAACTCTGAAGAAATAAAGACAAGCGAATGTAGAATGATTGGTTGGAGAAGCTTTGGCTAAATTCAGGCAAGAGCAACATCCTCGAGGAATTCAAGGTTGGGGGCCCGAAGCTCGAGGAAATACCATTGAAGCCAAAGCTGAATCATCCAAGTTTGACCATTAAGGTTGGTTTCAAATGGTTCACCTTTGGTAATCTCATTCAGGAGATGATAAAGATGAGCAAAGAGGAAATGGCCCGTTGCCATATCATCAAAGTTGTGCAGAGTTTCCACTAGAGGGATCCATTCAACTTTCACTCCCTTGGACTTATTTGGGAAGATATGTTTGTTAAGCCAATACAACAGAAAGTACATGTGCTTTTGGTTTCTCTTGGCGTTAGAGGAAGAGAGGCCAAATTCCTTCTTAGAAAACTGGATGAAGCCTGTAAATGAGGTTTTGTAGCTCTTGAAGGTTGAGGAGTTATACTTCATTTGAAGAAAAGGGGCAGAGCTGCCCAAGCTCTCAGCGGTCGGGCGAACAGGAAGAGGCCAATCATGGGTAACATCTACGACCCTGCCCAAGGGCTATAGCCCGAAAACCTGCGCCATGTCGAGAATGGTTGGGGACATGAAGCCCATCCTAAAGTTGAAGGTATTGGTGCCCGAGTTCCCATAAAAAATAGTCGTTGTGAGCAACTCAAGCTTGGCAATGACCATGGTCTTGGTGAGCATTATCAGCTCATAAATTCCATTGTTCATCCACTTCTACTTAAAGGTGGGCTTGTGTCCATGTCTCATCCTTCATGAGTGGGAAGGCATGACGGTGGTTTGACCATTTGGAAGACGAAGTGCCTAACTTGGCCTGAAATGGGTTGGGGTATACCAATTCTCCTTGGGCATGTTGGTCTTTACTGCAATTGGGACTTGAGATGTCCATGCAGGCCCCAATGAATGTACTCATCTCTCCTTGAAGATAAGTTCAATGTGCAAGCCTGCCCAAGGGCTATGAAGGTCATTAAGCAAACGGCGCATGGTGGAAATGCCTTCGCCAAATTCACAGGGAGATTGAGTTCGAACAACTTTGGGTGCCATTGAAGATTTTGAGAATAAGATGGGAAGAAAAAGTTGGAATTAGAAGTAAAGACTGAGAAAGCGAGAAATTTATGGAAATTATGAAAGTTCTGAGGATTCTGGGAAGTTCAGGAAGTTCGAAGGTTTAAAATTGCTAAGGTATTTGGCTAAGGAGTTTAAGTGAGGATTATATAGTAAGTGGTTGGTTAACGTTGGAATTTGTGAGTTAGTGCAAAGGTTTGTTAAACAACGTTTAGTTTAAATGGCGCAAATCCCGAGTAAAGGCGTGTGGCGGCTATTTAATCATTATTAACGCCTCGATTTACAGACTCAACAACGATTAAAAGGGGCACTGTTTAGGTTAATATTTGAACATTGGGCTTAGATAAAGGAAAGCCGAAAGATGCCAAATTAAAGGGGACTTGCCCGAAGCCCAGCACCGAGTCCAAGGGCAAATTAAAGCCTTCTCAGCCAAGATGCAAGCCACGTGCTTACCATTGAAGTGACAAGTGATGGAGACTAACCTACTACCAGCCAAAAAACACTTTCTAGTAGCATTCTAAGTAAAATGCTGATGACTCACTACCCTCCAAGTGCTTTTAGGCAAGAGCAAAAATCACAGCAGTCAGGCTAATTTGCCTATAAAAGGAATAAGAGGCCCCAGAGACAAGGACATTTAACCAATCAAACAAACAAACAAACAAACTCTACTCTCAAGCTAGATTTTGCATCAACAAGCTGTAATCAGCCCAGATCTCAGATCTTTTAGTAACAAGCTATCTTTTGTCTAGTGTAAAAGCTCTGTTATTTCCCTCAGTGGTGTAGTATCAATTCCCTTGTGTAAACTTATTTACCATCCAACCCTTTTTAGCATATAAACCCTGTAATTTCAAGGAGAAGTAACTGTAAAAAGTTCAACCTTGCCATACAAGGTGAAATCTTGCCCGAAGCTCTTTGTTTGTTTTCTAAGTTAATAGATCTATTACTTAATGCATTCTTCAGTATGTATTCAAGTCATATCCACCTGTTTTCCTGCTTTAAGAGTCTCATTTGTATCTGGATCTAGTCACTTTAATGGATATGCTTTCATTAAAATCAATCAAGAACCAAAACAAATGACTTAAGGAGATATGGACTCCTTTCATTCAAACATACAAGATTATGAATTAAAAGTCCTTGTTCAAAAGGCAAGAAAAAGAACTTAATGTGGACTTAACTCATCCACGACAATCCTTTGATAACAAGAAATCCGAGTAACTTGGGG
This sequence comes from Pyrus communis, assembly GCF_041283825.1. NCBI lineage: Eukaryota > Viridiplantae > Streptophyta > Magnoliopsida > Rosales > Rosaceae > Pyrus > Pyrus communis. The sequence goes on from NC_142574.1 coordinate 273,723, forward strand.
CGCAAGTAATCGACTTAAAACACACTTGTTCTACATCTGCTATACTGAGATAGCAGTGGCACGCCTAGCACTTAGTTAGTTTTGATTACGAGCCTCAAGGCCTGCACATGAGGCCCCACAAAGGCACCTTTCAGAACTAACTTTGTCTTCTTCTTGTAGCACATCAACAAGCAAGAGCGCGACTACACATCCAAAGTGCCAATCCCTTTGGGAGTTGTGCTGAGGTCCGAGGAGCCTTCTCCAGAGAAATCTTTGCCCAAACACCTATATCTTAAAATTCATTGTCCACTTGTGATTTATTTTATTTTTTGTGGTTATTTTGCGAGTTACATCAATTGCCACTTAGTATGAGGGTCTAGTGATATTTTTTTTCCACCAGTGAGTGAGAGCTTTTAGGTTTAATTTTCGCCAAATGCTAATTTGAACCACATTATTGCTAACTCATTATAAAGGCTAAGCCCACTCCCTCCTTCTTAGTATGGATAATATCGTTTGTTCAAAAAATAAAAAACACGATGTATGACCTTCATTACAGTATTCTTATCCTACTCATGACAACTTATCATGCGCTAATGTTGATGTATATTTCCTTCCTAATGCAAGAATATATTTAGTATAATGGCATAAGCAAGGGTGTCGAATCCACAGGGACTAATTGGACCTATGTAACTACTTGTTTGCAAGAAATCTAAGAAATGAATCAAATTAGTCTAAATAGGCAGATTTGAATCAAACTAATCAAACTATGCAGATTTGTTGTTTTAACTTCAAAGCCTAAGAGAATGAAGTAAACACAAATCAATGAATCAACAACCAATATAATGAGATAGTATCAATGGAAATGAAACTAGGGATTCGATTTCACCATTGCTCAATTAAATCCATGTTTGTTAAGTTAGTTTATACTCATTCATCTACCTATTTCTTGAGTTTGTTTCACTTGGATATGATCAACCATATGATGTGTGGATTTGATCAAATGTCTATAATCTTGAACCTAATTGTGATGTTCAACTTTGGTTCATAATCTAGAGTATGTAATGCACAAGAAACTTTCATAAAACCAAAGGGAATAACTCGGCAGGATGTTTGCAAAACATTCCCTTCATTCATTCACATATCCACCAAGATTATGCATGATGTGTGCTCTAATCTTGGCTAAACAACCTGTGGTTAATTCAAATGGTGATCAAACATTAAAATCAACGCACAAAGTCACAATTAAATCGGAGAATGAAACAAGAAATAGATTGACAAAATGAGCATTCTAACTTGATTACATGGCAAACTTTGCAAGGCTACATCGAATCCCTATAGAAAGATTAGTTACAATTCATGTTTACAGAATGTTTAACATAAAGATACACAACATGAATGAACATAGAATTAAGTAGAAGGAACCCTTGAAGCAAAACTGATGTTGAATTCCTTGAAGAGTGCCTTCGGTGTTGGAGCTCCCAAATGTGATTGTAAATGAGGGTGGAGAAACTAATGTCGAATGGTTTCTGTGAGTGGTGCATAAATGGAGAGAAATGGACAGTTTCTGTGAAAGTGTGAGAGTGTCGAATGCAATGGAATGGAGAGGGGGAATGAGAGTGAATGATGGACAGAAATTAGAGCAAATAGAGTGTGTGTAATTCAATGAATCCGAGAGAGCAAATCCCTAAGTCTTGGTGCATTTCTGAATGAGTCTAATGATGGGGAGACAATCAGATTGGATCTTGGCTTTTTTTTAACTCAGATGGCAGAGCTTAAGTGATGGAAATGATTGTGTTTCTGAGATGGAAGACAGAAAAATGGAGCCAATTGAGTGTGTAATGGAAATTGGATCCGAGAGAGAGATGAGTGATTCCCCTTAATTAATTTCTGAATATGATTGATGATGGGAAGACAATTGGAATGCATGTGAAAATCTGACATGGTCCATGTGAAAGGGGTGCTGCAGAGAGTATTAATGTGCACGGTATGGGCATTAGAGTTGGGATCGCATGAAATGGTTGTTTTAGTGGATTTCTGGCATGCTACCTGCAAAGCATGGACATGCTCTGCAAGTAAGTGGTTTATTTAATCCAAACACATGTGGAATGTCTGCAAGCAAGGGAGTGGAATCTGCAAATTGGTTATAATACTCTGGGAATGGGCAGAAAGCTCACGGCATGGACATGAGGGTTGGATTTCTGAAATGATGGCTGCAAGGAGTGGACATGTTCTGCAGATATGTGGTTTGTTTAATCCAAATGCATGTGCAAAGTCTGCAACAAGGGAGTGGAATCTGCAAATGGGAGTGGAAATGGACGGAAATGGCATAAGAAAGGCTGAAATGGCATGGAATGTTTAATTGAGGTGCATGTGGATTTCTGCAAAGAGAAGTGAAGAAGGGAAATGGAATGCACGGGTCAGATTGTGGACATGCATGTGAATGCATGTTTTGATGTTTTTAGAAGTGCATAATCTGACTTGAAACCACATGGGATTTGTATGACATGATTGTGTTTGTTGGTGGAAATATGGCTGAAATGAATTGAGTGATGGAAATGGGATTGTGAGGAATCTGATTTGGTGCAAGAATTGCATCAAATGATGGGATGATATGGGAACACACGGCCAAGGTGGTGACATGCATTTGAATGCATGTTTTTGTCTTGTTTAGAATCACCCAAAGTGGTCGAATTGCACCACTTTCTGTTTAGAACCATCCAATGTGGTCGAATTGCACCACATTCCTTCATTTGCCTTCCAATTGATCTTATTACACACTTGGCTGCACACTAACACCAAACAAAGTAAAATGCAACTAGTTTAATCCAAAAACAATACAAAAACGCCAAATAAGAAAGCTATACATGCATGCAAAATGTGACTATCAAATACCCCCAAACCTGGTTTTTGCTAGTCCTCGAGCAAACTTAAAACTAAAACACACAAAACTCAAACATCTAACTAAACCACTTTCGCTGGCTAAACGATTGCACTGAGCATGTGCAACAAGCCTTTGAACCCCTAGGTGTCCCTAGTTGGAGGAGTTGTGTCTCCTGAGGGTTTACAGTGATGACACCCACAAACATTTACAAAATCTGCAAACAACTTGGCTAAAACATGCTTTCAACAAACTAATAAGAACCAATGAAGATTTTGTCATTCATTCAACTCAAAAGATTGCCACTTCAAAGAATCGTATCAATTGTAACGTATAAAGATATTTCTTAATGTCTTACAACTTCAAGGTCACCATACTCAAATGCTTAAGATAGACTTCGCCTCAACTCTACTCCTCACAGATTTCACTCAAGTTTTCACTCAGATCTTAAGGTTTAGTCTCTCAACAACATATATGAGTGAAATTATGTAAAGGAAATCAAAATTCTAACATATGAAATCTGAAATGGAAGCACAGTTTCTGAGTAGATCTCATGAAATGAATCAAATGCTAAGAATATAGATAACACACACACTTACCATCACCCATGAATACATCCTCAATGATCAGCTAGGTCTTTCTCAAGATTGTAATGTAAGGCTTAGGTTATAGGTTACGAGAGAAGTGATATGAAATACTAGAGCTTGGGGCATACCAAAGTGTTCTTGAGGATCATGCTCTTCACTTGCATTTGTTTTCTTTTTTCTTTGTTTTTGGCATCCAGGCCCTATGTCTTATAATGAGGAGATTTGGAACTTGTATCCATTTTAATTCTCTTTTTTTTTTTTTTTTTTTTATATATAACCCTTTTTTTTTTTTAGAAGCATCTTCAACATAGGTGCCCTCGGTACATGCCACAATCTTGTTCTAAGCTCAATTTACTTTTAGTCTTCATCACCTTGGTATTCCCCAAACTATAAGGTATGGCTTGTAATGGGCTAGAATGGGTAGAGTATGGTGTGGGTGCTGAAAGAATTGGGCTAAAGTGTTTGGCTGCAACAAGGGTGAATGGAGCACACAAAGGGGTAGGAATTAAGCCTTTTAGTAGTTAAACATGCATAGCCTAACATCATCTCATTGAGTTCATTCATGAATGATACTAAATACATGGTATCTGCAAAGAAGAATGATTCTTAGCATCCAAACGAAATAGAAGTAATGAGATCATTTAAAGTGAAAATGAAAGAAAACGATAGGAGTAGAAACAATTTAAACCCTCTCAAAGAAGCAATTAGGCTCAAAATAACTCACTAGGGTAGTCTCCACTATTCTTCTTCCAGAATTTGAGTATGGTACCTCCATGATCATAATTTCAAGAGTTATAACTTTATAAATGACAATAAGATGCAACTCTTTTCCATAGCAACCCAATCGTTTGTTTTCAAACATAGTCCTCATATACATTCATATTAGCATGCAAAAACACTCTTAACCAAAACTAACACCTCAAACAAACACAAACACACAAAAACGACTCAAAACACTCTTTTTAGGCTTTTTAAAACAAGTTTTTCAAATTTTTATGTGATTTTCGGAGTTATAAAACAAAACACACTAAAACACTCTAAAACAATTTAGAAACTCCTTAAAACAGCAAGGAACAACATTTGAAGTTATGGGTGATAAAATCCCACGAATTTGCATTAAAATCTTAGTTACCCCCCCCCCCCCCACACTTAAATCAACCATTGTCCTCAATGTTTTAAGCATAGATTCACACAAAACATAAGTAAACACACAAAAAGCAATTTAAACATACTAAACATGGCAGAATGTAATTAACAAAGAGAAGAGTTTAGGGACGCAAATCTGGTTATGGAGTGTAAATTCCCTCTTCTCCTTGGTAATTGCATTGAGGCTTTGATCATAGTGACTCCACAGGCTTACTCTTGAACTGGTTTCTGCCCATCGTTGATTTTCCTTTGTGCTACTTCTTGAACTGGGCAGCAGGATGGTTCTTTTGGTCTCCCCCGAAGGTCTGAGCTTCCCCCCTAATCTGTTTCTTTGTTCAATCTTTGCAGTAGTGGTCCCTTCTCTGGAAGTGTATCAACCGTTGAAGATGACTACTCGAGAGCAACGCTAGGCAAGCAATCAGGAATAGATTCCAGGCAGTTGGCACCAGATTGGAAGACTGACTCCAAGTGCCGGCTGATTGCTTCTTTCACTTTGCCATGCGAGTAATAAGAAGGACAAAGAAAAGGACAGGGAAAGAGCATGATATGAGATATTTTTGCTTTTGACCTTAATGATATGAGATACCTTTGCTTTTGAAGAAGCGGTGAATGAATCAGCGCATGCTTCAATCCGCCGTTTCCTCCTGGGTCATATGTACTCCAGGCATCTGGTATCATCTTTGGGGAAGAAGAAAGAATTGAGTATTTCAAGAGGCTTTGCTGGGAGTGCACCCTCAGAGGTGAGGGAGAGTTGGGTATTTTCTTCAGGTTTGCCCTGCCATAAAAAAAAACGAAGGTCGACATATATAGAGATAATATCAAGTGGTGGTACTTTGTACCTTTGTCGACAAACGTTTTGATCCCGCAACTTTGGCTTTTTGAAATAGTGGCGCCTCTTCGATCTTTGAACGCCTCTTCGATTTCTGAACGGTAAAAGTAGTCACGGGTGCAGCTCCTTTTGACAAAGCTGCACGCGGTTTCTGAAAAGCAGAGAAAGCGTCGCCGATATTTGCGCTTGTCGGCTAAAGACGTGAAGTTGTGATGATGGCCTCCACGTGTCTTCGACTTTGTCAGATATCTTTTGACAAAGTTGAACGCGTTTTCTGAAAAGCCGCGAACGCGTCGTCGAAATTTGCGGAGGAAAATCCGGCTTTCTGAATGGGTGGACGCGTCGCCTTGGCATTTTATAGAGCTATCTATCATCACAACAAACACACTCTGAAGAATTCCCATTCTTGAAAATCGACTCCGACTCTTTGAAAATTAACTCCATCCACCTCTTCTCTTTGAACACTTTTGAAAAAAATGGCAAACTCATCGAACCTTAGCTTAGATTTGAGTCTCAGCAGCGATCCGGTTGCGCCCCGTCAAGGTAATGTATGGCGCCCTTCTTTTTTATCTTCTAACGGTCTTCTTACAGGTGAAGACTCCGTGATGCAGGACGCCACAACAGCTACAATAGTAGCTAGGAACCTCCTCACTCCAAAAGATAGTAGGCTGCTGTCAGGACGGTCCGATGAGTTGGCCGTTCAAGAGTCCCTCGCACTTAGTGTTCAGTGTGCGAGCTCAGTGTCCAACATGGGCCAACGCCTGCTTGCCCGCTCCCGTCAGGTGGAATCATTGATGGCAGAGGTGGAAAGTCTTAAGCAAGAGAACCAGCAGCTTAAGTACGAGAATAGAAGTTTGCATGTGCTTGCAAATAACTATTCGTCGGGCATGAAGAGGAAGCTTGATGAGCTGCAAGAGTCTGAAGGTCGGATTCACAGTGACCGTCAAAGGTTTTCGTCTTTCCTCCAGAGGCACCTTTTTCCTGGCTCATCCAGCGCTTGGCCAAGTATTGAGGCCTGGAATGCTCAAGCTCCGATGCCTCCCACTCCGATGCCTTCCGCTCCGATGCCTTCCGCTCCGTTGCCTTCCGCTTCGATGCCTTCTGCTTCGATGCCTTCTGCTTCGAAGCCTTCCGCTCCGACGCCTCGTAGTGGGGCTTCACGTAAACAACCTTTGTGAAGCACCACTTTTCTCCATGTTTAGTATTTTATTTAATAAATGAAATATTTTTTTTTTTTTTTTTTTTTTGACAGTGCATTGGGTTGCCTCCCAAGTAGCGCTTTCTTTTACGTCTTGCAGCCGGACGAAGAACCCAATCACTCCAGGATATGTTCACGAATCGGATGAGAACTCCGAGTCATGAACTAGTACCTAAAACAAGAAACAAAACAAAATTAAGAATCTGTAAAAATACAAACAAACGAAATTAAAACAATCCAAGGGATTAGCAAAGTCCTCCAAAGCTCGAAGTTCATCTTCGTTGCCCGCCATCTCTTCTTCTCATTCCCAATTAAATTGCTCAGATTCTTTACTTGTTGAACTTGGTGAATTTCCTTCCTCTTCCTCACGGCTAATGGATGAACTTGATGGCTCAAAGTTGTCCAAAGCGTGGCCCTTCAACCGTTCAATTCTTTGGCCTAACTCAACAAGTCTATTTGACATATACTACCTGAAATGAACTAACACAAGTGTGAATGAAAATCTACTAGCAAACAACAATGAAATGAACAACAATAAACTTAAAAACGTTTGAAAAGACTCAAGGGATGTGGAACTAAACGCTTAGAACACTTAAACAAACCTAAAACCCAAAACAGCAACTAGAAGACTCAAAATTGCCTAAAAACCACTTTCTGGGCAGTTTTGAGCACCTACACTAATTTGGACGAAATTGGATGGAAACTTGAATCAAAACACTTATAAACACAAATCAAAACACTTTCTAACTAATTTGGACAAAACAAAGACTCAAAGGACTCAAAACAGATTCACAAGACTCAAAACAAGCTAAAAACGCTCAAAACTGCCTAAAAACACAAATTGGGCAGTTTTGACACTAAACTCAATTTTGGACGAAAATTAGGTTTGAGCTTGACTCAAAATGCTTCAAAACACAAGATAAGACAGATTCTAAGCCTAAAACCTAACAAAATATGGGGAAAATTGTATTTGGACGAAATGCAATTAAATGGACATATTGTAAAGAAAACAGATTGTAAAGCAAATTGATGTAAACCTATGGATAATGGAATGGCTAAGGGATTCTTCTCTACTCACGAAATATATGCAACTTAAACCAACTTCCAGTTATCAATTCGACAATTTATTAACCTTGACACTAATCAAAATAGCAAACAAGCAAACAAGCAATTACAAGGGACTGAAATCAGTCCCCGGCAACGGCGCCATTTTTTGTTGATGTATATTTCCTTCCTAATGCAAGAATATATTTAGTATAATGGCATAAGCAAGGGTGTCGAATCCACAGGGACTAATTGGACCTATGTAACTACTTGTTTGCAAGAAATCTAAGAAATGAATCAAACTAGTCTAAATAGGCAGATTTGAATCAAACTAATCAAACTATGCAGATTTGTTGTTTTAACTTCAAAGCCTAAGAGAATGAAGTAAACACAAATCAATGAATCAACAACCAATATAATGAGATAGTATCAATGGAAATGAAACTAGGGATTCGATTTCACCATTGCTCAATTAAATCCATGTTTGTTAAGTTAGTTTATACTCATTCATCTACCTATTTCTTGAGTTTGTTTCACTTGGATATGATCAACCATATGATGTGTGGATTTGATCAAATGTCTATAATCTTGAACCTAATTGTGATGTTCAACTTTGGTTCATAATCTAGAGTATGTAATGCACAAGAAACTTTCATAAAACCAAAGGGAATAACTCGGCAGGATGTTTGCAAAACATTCCCTTCATTCATTCACATATCCACCAAGATTATGCATGATGTGTGCTCTAATCTTGGCTAAACAACCTGTGGTTAATTCAAATGGTGATCAAACATTAAAATCAACGCACAAAGTCACAATTAAATCGGAGAATGAAACAAGAAATAGATTGACAAAATGAGCATTCTAACTTGATTACATGGCAAACTTTGCAAGGCTACATCGAATCCCTATAGAAAGATTAGTTACAATTCATGTTTACAGAATGTTTAACATAAAGATACACAACATGAATGAACATAGAATTAAGTAGAAGGAACCCTTGAAGCAAAACTGATGTTGAATTCCTTGAAGAGTGCCTTCGGTGTTGGAGCTCCCAAATGTGATTGTAAATGAGGGTGGAGAAACTAATGTCGAATGGTTTCTGTGAGTGGTGCATAAATGGAGAGAAATGGACAGTTTCTGTGAAAGTGTGAGAGTGTCGAATGCAATGGAATGGAGAGGGGGAATGAGAGTGAATGATGGACAGAAATTAGAGCAAATAGAGTGTGTGTAATTCAATGAATCCGAGAGAGCAAATCCCTAAGTCTTGGTGCATTTCTGAATGAGTCTAATGATGGGGAGACAATCAGATTGGATCTTGGCTTTTTTTTAACTCAGATGGCAGAGCTTAAGTGATGGAAATGATTGTGTTTCTGAGATGGAAGACAGAAAAATGGAGCCAATTGAGTGTGTAATGGAAATTGGATCCGAGAGAGAGATGAGTGATTCCCCTTAATTAATTTCTGAATATGATTGATGATGGGAAGACAATTGGAATGCATGTGAAAATCTGACATGGTCCATGTGAAAGGGGTGCTGCAGAGAGTATTAATGTGCACGGTATGGGCATTAGAGTTGGGATCGCATGAAATGGTTGTTTTAGTGGATTTCTGGCATGCTACCTGCAAAGCATGGACATGCTCTGCAAGTAAGTGGTTTATTTAATCCAAACACATGTGGAATGTCTGCAAGCAAGGGAGTGGAATCTGCAAATTGGTTATAATACTCTGGGAATGGGCAGAAAGCTCACGGCATGGACATGAGGGTTGGATTTCTGAAATGATGGCTGCAAGGAGTGGACATGTTCTGCAGATATGTGGTTTGTTTAATCCAAATGCATGTGCAAAGTCTGCAACAAGGGAGTGGAATCTGCAAATGGGAGTGGAAATGGACGGAAATGGCATAAGAAAGGCTGAAATGGCATGGAATGTTTAATTGAGGTGCATGTGGATTTCTGCAAAGAGAAGTGAAGAAGGGAAATGGAATGCACGGGTCAGATTGTGGACATGCATGTGAATGCATGTTTTGATGTTTTTAGAAGTGCATAATCTGACTTGAAACCACATGGGATTTGTATGACATGATTGTGTTTGTTGGTGGAAATATGGCTGAAATGAATTGAGTGATGGAAATGGGATTGTGAGGAATCTGATTTGGTGCAAGAATTGCATCAAATGATGGGATGATATGGGAACACACGGCCAAGGTGGTGACATGCATTTGAATGCATGTTTTTGTCTTGTTTAGAATCACCCAAAGTGGTCGAATTGCACCACTTTCTGTTTAGAACCATCCAATGTGGTCGAATTGCACCACATTCCTTCATTTGCCTTCCAATTGATCTTATTACACACTTGGCTGCACACTAACACCAAACAAAGTAAAATGCAACTAGTTTAATCCAAAAACAATACAAAAACGCCAAATAAGAAAGCTATACATGCATGCAAAATGTGACTATCAGCTAACAATTACATTATATACATATGCAATTAGTGTAATCATGTATTTATGTAAATACAAATAAATTAATTAGATACCTTTTGCAATTTGAGAAGCAAGAGTTGGCACATAGACTCCAGTATAAGACTCTCCCGAAATATACAACAAATTTGGTTGAAACTCTGAGAATTGCTGAAACCACTATGATTGCATAAACAGTACATAATTCTTAGCAACAAAATAGAAGAAACAAATGAAAAAGAAAATATATAGCATCACAGGACAACAATTTTAATCCCCTTTATAATCAATAAGCATATGATGATATGTAATATGATATTGAGGAGTAGATTAATTCATTAGAAAAACAGATTAATTACTTGGAGGAGAAAGGCATGGGTATCAAGAGCAGTCTAGATATCCCCAGTGATATATTTGGTTTGGTTTTGAGGGTAAGACAATCCAACACCAACAGGAGAATCCAAATAAATTATGCTGGAAATCTGATAATTAATTCATTTAAGTTTCATAAACAGTATGTGAGAGAACGTGCAAATCTCGCACATCAGTTTTTTTTTATTTTTTTAATATTAAAGTTACGTTTCTTTCATTAAAATTTAAGTTCTTTTATCTTTTTATTTTTTTAATTAAAAGTTAAGATTTTTTTAAAATTAAAAATTAAATCTTTTTTATTAAATAAAATTATAGTATAATTTTTTGTTAAAATAAATTTAGCTCAAGCCTCATTTCTCTTTAGAGCCCACTCTAAAACCCAACCGGAAAAAAAGTTACGAACACGTGACCCATCAACGCAAAAAAAGATAAGAAAATAAAGGAAAGTGAAAAGATCGCCTCTGCTAAGTTGTTGTCGAGTTGGGCACAGTGACAGCCAGCCGAGAAGGAAGAATACTGGGAGAATTAGGGTTTCAGAGAAAGAGCCGTAGACTCTTCTCACCACCTGATCGATCACTCGCGCGTCTTCCATTACTAAGGTAAGTCCCCCAATTTTCCAGATCGATTTTATCGAAACCCTAATTTTGTTTCTGGATATTCTCTTCCTAACCCAAAAGAAAATATTGACGGTTTCCACAAAATCCTAACAACTGTTTCAGCTCAATTTTTGTTTTTAATTTACCAATTTTTTTATGTCTGATGATGGATGTTGGCGTGTCTCGATATGCAGGATTAATTCTTTGTTTCGTCGAAAAATGGGTAATTTGATACAAGAGTCGCCAAGTTAGATGGAGGACTGGGGTAATACTGCTTGCTTTAATTCCATCTTAAGTATTCCTGTAAAATTTTGTGAGATGTGTTTGTGGGGTTTTTTTTTTTTTTTTTTTTGTGGGTAATTTTTGTTTATCTTGTTATATTCTCTTAATAATTGTTATGTTTAGTACTTACCACCTAAGCTCTCTTGCCTAAACCTTTGAATAACAATTCATTTGCTATAATTGATATAAGTGGAGTTATTTTGTTTACAAAGCTGGCTTTTTTCTCTGCTTCAGAAGATGAGAAAAAGTTTCAGCTCTCCCTGCTAAGGACCAACCAATACATAAATGGGATGACGAAGATGTGGATGAAAATGATATTACGGAGTCATGGGAGGATTTAGATGAACCTGCTCCTCTGGTAAGATCAATAACACAGTTGTCATCTTATTATTTTGTTGAGTTTCTGAAAGCAATTTTTTTCCTGCTCATCATTCAGAATCCCTGTCATAGGTTGATTGATGATTGTTCTTGTTTGAGTACTAGCTAATTGGCTGGGGAATGTTTCATGTATATTTATCTTTAAAATGACCACGAACAACATTGTTTTTTCTTGTGATGTGAAAATCCAATTTTGTATCTTGCGGCAATATATGCATATAAATGGTGAAAGGCACACAACTTTTTAATATTATATGGGATGTCTTTGATTGGTTACACCATATATTGTCACTTTGTACTGCATTTGTCTATGCAGAATAGTAGTCATATTACAAATAGTTCATTGAGCGCTAGTTCTCTTCCTTGCCCTTAATTGAAAAATGAAAATAGCAAGGTTCTAAAAAACGCTAGGCGCTAGTCGGGTGGCGGGCTAGTGCCTAGCGCCTAGGCGTCTAGGCGGAGTCTAGACGGGCGCCTAGGCGGAGTCTAGACGGGCACCTAGGCGGTCTAGGTGGATTTAGGTAAATTTCTTGTATATCTTGTAAGTAAGTGCATATTGACGCTTATAAAAAATTATACTAGTATGAAATTCATGAATACAATAATAAATAAAAAATAATAAAATGCAAAACTAGTATCCAAAGTTCAAAATTTAAAAACACACATATTTGCCGTATTAGTTAAGATATTTTGAATGGTTGTATCTAATTTTCATAAAAATAAAAATAAAAATAAAAATCCCATGTGTTGTGTGAAGAGGTGCATGCATCCTCCCCAATTTCAAAAAGCACGTGGGGTGACCCTTACCCCCCATCCCTAGTCCCCATCCCTCACATCAGTCAAGAAACCCCCTTTTCATACCTTGAAAGCCGAAACTTTTAGTCATTTTATTTCTTTTCTTTTTCTTATCTGCTTCGTCTTCTTTCCCACTTCTTCTTTCTTTTTCTTTCCGTTTCCCTACTGTCCATTTTCCCTTTTTTTCTTGTTTCCTCTTCTTCTGAGTTCCTCTTCTTCGATGGAGTTCAGAGAGAGCGAGTTGCAACAGCTAAGAAGGTGGTGGTGCGCAAAGAGAGGGACTCAAAGCGGTGGAATTTCTTCTCAAGAAACCTCCACTCCGCCTACACAGCCGCCTAGACCGCCCAAGCCGCCTAAGAGCGCCTAGGTGAGCGCCTAACAGCTCCCCGATTTTTCTTAACGATTCGGACGTAATCGCATCGGCACCACCACGCCCAGCGTCTAGGCTGTTTTTTAGAACACTGGAAAATAGAGACTAGGTTTGAGAAAAGGGGTTCCACATTATTGTCAAGTTTGACCTCCTTTTTGCAACAACTTTGATTGATTTCAATGATTAGATTTATTTCTGCTTTACTGTTGAAAGTGAGATTTATAGTTTAGGCCATATCAAATGGTTTGTTATGACAATTTTTTACTAACTGGTTGACCACTCAATTTAAATCTTGCCGACTCCATTAGCCTATCACCCTGACCTGCTTCACACAAAACCAAGCCCTTAAACGGTCCAAATCTGTTTCTTGAACTGACCGGATTTTTTGGTCCGCCTGCTACGGACACAAAAATCCGGTGAAGATCTCAACTTCCTTTTCACCAACCTAAAAAAGGAAAAACAGTGAATTTTTTTCTTTTTTTGTACTTTTTAGCACTTACATGTAAATGCTATCAACCACCGGGTTCCTTGTGACGTAAATAGGTTATTGTTGTTGAGATGGGAGTGCAAGTCTCTAAAAAACCCTGTTTGAAAATTTCACAAAAGCAATAACTTTCAAACTGAAATGTAGTAATTTCCTTGTTCGGGTTTATAAACATAAAATTTAAAATCCAATGTTAGTAAAAAAATCCATGCAATCTGGAGGTCATGAGTCCCGAATTTTAAGCTTCACCTAAGTAGTGTCATTTCTAAAAATCCCAAGACAGTAGGAGGCTTAGAAAAAAATTCACAACAATATACATTCTCACAACCACCCTCACCACCTTGCCACGGTCACCAATTCACTACACCTCCATCATGCCTTGGAAGAGAGCAATTTCTCTCTCATCAGTCCATTTTGTACCGTTTACAGCAGCATGAGCACCTACTTCTTATACGTCGTATTGGGATTGGGGCACTCTGCATTATAAATCTTGAGAGTTGAGACGAGCTGGGGTCTTACACTTCTTCAGCATGTACCTAATGCAACCAATTTTGAATTGTATGAATGAGTTCAATATGTGCTTGTCTCATCTTCTCTAAGTGTAAGACCATAGCTCGTCTCAGGACTTTAAATGTTTATGTCTCTCCATATTTTTTTCGACGAAGGGGTGAATTCATTACCAAGACAACATAATTAAAAAGAAAGAGCCTCAGTTACAATAAGCACACAACTAATTTTTCTCGTCCCAGTCTATTACCTAAAGCCATAATTCTGGGACACTTTCATACATCCGTTAGTTTTCCGTCAGAACCTTCGCTAATGACTACATGTCACGTGGACATTAAAAAAAATTAAAATTAAAATTTTAAAAATAATTAAATAATTAAAACTAAAAAACTAAAAACCCCATTTCCTTTCCCTTCTCCTCCTTTGCTCGAGCTACCCGCTTCTCCAAAACCCCATTTCTCCATTTCCCTTCCTACCTCCTTCGGAGAAAACCAACTGGAACTGGGAACGTGGACAATGTCAGTGTTGAACCGGATTCATCACTGTTTTCTCCACCTTGGTCCTGGAGCCCAACCCTCTCTTGCTCCGCTCCTCCCTTTCCTTCCCCGATCCCCTTGCCGATCTAGATTGCACCCTCAAATCCATCTCCTCCTTCTCCACATCGTCTGCAATAGTCGATAATCAGAGAGGTCCAAGAGCCCATTCTAGGTAATTTCACTAAGTGCTAACGGGGTTTGTAATTGAACCCAAAAAGATCTCTGGTGGGTTTGAGTCCATTTCGAGTCAGACCTGACAAGCAGCTCATAGAACCCACAAAGAAGAAGGAGAAGAAGCAGAGAGAGGCGGTTGAGGAAACCGGTAAGCACTCCATTGGCAGAGTCCCTTGACACTCTTTGTTCATAAAAAATCTTAGACAAAATCTGGATACGAATCGACCCAATTACCAAGATTTGGTTTTGGAAGAAAAACTCAAATCTTGAAAAAGTGTCATTAATAATTTGATTACGTATCTTAGGGGCAAGGGAGATTTATAAGAACCAAAGTCACATGGGGAGGTGGGTAAGTGAAGGAGGATGATTACATCTCTTCGGCTTGATCTCAGAAACCCAGAAAGAGTTCCTTATGGTTTAGCTTTTAGGGTTTTTGTTTTTTTTTTTTTTCATAAATTTTTTGTAATATACATATGGGCCATATTGACACATGTCTTCCATTCATTGTTCACGCAGGCATCACATCATCAGTTAACGGAAGTTGTGACGGAGAACTTAACGGTTGTATGAAAGTGTCCTAAAATTATGACTTTAGGTACTAGACTGGGACAAAAAAACTTGATGTATGAAATGTTGAAAACCAAAAAACTTTAGGATAGTAAACCGAGATTAACCCTTTTTACTAATTAAACCCTGAAAATCAAAATCTACCTTGTCTTTGAATGAAATTTCAATTCCTTTTTTGCAGGTGGATAGCCATCCAAAGTAGAGTTTAAAACTTTGAGCTGCAGTGTTTTGTCAATTTTCAAATATTAGTTTAATCTTATAAAGTCCATAAACCCTAAGAAATGAAAATTTTCCGTTCCGTGTTTATTTTGGTTCACATAATCAGTGACTTACTTGTTACTTGGTGGTAAGTGAAGCCTCCAATCATCCCGGCAAGTGCAACAAGGTCTACTAGTGGTAGCTAGATTTAAGCTAGAATATGGAGGAGACGTGGCAGATAGTCCACATCCCCGACAACCCCCCATTCCCTCCCGACCAACAACCTACCGTCGATGCAATTGCTTCACTTATAGACCCTTTATTTGCCAACACTCTCGTAAGGTAAGCTTGGTTTGCTTTACTGGCGGCTATGTAGCACTTGTTTAATTTCTTTCTTACTTTTGATGAAATGGATGTAATTGTGTAGGCGTTTGAACCAAATTGCACCGCTGGAAAATCTTCGGCACATCAAGCGGGTGCACAAGAAATTTGTTCAAGGAGGTTTGTCTGTATCTCTTAAACCCTAAACCCATTTGTTAAATTTATTAAGATTATCAAAAAGCTAAATTTGTGTGTGTGCTCGACTTGGTTCAAATTGGAGATGTTCATTCGTTATCCAATGGAGAAGATTTTCTTTATTGCAATTAGTCAAAGAAAGCTACACCTCCCTAAGATGGGGTGTCCTGCCCGTGTGTGCTCGACTTGGTTCAAATTGGAGATGTTCATTCATTATCCAATGGAGAAGATTTTCTTTATTGCAATTAGTCAAAGAAAGCTACACCTCCCTAAGATGGGGTGTCCTGCCCTACGTCGCCTCTAATATGCTTTCAAACATGTCTATCAAACCAAAATAATAATCAGCATGACAAAATTGTTTATGAATGTTACCCTAGCATATCAATAGGATTTGTCTAACACTTATGCATATTTCCAAGTCTTGCTGGATATTCCCCTGATTTGGGGTTCAGGCAGCAAGTATATGACGGCCAAGATGATAATTACCTGACATGGTTACCAAATTGTTCTTACTATCTTATCTTTCGGGTACATCCAATTCGGTGTTGACTATCAGTTCACTATACAGGAAAAACTCAGTTGTCTGTGATACTATGTCTAGCTTCTCAAAATGGTAATCAGTTGGACAGCATTCAGAATGATGTACAGGAGCTGATGAATTCCTACCAGTTGAGTCCTTTTGTCACAAAAGTGGGTCTTTCTCTTTTTATTTTAACAAGGTTTGACTTGTACTTTTTTCTTCATCTGAAAGTAATAATAGCAGAATAACAAATAATCTGAACATATCTACTGCCCATTCTTGTTATTATGATTCTTTTCTATCATGACAAAAATACAATATAAAGACTACTATTGTACTTTTGGAATAATTATGGTCGTAGTTGTTTAAGTTGATTATCTTAAATACTTCAGTATGTAACCTTAATGTTTCTCTTGTTAAAATATTGCACAATCAATAAATTGACATTACGAATTAAATAGCTCGTTGAAAAATACTATTAGTTATGAATCATCTATTATTTTGTTGCCAAGAAAGAATGAACCTCTTGTTTTCTTTCGTAAGTTTTCTTTTATGAAAGTTGGGCCTCTTGTTAATTTATGTTAGGATGGCTGCTTGGTCACTTTAGGAACATTTTCTTTTCCTCTCAAGATGCTTAGGAAGAATTTGCTCGTGCTTGATCGTAGATTTGAAATATGATGGGCTTTGATGATGTAGGATCAAAGTGTTTTCCTAAGGGAGTCATAAGGTCAAAAATTCGTGGATTTGAAATATGTTAATTACTACCATTTTTCTTCTTCTGTATAATCTTATATCTGAATGCAATCATTTTAATTGTGTTTTACTGAATCCAAGCTTGTCTTTGGACTTTGTCTTACTTAATACTTCACTTTCATGCTATTTATTTGGGCCTTGCCTTGTATATACAGTGATATGGATCCCTTTCTTTCACATAAACTTATGACCCCATTTTGGCTATTGAATTTCGATTTGTTTGAGTATTTGTTATTATCTTCTGAAGGCCTGCTCTTCTTCTGGTAGTCTCCAAACTTGCTTTTGTGTTTTTTTCCTTTACCATTAAACTAGACTATGGCCAACATCTAAAGCCACTCAATTTTAGGTCTGCAAGTATGCTGCATCATCAAAAGAAGAGTGGGAAGAACAATGCAAGCTATGGCCAACATCTTATCATCCCCCAACTTAGTAAGCTACCACTCTTTTAATATTAAATGTAATCCAACTATGCTGGTTTACGTCAGTGTTTTTTAGCACTATTTTTTCATTTTTCATGTATTGTTGATGTTCAGGAGTCTTTAGTTTTTTTCTTTCTAAGATTGAGCTGAATTGGAGTGAAAGATGTCTCAGTAACAATGAACACTAGTCCTAGATTTGTTCCTGAGCAAAATGATGGGTCATGTGATAGCTTCCCTTGATTAAAATCTAGGGTCATGAGGAGGTGAAAGTTGCCTTATTTATGTATGAACAAAAATTTTCATCACAACTTATATGCACAAACTCAAAGCTCTGCTAACACCAACAGGAAAACATTGGCAATTACTAGTAGAAGGCATTATATTGGATGGTTACATAAAACTTCCTTTCTATCTGCACCTTTGCAGTTTAGTTTTGTTACTTGCTTTTTTCTTGGTGGCTCCTCGTTCTGCATTTCCGGGATAGATATGTCAAATAATTATTTGTTTAACATTATTCTGACTCTTTTTGTGTTTGCCCGTGATCTTTTAAATACAGTAATATTGAAGGCATTACTGGATTCAGTCAAGAGGACTCACAATCAGTCTTCAGCTTCATGAAGTATGCTGTTCAGTTGGCAAAGTCTGGTGATAATTTGGTAAAGTATTACTCTCACTCTTAACTGGATTGGTATTTAGGTCGTCCTTTCCTGATCAGCTTTCTAATATTCAAAATGACGCTAATACTTTGAAAGTATTCCTGAATGAACTGGAAGGGTTGGGGTGAAGTCAATTTTGTTATCTCTTGCAGTCTTATTATTTATTTATTTTTCAGCCAGCATCCTGTTGTAGTCTTGTTAGTGCTTCTCAACATGCATGGATCAGCATTAGTTTGAGGACTACAATAGTCTACTCTTGAGAAGATATTCACTTTTCCTTTTAAAAATAATGAGAAAAAGACTATCATAATCTTGATTGTTAGTTAATTCTGCTGTAGGAACTAAGTTCTATACGAAACTTGTTAAAGTTGATGTAAGGCTTACAACCTGATGTTGATTTATATTCTCAACACATCCCCTCATGTGGTTGGCCTGAGTGCAACATGTGGATTGGGTGATGTAGAGCATGTGTGACCAAACTGGTCTTAGCTTGTGGATGGATTGCCTGCTATGACATCATGTGAAAGTTAAGGCATCCAACCCAAAACCAAATGGCAATGGGTGGAGAGTTCAAGGAGTTCATTTTGTGCAATGCAATGCAAGGCCTCATTTTTTGCATACCACTGAGCCTATGCTTGGTGCTTGCTATATAAATGTTCTCCTTTACTCTATCTGCAGGAAGTCAACGCTGCAGTTATAGTGGATCCTTCTGTTAAACAGGTTATTGCGAAAGCATGTGATCAAACTTGTTCTTGCTATAATCCCAAAAACGAGATCACCCCTGAAACCAGCTGCATTGAAAAGCTGGAAACTTCTGTTTGTTATATATATGTTCTCCTTTACTCTATCTGCAGGAAGTCAACGCTGCAGTTATAGTGGATCCTTCTGTTAAACAGGTTATTGCGAAAGCATGTGATCAAACTTGTTCTTGCTATAATCCCAAAAACGAGATCACCCCTGAAACCAGCTGCATTGAAAAGCTGGAAACTTCTGTTTGCCATGGCATTTCAGGTGGTGCATTGAGCCGTAAAGAGCATTCAAATGGCTTTCCAGCTAAATCAGAACAGTTGTACACTGGCGTTTCTTGTTTATGTCCTTGGGGATGGGCTGAGCAAGAATCAGACATGAGTTTGAGTTATTGCCACCCTTTACGCCACGCTTCCATTGTTGCTATTGAGTCTTCTGCTGCCAGGGACAGGCTTCTTTTCCCCAGTTCGGGAAAAACACAAGATAAGTCATTTGAAATGGACCACATGCAGTCTTGTTCAGCAGCCTGTCCAGCAAAGAGACAAAAGACCAACCCCACAAATGTGAGTTGTTTCTTTCTTCACAATATATTTTCATTTCCCTGATATATGCTACTTCACAGTTGAAGTTGTTGGGGCTGGCTTGTGTTCAAGTTTTTATACTTAAGAGTCGTCTTATCACAGATTCAGGTTAATGGTGAAGAGAATCTGGACTTGAATGGTGAAGGTTGCAGCGGATCGCTGTCAGCGAGGCCTTATCTATGCACAGGTTTTGACATGTACCTTGTTTGGGAGCCGTGCATAATGTAAGTTATTGAAACCGATCGAGCTCTGAGTTTAGATTTTTTTTTTTTTTTTTTTCTATTATGGTTAAGTAATGATAATAATGGTTTTGTGATGGTGAATTGTATATGAAGGTGTGCAATGGCACTTGTGCATCAGAGGATCAGGCGGATATTCTATGCATATCCAAACCCAAAAGCAGGAGCATTGGGGAGTGTCCACAGACTGCAAGGCCAAAGAAGCTTGAATCATCACTATGCTGTTTTCAGGGTCTTAGTGGGGACGGACATTTGAAGCTTCAATTCCCCCGCTTTAGCACTTCACTCTCAGCATCGAGCCGTCTTTAAGCAACTCGGGGAGTTTGTGTCGTATATCTGGTTGGATTGCATACGACTGTCCCAGCCTGTGGTCGTCGACGGAATATGATGCAATATAGTCAAAAGGCTGGAGATGGGCCCGTGCTGCCCTTTCAGCCCGGCATACGTCACTTTCCGCAGATGATGTTCCTTAAGGTAGGTCTCCTAAGAATCTGGCTTTCCAAAGACGAAACTCTCGGGCGGGAACTCCAAGCCCTAAATTCTGGATTGGATTGGATTGGATTGGATGGGGGCTCTGATCTTTTTCTTATATTGAAAATATGACTTTCATTCCATGAAGAAGAGCATACGGCTGATGGAGGCTCTTAAATATTCAATTTATAGTTTGGTGGGGTCCCGCTCTAGTCTCTATTGAAAATTAACATTTCTCTTAGAATTTATTCCTATTAGAGATGCCGCGTCTCAATATTTCAAGCAAATGCTACCTTTAAAACGGTTTGCTCAAATGGTCGTCCATGCCAGAATGCTATATTGCATGATATGGTACACAAAGCACAGACATGACGGACCACCAAAAATCCCAGCAACTAAGAAGAGAATATTGTGAAATCACTAAAAAGCATCGGAACACTCCGACTGACTGAGAAGTTCATATGCTCATAAAACTAAGTATACGACAAATTCATCGACCATATACTTCTCTCACTCTCTCCCAATCCACCGACTTGTCTCCGCCAACTGTTTCTTGATGACATGACTTTCTACCCCTCCAGTCGTGATCTCAAACTTCACTTTAGGCACTGATCACAAGATAATCAACACATGCACTCGATACCACTACAAATCAGTAACCAAATAAAATACAGTAGAACACAATTCGCACTTGGCGGCACCACTAGTTTCGAATGCTTTGTGAACCTGACCTAATCCTCATTGATCCCAAATCCTTTTGTAATGCAACTGAGGAATCTGCTCCAGCTTGGTTATTGGAATCCAAATTAGCTGATTCAATACTCACTCCTCTCTCCGTAGATTTCCTATGTTCCTCCAACTCAATGTCTCTCATTGCAATACCATGCTCTTTAGCCTTCTTTTTATCTTGCTTGCTGGACTTCCCCAACGGAGGGGCTTTTGTAGAATTGGCAGCTTCAATTTGTCATTTCGCACTACTTGGTGATGGAGAAAGACCGGCATGCCCCGTCACTTCAGCTGTCCAATTACTACCACCCTGAGAAACAGTCTCCAAGGAGGTGATCAAGCAGTGGATAACGGAACAAGCTGTTCTTGTATGCCAACAGAGCTCATACTCGACAAACTTCCCCTTGAATCCTTCCTGGCTACCTTGTTGAATTCGTCCCTCAAATGCTCTAAAATTTGAACAACCCCGGTATTCCCCTAATATCATCAACAATAGTGAAATAAGTCCTTTTACCCACCGTCTCAAAATACCACCTACGAAAAGGAGGACTCTTTTCCAAACACAAAGTAGCCAAGTTGCCAATTTCACAATCTCCGCCATTATACACTAGAGGATCCGGTTACCCCTTGACACACAACAGTAGTAAACTCCATCTGTTGGTCTGAGTCAAAGTTTTAGGTGGATTAGGAATTTATTTATGTTTCCTAGTTTGGTTGTAACTCTCTCTTTAATATTTCTTGTATCACAAGGAGAATAGTTGAAGATTCCAGCCAGTGCCAAGGGTAATGGATGTAAAGAGCCTCGAAGAAGAATACAATGCTTTTCTATCAGATAAAGCTGGGGAAACTGAGTAGTTGAAGATTCTGCAGGACCAAATTGAGTAACTGCGGGTAAACTGTTATCAGGCTTCTGTAGGAAGACCTAGGTGTCGTCTCCATTCTGATCCATAACAGCCCATGGCTATTACAAATAGCCTCTGCCTGCTGCCAGGACCATAAGTAGAACCGACATTGCTATTGGACGGGGACATTGCAGTTATGGCTTCAATCAGTTTCCCTTTGTCTAGTTGCTGCAGTATGCTTGAAGCCTCCTTATACAGAGAATCTCAAAGAAAGGTCTTCCGCATCTTTTAGAAAGTCACTCAAAGGTTCTTCAGGAATTGGCATGATCTGAAGGCGGGGTAGTGGGGTGACGGATTCGGGAATGTGGAACATGAGAGAGGTAGTTCGGCAGTGTTCAGGTCACGAAAAACGGTGGATGTTCTATAGGCCGTTCTTTCTGCATTCGAGGCAGGGGTTTTCTTTTCCTCCGACAAACTGCACGAGAGAGTCGACTGACTGATTCTTGCCGGAATTGGCTTGGAGGATGAAAATTCGAAATCTGGGGATACTCCATGTCCATGCTGAATAATGGTTGATGAGGTTTGTTTATTGCCACCGTGGTTGTAATTCTAGTTTTACTTGTTCCTTACTATTTAACATGTCTTGCAGAATGAAGAAGCAGGTTAAATATGAGGCAATTTTACCATCATGTTCCCAACATGGATGGCTTCCTTGTGTTAAATTGTTGAAGGCTTAATATAGTGAAAGGAACAGGTCGGACAGGCACCTGAATCAAGCTAAATAGTTATTTTACCACTCAATATTTGCAGCCGCAGTAGATGAACAATTTGAAGCCAGCGGCAGCAATCACAGACCAAAATAAATAAATAAAAGGATAAGAATTTCCCTTCTTTTATCTCAATCCGAAAGGGATCATCTACTCAAAACAAACACAAGAACAGAAAACAAAATTCTCAAAAAGTGACATTCAAAACAAAAGAGGCTCAAATACTTGTAAACATTAACATCCAACAAACTGAATTCAGTACATTGCAATAATAGCACCGGATAATAACAATTACAACACCATTGTTCCTTAATAACATCTCAAACAAATTCTCCCAAAGCGATAATCATTACACGATGAAGATAAAATCCATAAAATTCCTCAAACCTATGTGAATACTTAACATCTCCGAATTCTTCAAACCACAGATAAAGCTTGAGTACAGCGCTCAGTATGATTACCACCTTGATGGTGGCAGAGAACTCTTGAGTACAGCTCTTGTTACCATTTCCACATCAGCCACATCAGGGTGGGCTGTTTTTGGATCACCATGGCAACACGTACAGACTATTGCAGCATCTGGGCCAACAGTTACGTCTGGTGAGCAATATCTCCCGTACGGGCAAAGTGGTGCACTGTGATCATTCTTCATACAAATGCAACAGTACCTGAACCTTGGGGTTTGTTTAGCTATGGACCAAACCAAAAGAAGAAATCAATGCCGCTGACCACACATCGCACATTGAATGACCAATAACTACAAATTGTCTCCATTTTAACATAGAAAAGTATTGATTGATGGTAAACCGGGTACAAGATAAAATTAGCAAGAGTCTCAAGAACACAATGAGCAATAGAGAAAAATCAATCATCACGAACCCCATTGATTCATTTCATAGAAGATAACTCAGTTTCCAAGTATTCTATTTTTTTCGTATTTCTGATCTCAAGTCCATCAAACAAAGAAATTTTCGTCAAATTGGCCACAGCATGACACCATGTCTGCACAAGTGTTTTATTTTTTTTTTTACCCTTTTGTGAATTGTTGATGAAACGTATAAATTAACATAGAAGCTAGCTGCAGCACAGCAGCAGACCGATGGAATTGCAAATATATAACCTGAAGGGGGTGTGATATTCACACATCCCTTTTTACTTCTCACACGCCCTTTTAATTTTCGGCCGTCGAATCGGATGAATCGAAGAAAATCAAATGACAGAAATCAACAAGAAGTGTGTGAGAAGTAAAAAAAGATGTGTGGATAGCACACCCCAACTAGAAAAACTGATCAAATTGATCCAAAAACTTTGGCACGATATTTCCTCAAAACATTAGTAATAAATCATTAGTCCTCTCAACCTATATATGACAATAACAACGGACAGGAAAACCTAAACCTAAATGGAGGGACTGGAGCACCGGTGACGGGGGTTGAAGGAGGATCTCAATACAGTAGGAACAGCTGGATTTATATGTGTGTGTATAGAACAGTCAATAAATTACACAAATTTTCAGCATAAACTTACGATATCAAACGAAATTCTAATACATAAACCAAAAGTAAATAATTTCAAATTAAAATCTCAGAAATATAGGTATGAAATTAAATTCTGGAACAAAAAGAAAGAGAAAAAACACAATTCCTGCATACCATAATCAAAAGCAAACTTCTTTCGTCCCTGTGCCTCAGCCACCTTTTGTTGTTGTGCCTCTGCCGGTTTTGATTCTTCTGCCTCTGCAAGCCGTGGTTGTTTGGTAGGCCGCATCGGTTGTTCATCAGGCCGGATCCGGACGGATTCTGATTTCAAGGTCCCCATGGCTGTGTCTGTGAATTAGAGAGAGATCGCGCAACGGTTTTGCTCTTGTGGTGAGAGAGAGGCGGCGTTTTTAATTTTTTTGGGTCAGCGGGCGTTTAATACAAAGTTTCGGACTGGAATCATCTCCGGATCCCTTCCCGGGGATCTTGGGATCCTCTATCCTGAGCGTTCAACAAACAATTAACGGTCCAGATTCAAGTCTGGGTTGTGGGTGACAGAAGAAGAGGATTGTCGGTGTTGGTATCGACGGATTTGTTAGGCTTACAGACGAAGAGAGATGGAGGGCTTACGTGAGAGCTCTCTCCGGAGTTAATGATATGAACTGGAGATTGCCAGTGGCTCTATAATACCTGATTTCCCAAATTTAATCCACGATTTTATTTTCAATTTATCGATAGGTTGCATTGGATTGCCGATATCGTCGGACAGTGCTGCGGCGATGTGAGGCAGCAGGTAAATGCTACGGCGATGTTGGGTGCAGGCAATTCTTGTGCTCCGACGACGTGGGTTTCTGTCGAATCTAGTTCAAATCCGAGAAGTCGACGGCGGAGTCCAGGTTCAAGCATGATGGCAGAGTCTATGGTGGTGGGATTCGACGGGCTGCCCGCAATATGAAAGTGTATTTGTTTGTACTTGAATCTTGACCGTTAATTGTTTGTTGAATTAGAGGATCCTTGAATTCCCAGGAAGGGGATCCGAGATGATCCCAACCCAGAGTTTCCTCTCTTGTTAGACCAACACCAACAATGGCTTGTAACCTAAAATTCCCCTTCCCCCATCCCAAAACCCCACCCCAACCCATGTGCTAAACAAAACCTAAAACCCAAAACTCAAAAAAGGCCAGAAACCAGCCCGTTTTTAGGCCAGAAGTCATTATGGGCCCTACCTGTTGCGAGTGAAACACGGGCTGTGAAGCCCAGATGCTTGAGCCAATCGCCCAACGCGCAGCAACGCGCCAGCCGGATTCCCACGGGGACCCCACCCACGTGGGCGTGTCCCCTGCTGTCAGATGACGTCAGCAACCTAACAGCTACTTTTTTTTATCGAACAGCCATATTTAAATGGGCTGTTGGTTACTCCAACGGTTCATGTTCAAATTATTTTTTTTTTGTTTTATATTTATATATTTATGGAATCCAACGGTTTAGATCAAATATAATCAAATCTAACGGTAAAAAAAAAGATCTAACGGTCCAAATTTAAATCCAACGGCTAAAATAATTTTAAAAAAAATATTTAACTTAAAATTCAACCAAAAACTCTAAAAATACCTATGTATTTGTTCAAACATCCACACAAAACTCACTTTTCTCCTACAATTCTTCTAATTTTTCTTTCTACCATTTCTTCTCATTTCCAAAATTTTCAAGATGGCAAAAGAACATGTTAGAGGTCGTAATTGGACCTTTGACGAAGATATTGCTTTATGTTTAGCATGGATTTCTATTAGCGAAGATGGTGCCATCAGCATCAATCAAAATAGAAAGGTTTTGTGGGGTAAAATCGTTGATAAGTTCCATGAAAATTCCAACGCCGGTCGAAGGGAAGTTGGTGGTGTTTATGATCGGTGGATGATTATCAACAAAGTGTGCACTTTATGGAAGGGAAGCTTGGAGAGAGCCATGGTTGACATGCCTGGTGGAAGGGGCGCCTCAGAAATTGTGAGTTTATTTGTTGATATTTTAGTTGTCATGTACATAATAGTATTTTGCAACTAATTGTTTTTATGTATTTGTTGCATAGGGTGACAAAATAATGGCAATTTACAAGACAAGAACTACACCAAAAAATCAAGTTTTTAAGTTGCATCATGCTTGGGACATCCTCAAGGATTGTCCGAGGTAGGGAACCGATGCGAACCAACAATGTGGAAGATTATTTCATAGTGAAGCCCCACCCCCAAATGATGTCAATGAAGGTGTGAATTTTGCCAACAATGAAGGTGTCGAACAAATAACCCCAACTTCTTCTTTTGCAAGGCCCTCGGGTAGAGATAAGCAAAAGGAAGCAAAGAGAAAAGGGAAGTCCCAAGATCCAACACGTAAACAATTTGCTAGCGAAATGGCAAGAATGAACAAAAACCAGTGTCGTCGGCAAGAAGAATTGACCCAAATGTTTTTGGCCATAAAGGAAGAAGGGGATAGGAAGCAAGAAAGGTATGAAACTAATTTGATAATGGAGGACCTCGACAAATACACTCCAGAGAGGAAGAAATACTTACGTGGTAAGCAAAAGGAAATTTTACGAAGGAATGCCACAAGGAGTATATTTCAAGATGATGATTCATCTCAAGACTATCACCCAAGTCCATCACCAAGTCAAAATGGTGGATATCATTATTAAGTTTATGTAGTCTATGAGTTTTCGATTGTATTAAGTTTATGTGGTTTATTAATTGTCTTCTCTTTTTTTTTTTTTTTTTTTAAGTTTATGTGGTTTATCATGATTTTCATGTATTGAGTGATTTTTCAAAATTTATCGGAATTTAAATATTTTTAGGTTAAAATGTTCATAAAATTAATTTAAGATAGTCTACATAATTTTTTTTTTAAAGTTAATTTAAAAAAAATAGCCTTAATTCATTATTTGATAATTTGGGGCTAAAATTTTAGGCTAGAAGGGTTGGAGTAGAAAAGCTGTTTCTGGGCTAAAACCTAAATTTTGTGGGCAAAATATTTTTAGGTTTTAGGTCACCATTGGAGATGGTCTTAGGAAATGCATTTTATTCCTTTTATTTGTAATTTTTTTTTTGTTTTTGTCATTGGTTAAACTTGGGGGTGGGGGGAATCGAACTTGGGTAAGGTGAAAGTTTTCTTGGCTCTAGTGCCACTGCAACTCGACCCCCATCCTCTTTTTATTTGTAATTTCAGTTGGTTAAAAAAGAGTTTGTCCTTTCGTGAGTTAGTTATGTAAAGGAATGCTAAGTTAGCATTTCTGAGTAGACTAGCTACTTAAATGGAGAAACAGTTGGGTTGCTTCTTTAACAGATATATCAGTTTTATTAATAAAAAATTATAGGCATGAGTTCCTTGCTCGTCGTCTTCCTTTCTACTCCATTCCATTTCTCCATTGATGTACTGTCTAGGTTGAGCAGGTTCTTAACATTGGTATCACCCAATTTTGATCTTGGTCCCTTTGTGCATGCTTCACTACAATCCCAACACTCGATTATCTCAAATGGACGCTCGAGTCGTTGCTTTGGAGTATTCTATTGTTGCGCTCTCTGAATCCATTGATTTGAAAATGGTGATGTTCATGGAACAATTCCGTCACGAGATCGCTTGTACTCATGGGGGCGGGGGTTCCTCTTCAAACGCCGATCCTCTTCTTCAACCCATCATTGCCGATTCTCCATATCCCGGCGACCTTGACCCTTATCCGCCTCCTCGTTGCGAACCTCACGACGGCGGTCCCTACCCTCATCACCAAACTTGGCAGCCTCGCATCAATTTTCTCATATTTACTACTGATGAAGATTTACTTGCTTGGATCTATAAATCAGAGCAGTTTTTCACTTACTTTTCCCTTCCTGAGCTTCAGAAAGTCCTAACAGTTTCATTCCACTTGGAAGGGGAAACACTCCAATGGTTTCGATGGCACGACTGTTTACAGACAACTCCTCGGTGAGAGGATTTCACACACGCCTTTTGCAGAGAGTTTGGGCCCTCTTAATTTGAAGACAGTGCTGAGGCACTCTTCAAATTGAAACAATCAGGTACTCTCAAATATTACATCACTGAGTTTAGACATTTGGCAAATCGAACTCATAATATAGGGCCTATTTTGTTAAAGAGCTGCTTCTTGGGTGGCTTGAAGCGTGAACTTAAACATGAGGTTTTGCGACCCTCTTATATGCATGATGCTATTTCAATTGCGTTACAACTTGATACTAAATTGTGTGCTCTGAAGAGTAGCTCCGTTCAGCCTTTTCCACAGGCTCGCACCATTCACCCATCTACCACACCACTCATCACTCGTACTGTTAAATCCTCCAATTTTCCTGTGAAGAAGTTGTCTCCTGAGGAGATTCATAGAAAAATAGAGAAGGGTGATTGTTGGTTTTGTGATAAGAAACTAAGCAGGGGACATAAATATGCTAACAAGCAACTTCTCATCCTCGACTTAGTGTACCCTGAAGATGAGATTACCACTGAATTATTAAAGGAACCACCCCCTAAGTTATCTCAGATGGAACTTAGTGAACGTGCATTTTATGTCACACTTGCTAAGACCACTGTGAAGACAATGAAGGTCATAGGCTCAGTGAATGGTCAACAAGTCATAGTTCTTTTGGATTCAGGGAGTATCCATAACTTCGTGGACTCTAGACTCCTTAAGAAATTTGCTTGGCATACTCAACCTACTAAACCATTTGAAGTGATGATTACAGATGGGGGTAAGGTTAGTAGTTCAAGTTGTTGCACTAATGCTACTTTGTCCATTAGGGGTTATGATTGTGTTGTGGATCTAGATTCCTTGCCATTGTGAGGATGTGAAATAGTCTTGGGGGTCCAATGGCTTTCCTCAATTAGCCCGGTTCTCTGGGACTTTCAGTTACTAACTATGGAATTTACCAATAATGGTTTTCAGTACAAACTCACTCACAGTGATACAACTGCTCCACTGATTCAAAAAACGACTCTCCAACATTTGGACAAGGAGATTTCCAACTCAAATCTGGGATTATTCATTTACTCCTTTGAAGGAAAAATGGTTGAAGCATGTGAATTAAATTCCTTGCAGATCAAGCAACTACAAGAAGTGTTGGGGCAGTTTGGGACCATTTTTGCCTTACCTACTGCACTACCACCTAGTAGGGTTCACAATCATCAGATTCCACTACTTCCTGGATCTAAACCCTCTAACATAAGACTCTACCATTATGGTCCTTTGCAAAAGATTGAAATCAAGAATGCAATCCAAGAACTACTTAATGCAAGTTTTATCAGACTAAGCCATAGTCCATTCTCTTGTCCAGTTCTCTTTGTGAAGAAGAAAAAAGGATCATGGAAAAATGTATGGACTACAAGGAACTCAATGCCATAACAATCAAGGACAAGTACCCTATTCCCTTGATTAATGACCTCTTAGATGAGTTACATGGTGCTAGGTTTTTCTCTAAACTTGATTTAAGGTCCGGCTACCATCAGATTTTGATACATCCTCAAGAAAGTGAAAAACTGCATTCAAAACACATAAAGGTCACTATGAGTTTCTAGTGCCTTTTGGGCTCACTAATGCCCCCGCAACCTTTCAAAGTTTCATGAATGATATATTCAGGGCCTATTTGAGGAAGTTCATCCTTGTGTTCTTCGATGACATATTAGTTTATACTAAGACTTGGGAGACCATCTGTTGCATCTCAAAATGGCATTTGCAGTTTTGCAATAGCATCAACTTTATGTTAAGAAACATAAATGTGTTTTTGGACAAAGTATAGTGGAGTATTTGGCCCATGTTATGTCAAGCAAAGGTGTAGAAGTTGAGCCCTCCAAGATTCAGGCTATACTAGAATGGCCTAAGCCTAATACAGTGAATGAGTTGAGAGGTTTCCTTGGTCTCACATCCTATTACAGGAAATTTGTGCCTGGTTTTGGCAAAATTTACTAACCACTTTATCACATGACTAATAATGATGGATTTGTGTGGACTACAGAAGCTAAATAAGTTTTCCAGAAGCTCAAGGATACCATGACTTCTCCACAGGTCATTGCTTTACCTAATTTTAAACACTGTCATTCGAGTTGGAATGTGATGCCTCCAATAATGGGATTGGTGCAGTTTTGTAGCAACAAGGAATACCAATTGCATTCACTAGTCGAGCATTGGGCCCAAGAATGAATCCATTTCCACATATGAGAGAGAACTCATTGCGATTGTCCATGTTGTCAAGAAATGGCAGTTTTATCTACAAGGTAGGCACTTCATAATCAAGACTGATCACTGCAATTTGAAATATTTCCTTAACCAAAGGGCTTACATAGTATTCCAACAAAAGTGGGTGTCCAAATTGATGGGGATTGATTATGAAATTCACTTAAAAAATGGGGCTGACAACATAGTTGTTGATGTTTTCTTTAGAAGACATGACACAGATTATGTTACTCAGTGCTCTAATGCGACCACTGATTCCTCTATGAGTTGTCAAGCTATCTCTTACCCTTATTTTGGTTGGTTAGATAAGTTAAAAAGGTACAATGAAGGGGATGCTTGGATCAAGCAAAAATTGGCAGAGATTACAGATCTTGGGAAGGGAGTAACCAGTGGTTATAAGTTAGCTCACTATCATGTTAACAATAGCTTACTCAAGTATAAGTCCAAGATAGTTCTCAGCCCCAATTCCACTTGGAAGTCTAAGCTTTTGGCTAAGTACCAATCTACACATGCAGCAGGACACCAATGGGTTTTGAAAACCTACCAAAGGCTAAAAAGGGGTTTTTATTGGCCAAGTATGAATGGTGGCATTAAGACCTACATCTCTGAGTGAAATACTTGCCAACAAAACAAGTATGAAACTCTATCTCCTCCAGGTCTACTTCAACATTTACCAATTCCTCAGAAAATTTGGACTAATATAAGTATGGACTTCATTGTGGGATTACCCCCTTGCAAGGGAAAAACTGTCATTTTTGTGGTTGTGTATAGGTTGATTAAGTATGCTTATTTCTTGGCTTTAGCTCATCCCTACACTACCATGACTGTTGCTCAGTTGTTTGTTGATAACATATTCAAGCTGCATGGAATGCCATCCATAATTGTAAGTGATAGAGCTCCATTGTTTTTAAGCTCTTTTTGGAAGGAGTTCTTTAAGTTGCAAGGATCCCAACTTTGCATAAGCTCGGGGAACCAACCTCAGTGTGACGGGCAAACTGAGGTAGTGACTATGTGTGTTGAGACCTAACTAAGGTGCTTTGTGGGAAATAAATCGAAATACTGGGTTAAATGTTTACTATAGGCCGAATGGAACTATAACACCTCCTATCATACCTCTTCAAAATTCACTCCATTTGAATTGGTATACGGGTACCCCATTCTCGTGTTACTACTTATGAGCAAGGTACTGCAAAAATGGACTTGGTGGAACAAAAGTTGATTGAGAGGGATAAGCTGCTCATTGTACTCAGGTCTAACTTAGCAATAGCTCATAATAGAATGACAGTTCAAGCAAACAAGAAAATGACTAAAAGGGAGTTTTCTTAGTCTATCTCAAATTGTTGCCATACCAATTACAAACATTGGCTTCACGTGTTCATCACAAGATGCATCCTCAATAATGTGGGCCTTATGAAGTGTTAGAGAGAGTGGGACATGTTGCTTACAAGCTCAAATTGCCTAAAGAGACAAAAATACATCCGGTTTTTCATGTTAGCTACCTCAAGAGGCACTTGGGAAAAGTGGATCTACCAGTAACAACATTGCCACCCTTGATTGATAAAGTTTAGGAGCAAGGTTCTCATTCCTTACATGCACTTTTGGCAATAATCGCCGGAAGAATTTATAAGAAATGAGACAAGGCAAGTGTTCAGTTGCTAGTACAGTGGGTCGGGCAAGAAGAAAGCACAACTACTTGGGAGGATTATGATGATTTCCACGCCAGGTTCCCAAAGTTTCAGCTTTGAACCTTGTGGACAAGGTCGATTTTAAGGTGGGAGTGATGTTAGGAAATGCATTTTATTCCTTTTATTTGTAATTTTAGTTGGTTAAAAAAAGGTTTGTCCTTTAGTGAGTTAGTTATGTAAAGGAATGCTAAGTTGGCACATCTGAGTGGAAAGGCTACTTAAATAGAGTAATGTCTGGGTTGTTTCTCTAACAGATATATCAATTTTATTAATAAAAAAATTATAGGCACGAGTTCCTTGCTCGTCGTCTTCCCTTCTACTCCATTCCATTTCTCCATTGCTGTATTGTCTAGGTTGAGCAAGTTCTTAACATTTCCTCCCTCACATTATCCTTATCTTCTATACCTTACTAAAAGGGAAAACCAATTGTTGTAAAATTCCGAAACTACCACTATTTACACTAAAATTATTAGCTAGTTTGGAGTAATACTAGGGAAACTAAAATTATAAACAAAAGAAACTATCACCACTAAAATAGTAGCCATTTAGTTTGGGATAATGTTAGAGAGAACAAATTTGTAGATAAAATTTTAGAAACTAAAGGATATAGAAGTTAATGATTGAATTATTACTTAAATGTTAATAAATTTGCTCATTCCTATTAGTGACACGTCATTTAGTTTGCAAATTTTGTCTCCAAATTAAATCTCCCTAGCATTACCCTTTAAATTGGGTTACTTTTTGGTTGGATAAAAGATTTTCATTTCTTCTGTTAGCATCCAGTCAGGCCCAATACAACTGCACCCATTATTTTGAGACAGCAAAATAACACAAAGCTGCTTTAAAAATTCTAACGTTAAATTCCAACCAAAAACAACAACGCGAAACTGGTTATAAACTTGGCATGTGTGTGGCTTAGTTCAAATTTATGACTCGTTGTAAACTAATGGTAAATCTCATTAACACTCATTGGATTTTTTGTTACTATGAATTATTTTAGACTGACTAGCTTCAGGCGTGAGATTTGTGAGGGTTTTGGTGGGGGTGAATCGTTTCAGCTGTGTGGGTTTTGGTTAACTTTACTGAACAGAGATTCCAGTCGAATCTCACCCCATCAAATCCTAAGAATCCGAATCATTGAAATTTGATCCAACCGCTACAAACAGGGAGATCCTTCTAAAAGTGATAATAATTATAGCTGTTGGATCAAATTTCAAGGGTTCAGATCTCCGAATCCTTGGGATTTGGTGGGGAGATCCGACTGGGATCTCTATCCAACTTTTCTTATTAAATAGTCTTACATCGGGGGTTGAGCTTGATCATATGGAGAAGATTTATGAGGGAAAGCTGAGAAGGTTTATGAGAACACCTAGAGGTGGAAAAAATTCCCAAAATTCCCGAACCGAACCGAAAAAATCCCGATCCCAAACCAAAAATTTTCCAAACCGAAATTCCCGAAATTTTTGGGATGCTATCCCGAACCGATCCCAAAATTTCGGTATGGGATTCGGGATTGGCTTCTCAATATTTCGGGAATCCCATACCGAACCGAAAATATATAATGTTAATTATTATATATATATTATTCTTTTATAATTGATGCCAGTAGTTTCTAATTCATGCTCTGCAACCTGGAATGCCCTACACCTTGCATATTTTTCATGTTCTGTTTGATATTCATGTGGATTTTATTATTGCTGCTGCCATGGTTGATGATTTCAGAAGACTTGATTCTTTTGTCTCTCAACAGATTGCAAAAATGGTTTAATTAATTTGAATTTTGACTATGATAAAAACAGTCAGGCATGCCAGTGTTCAATTAAATGGTAGTGTGAATGAAATGAAATTCCTAGTTCATGAATGTATTCTTGAATTATATATTTGAAGAACAATTCATAATTTCATATTTCAATTTGGGATTTCCGATTTGTCCCAAAATCCCGAAAATATTTTGGGATTCCCGAAAATTTGGTTTGGGATTGGTCTTCAAATTCCCATCCCAAAAAATTTTGGTTTGGGATTCGGGATACTAGTTTCGGTATGGTATCCCATACCGAACCACCCCTAAGAACACCCCAACATGTTTCCTAGGGGATGGGAGACCCGAAAAGCCATCCTAAGAAAATATCCTAGGGGATGAGAGACCCGAAGAGCCACACGAAGGAAATAATGATGACATGCTGGATGTTTTGATTTAACGCTTTAAGGGAAAATAACATAGACTAACCTCTCAAGTAATATTCTTATTTGGTGACGAGAAAAATGGAATTTAAAATTAACTACTCCCGCTCATTAATGTAACCAGAACACAGGATGGTACATCATGTGTTACTATACAGATAGTGAGATATGTGTGTTAAAAAGTTAAAAGGTAAATTTCCTACTACTTATATAAAAACACGTGGTGTACCATTTATATTCCAATCACAATGAAAAATTTCTCATTAACTTGAATTCCCACGTTTGGAACACCAATCAAATCTCCTTGGTTCCCGAAAATGTCATCTCCTTTGCACTGACAAAATAAATAAATCAAATTACATAAAAAATAAATTTAAAAAATTACAATAACAACAAAAGTAACAACTAACCACAGAAGTCACCACCTGTGAAACACTCATGTTTGCAAAAACCAAGGGGAATGAATTAAATTGGGATTTTGAGGGATTTTTATTTTTTTAATGAATTTAGGGGTATTCAACCAAGATTTTAAGTGATTCTCTGAAATTCAAGTTGCATTCAATTAGAATTTTAAGATAGTTTATTAAAATCTTTAGAAATCCGGATGTATTCAATTAGGATTTTAAAGAAGTTTATAACATTCCAAGTGTATTCAATTAAAAATTAATTTTAAAGAATTTAAGAAAGTTGAGGAATAGAGATTTCGTAGCGTATTTTAAGCATCCATAAATCTCACATCTTCTCATGAGATTTCGAGGGAATTGAATCAAAATTTTATATGGAATCTCTACAAATCAATTAAATTCCATAAAAATCCATGAATTTATAAACCCATTTAAATTTCTCAAATTTTCAATGGAATACACCCCTAAAGCTCTTAGTAAGACAGTTTTAGAAAAATCATCAAAGCTTTCAATCTCCCCCTCCCCCCACAAAACAAAAAAACTCATTTCAAACTTATCAATCTGCTTAGCCCTGAGATAATAATAAAACTATACTCAATAAAAGCTCAGAAAATTCCAAATATTTTCACAAGAGAAAAAACAAAAATTACTTATTACTTTGGTCAAGAAGGCTTTTTAATTGCGAGAAATGAACAGTGTTTGAGTTCGAATATCACTTTATTTACGAGGCTGCCACTATCTCTTTCTACCGCTGATCTTCATGCCGCGTGTTGATAATCGTGGAAGGGCAGGGGTGCGATGGTCATTTTAGTCTGTAGGGCTTCGAACGGATTGGGTGGGTTAGACACTTTCATTTCCTTTATAAAGCTGCAGTAGTACTCGGTGACACCATGCCATCGGGAGAGAGAGCGAGAGAGCGAGCGAGCAGAGAGAGAAGAGAGAGAGGGAGGGAGGGAGAGAGAGATAGGGATTTGGTGAGAGGAAGGCATGCGGCTTGCAGGCAGACAGAGTCACAGGGGGTGTACGATTCGAGGGAGAGAAAGAGCGGGGATTTAGTGGTGATGCTCGATTTGGGAAGAGAGAGAGAGAGAGAGAGAGAGCGCGATTTTGGGGTTAGGCGAACTCCTTGACAGCTTGCAGCTCCATGCTCCGCCTTCAGATTCGTCGCATATACCAGCCGAAATGGCTAGGGCCCTGTGACTAGGGATTGCAGAGGTACAGAGAGAGGGGGAGTGGGCGGGAGTTGGGATGGCGGTCGAGTTCAGGTCTGGCTTGGGCGACGCCTGGTACGACGTCCTGATAGTGAAGGACGGCTGTGTTCGACTGAGAGTGAAGTTCGTCGGCTTCGGCGACGACCATGACGAGGATTATGAAGGTGAGGGAGTTGAGTTCGTTCAACGACATCGACGAGTTCAGGGCACGGAGTGCATCTCTGCCTCCACTAATACAGCGCCGTTTTCTCAGTACCACCACCACCAATGTCTTAAAGAAATGGGCCGTGAAGGAAGTGACGAAGTCCAATTTTCCCGAGTTCCTGGAGGAGTTCAAGAACCACCTGTCCACTTCCGACTTCGTGCCCATGTCGCTTTGACACCGCCGACAAGTCGTATTGCAAGGCTAACTACGCCGCCGAGCGGTTTTAGCTTCTCCAGTTCGCCGCCTGCCCTTTCACTCTCAGAGCCTCCAAGCTTAACCCTTAACCTTCCGTACATTCTCACTATGCCTATACATACACTTATAAATTTATATGTATGTATCTATAGAATGTGATTTGATGATTTGTGTTTGCTGATTTTGGTGCAGATACAACTTCGATTGTTCCCAAGGGATGTATTGAAGATGGGGATGCCAACTTATAGCTTTTCAGTTCAAACATCACATTTGACTTCCATGGCGGAAGAAGGTTTTGATTTCACTGCCTGCATATATAATGGTAAGTCTCCCCTGTGAAATTTTGGTGTTTAATTTCACTCCCCAATTTCTAATTTTGTGGAATATGATTTTACCCAAGTTAATATTTTTACGAAAACTAGAGAAGTTACATTAGTTAAGAAATTGTCTTGATGAATTTGGGAAAGTGTAACTTGGGATTCTGCAAGTTTGTAACTTTTGATGTTGTTTTGATATTTTGTGTTTTTTTTCCTTCACAGTAGCTATGTTGGTCTCTCCTCCTTTTTGGCGCAGGAGCGTGGATTAGAGTCTGCAGATTTGATTTCATTCCTGGTAGAACTTAGTTTTCATGTTAATGGCGAGGTATTAGTTATATGCTCTTTATACATGACTATTCTCTTGCAGTAGCATATGCTTTATTGGATTCCCCCATATTTTTTTTGGCTTATAGTTATTTCCGACTAAAATATGAATAGTGCTGCAGTAAATGTTGCCATAAGAACTTTTCATAGTATTCACTTTTTTATTTCTTTTGTAGGAAAGTGTTTTCTTCCATATGGAAACTTTCTACCTGGAATTAATCTCTCACCTCTTGATTCTGTTCTCTTTTTTGTGTGTTAGGCATATAACATAAATACATTGAATGAGAGGCAAAAGAATATGGTCAAGGATCTTGCAGATTTGGGACTGATCAAACTTCAGCAGGTTATACTTTTGTGATTTATTTTTGGTATAATGTGCACTAAATTGGTAATAATTTCCCAGATGACAGTTTAACCATTTCCTGACCCCAAGTTTTAAATTTCTATCTTTTTGTGTACTTATCCAGGGAAGGAAAGACAGTTGGTTTATACCTACTAACGTAGCTTCTAATCTTTTAGTTAGCTTATTTGTACTCATTCTAGCTTTGTCTCTAATCGGTTATTCCACAACTAATTCCATATCATCAAGAAAACTGATGTGCATCCATACATGCTACTTACGAATTTTTTACTCACTTTTTTGTTCAGATTTGTTGAAGTGGAAACAAACTTCAGGCTCTATGCCTACTCAATATCTAAACTACATTGTGAAATTTTATGTCTTTTCCTAGCTGCTTTCCCCTTTTAGGTACAATTGCATGTTTTAGTTTGATTTTAGGGAGCTCTTGCAATGGAATCTTCCCCTTTTGCAATATATTGAACATAAGACCTACCCCTACACAGGGGCGGATCGACAGTGGGTTAAAGTTGGTCAGTTGACCACATGGACGCTGGCAAGTTGGCTGGGGAGAGCACCCAAATTGTTTCTCGCATCTTGGTTAAGGTGTGTACTGAATCTTGCTGCTTTGGAACATTTCTTTTAGTTGTAAATAAGAAGTGTGTTAAATGTTTATGAGTGTTGTATTGATGTGCAGGCACTGATGGCAATGCTGTCTCCTGATTTCAGCCTTTGTCTCTGCTTAATTCCAGAAAGAGTGGTATAGTTCTCTCATTTGCTTTCCCCTTTCAGTTTATTACATACTCGGTTACAATTTCTATATTTTCTTTCACATGGGTGACCAGGTTTTCAAAAATTTTGTGCACTCTATGTGTGCGAGCCAGAATTGTGGTATGGTTTTCAAGTTGCATGTTTATTTATATCTCATTAGTTTCTGGTTCTCTCTTTTATCATCTCGACGAATTTCATTCAAAACTTGAGATATTTTTGGATGTTGAATGTTATTCAATGTTGGCCAACGAAGGTTATTCAGCTAATTCCCTCTGTTGTTTACTCTAATTCTTTATTAGCAAATGGATGAGCAGTTTAAGACACTAATTGTTTTATCTTACTACTTGGAATTATGTTTAAGACACTAATTGTTTACTCAAAAGGGGGTTAAATGTTGAGCTGACTCTACTTTCACATGAATGAGCTCTGACTCTCTGATGTTTGTTTATAAGTTTTTGGGTTAATTTTACATTGTAATTGTTTTCCGCTAATTTGAATGATTAATTGTTGAACTTTTCTTTCCTCCAAATCCTCATGTTTTCATATCGACAAGCCAAAAGAAATCGAATATGCAAAAGTGGTAATTGAAGCTTTAAGAAGTAAAGGTGTTTCTGCAATTGGTGTTGTAGGCTTTTTGTTGGGGCGTTGAGTTCATTTACCTGCTCTCCATAATGTCTATCTATTTCCTGGTGTATTAGTATAATTCCAGTTTAATAAGGTCTCATATGAGGAAGTGCTTATTTTCCTGCTCAATTCATTATGGCATAGGTTTTCATATAACCTTGAATTATGTATGCTGTTTCTAGGCAATGCCCGCGCGATGTTATCAAAATATTGTATGTAAAATATGTTGGTTGGCAATCCATTGGCAGTTTATCACAAAAATAATAATTGAACGTGTTTCAGTTGCCTTATGCATAATTATCTTTCACCCCTTATATGCAACTGAGACCTATTGACCCTTATGGGGCTGGGTATATATGTGTTATTTTTTGAAAGTAATACCATGATTTATTAGGTACATGGTAAAAAATTGTTCCCCCCCCCCCCCCGGGGGAGGGGTCATGAAGACAACTGTATGTGGGATTTGTAATCACACTTGAAACATCACTGAAAAATTAATATCCCCGTTACGTTTCGATGAGACCGAATGTGTGTGTTTTGAGTTCTTAAGAAAAAAGATTAACTGAAAAAATAAAATAGTTCGCATTTATATCCATATCGAAATTCCAAAGAATGTGTGTTGTATTATTGTCATAGCTTTCTGATTAAGTAGATATCAGAGAGTAAGTATGAGACAATGTGAATAATTAGAGGAAGTTAAAGACATCTTTGCAAGTAAGCAAAAATCTGACCATGAGATAATTGGGTTTTAACAAAGAGTTTAGAGAGAGAGAAAGAGGAATAGTATCATATTTGATTATGGAATCTGATATTGAAGGTTTGATCTTTCAGGAAAATTATAAAAGGGGTTCAATCTAGTTTTGACAAATGATTGAGGGTATTTTGTGTGATTGTATTAGTGGTTTGGTGAATGATTGAAGAGTTGAAAATGGTTTTTGCAGAGCAGACTTTCATTGTATTAGATAAGCAATTGGTTGTGGGAAAGTTCAGCCATGGAGAGCCTCATGGGAAGGTTAGCCAAATTTACAGTCTTTCTTCACAAAATTACCTTCTGATTGGTTGCTGAGAAAAATTATGGAGACATTCAAATGATTACTTAAGAACAGTTGGTTGGATGGTTTTGGATGAAATATTATGAGAAGTGTTCGGTAAATTTTGTTCTTAATTTTACCAAGATTTTGAGTTTTTTTTTTTTCCCTCTGCAAATTTTTATTAAATTGCTTGCAATTGAATTATTTTGTAATTTTCTATAAAACTCCCTGTATATTTATTATTTGTTTCCAATAGCAGGTAATCAGGAATTGTATTTTTTGAGAACTCCGATTAATTTTTTGATGTTCTTTTCTGGTGAGAAGATTAGGGATAAGCTCCGCACCCAAACTCGAGAGTGACCCAGACTATTTGCTATGCTTTTGGATTTCGTTTTTAAATTTGATATTTTGTTTGCAGCCACTGGAAAGAGGCCGCGTGAAAATTTCTCTTATGGGAGTTATGAAGGAGTTGGGGAGGATGAACAGTCTTGCTGTCAAATTTAGTAAGTACTTGCCGAAAGCCATGGAATTTTGAAATATCAATTTCTTGCTTGCTTATTATTAGCTCTGCTTATTAGCTAAAACATCTAAGAACCTAGGTAATCATTTTTTTGTATTGTCTCACTGCATACAGTGTGTTGATTTACTTGCAGTGTATTTGTTCAGAAAAGTTTGATTGCATAATTACTCAAAAAATTAAGTGTATTTATTTTTAACTATTCTGAAGTGAAATCAGTGGTCATCTACTGGTCCATAAAAACTAAGAAAATCACTTGCAACAATTTTTTTTGAGATTTTACAATAAAATCCCTAGCTAAGGTGGAGCCAGAACCTAGAAAGCCACAATTACGATGTTCAGAAGTTATGGAAACATCCAACACTTATGGACTGACAAGACTCATGCTGTAAGCTTTCGGAACCTAGAAACCGTGAACAAAGAGTCATGAAAGTTTAAGATTAATAAATAAACAAACGAATTAATAAAACAAAACATACCGATTTGTCAAATCCACAAATAAAGCAACATGAATTCAAATACTTATATCTGAACTTGATAGTATCATAATCAGTTCGATTAGGATTTAACCCCAACTTTTTACGAGCCTATTCCATTTGATTCAGCAAATTTGAACGTGCCACTTTAACAACTTCATACGCATCAAGAATTTGATTTTCAGCTCTGCATTTAGCGACATATTTCTTCAATCCTCTAAAAACAGACTTACCACCACACATCGTACCATACATGTTTGGAGCATATTTATGAATCTTCAAGAAGTACTCGTTCTCTAAACAAATTATTTAATAAAAACCAGATCAAACAAAGAGCCTAACTTACGGTTACCATATCCATAGAAGTTAACCTAGAATCGGTTGCTATGAATATGTAATTGCCCAAAATTAGGAAAATATTTGTAGCGTCAAATTCATCAGAGTCCCCAGGATCTTCAAGAAAATTCAAACCATCCATCATAGTAGGAACAAAGACCTCAGACATAGTGAGAAACATAAGAGAAAGATTGAAAAAATAAAAACACTGATGAAATAAGAGGAAAAGATTCAAAAAAGAAAAAAATTATAAGAAGACAATATACTATAAATACACAGAAAAATTACAAGAGAAAAACATACTAGTAAAGAATAGTCTACTTAACAAATATAGATGACAACGACTGTTAACAAAATATAGACAAGTTTTTGTACCAGAGGAACCCAAATCTTTGAGATACAAAGTTCATCCAACATAGAAGGAACATAAACATTCGACATACTGACATTTAAAGGAAAATCGTTGAAATACACAAGACATTTTTACAGAATCAGTAAGCAACGACAAGAAAGCCAAATGGATCAAAAAACCTATTTATGAAACACAAAATTTAAAAGAGGAGAAAATACCTGCCTAGAGAATTAGAAAATGGAATTAAATGACAGTCTACATCCCCGAATAGACTTTCTCCTCTTTTAACTTTTGTGTTTCAAAAATGGAATTGAATGGCAGATATTTTCTCCTCTTTTAACTTTTGGGTTTTCATAAATAGGGTTATCAATCCGTTTGGCTTTCTTGTCTTTGCTTATTGATTCTGTAAAAATGTCTTTTTTATTTCCGTGATTTTTTTCTATATCTTAGTATGTCGAATGTTTATGTTCCTCCCATGTTGGATGAACTTTGTATTCTCAAAGATTTTGGTTACTTTGGCACTACAATACTAGTTTATATTTTGGTAGAAGTAGTTGTCATCTCTAATTGCTAAGTAGACTATTCTTCATTAATATGTTGTCTCTTGTAATTTTTCCATGTGTTTATAGTATATTGTTCTCTTATAATTTTTTTCTGTTTTATCAATTTCTTTTTCGAATCTTGTCCTCTTATTTCATCAGTGTTTTTATTTTTTTCATTCTTTCTCTTATGTTTCTCACTATGTCTGAGGTATTTGTTCCTACTATAATGGATGGTTTGAATTTTTTTGAAGATCCTGGGGACTCTGATGAATTTGACGCTACAAATATTTTCCTAATTTTGGGCAATTACATATTCATAGTAACCGATTCTAGGTTAACTTCTATGGATATGGTAACCATAAGTTACGCTCTGTTTGATCTGGTTTTTATTAAATAATTTGTTTAGAGAACGAGTACTTCTTCAAGATTCATAAATATGCTCCAAACATGTATGGTACGATGTGTGGTGGTAAGTCTGTTTTTAGAGGGTTGAAGAAATATGTTGCTAAACGTAAAGCTGAAAATCAAATTCTTGATAAGTACGAAGTTGCTAAAGTGGCACGTTCAAATTTGCTGAATTAAATGGAATAGGCCCATAAAAAGTTGGAGTCAAATCCTAATCGAACCGATCCTGATACTATCAAGTTCAGATATAAGTATTTGAATTCATGTTGCTTTATTTGTGGATTTGACAAATCGGTATGTTTTGTTTTATTAATTCGTTTGTTTATTTATTAATCTTAAACTTTCATGACTCTTTGTTCACGGTTTCTAGGTTCCGAAAGCTTACAGCATGAGTCTTGTCAGTCCATAAGTGTTGGATGTTTCCATAACTTCTGAACATCGTGATTGTGGCTTTCTAGGTTCTGGCTC
The DNA here is from genome assembly GCF_041283825.1 of Pyrus communis. Taxonomy (NCBI): domain Eukaryota; kingdom Viridiplantae; phylum Streptophyta; class Magnoliopsida; order Rosales; family Rosaceae; genus Pyrus; species Pyrus communis. The sequence goes on from NC_142574.1 coordinate 316,416, forward strand.
CACCTTAGCTAGGGATTTTATTGTAAACATCCAATTACGATGTTCAGAAGTTATGGAAACATCCAACACTTATGGACTGACAAGACTCATGCTGTAAGCTTTCGGAACCTAGAAACCATGAACAAAGAGTCATGAAAGTTTAAGATTAATAAATAAACAAACGAATTAATAAAACAAAACATACCGATTTGTCAAATCCACAAATAAAGCAACATGAATTCAAATACTTATATCTGAACTTGATAGTATCAGGATCGGTTCGATTAGGATTTGACTCCAACTTTTTATGGGCCTATTCCATTTGATTCAGCAAATTTGAACGTGCCACTTTAGCAACTTCGTACTTATCAAGAATTTGATTTTCAGCTTTACGTTTAGCAACATATTTCTTCAACCCTCTAAAAACAAACTTACCACCACACATCGTACCATACATGTTTGGAGCATATTTATGAATCTTGAAGAAGTACTCGTTCTCTAAACAAATTATTTAATAAAAACCAGATCAAACAGAGAGCGTAACTTATGGTTACCATATCCATAGAAGTTAACCTAGAATCGGTTGCTATGAATATGTAATTGCCCAAAATTAGGAAAATATTTGTAGCGTCAAATTCATCAGAGTCCCCAGGATCTTCAAGAAAATTCAAACCATCCATCATAGTAGGAACAAATACCTCAGACATAGTGAGAAACATAAGAGAAAGATTGAAATAGAATGAAAAAATAAAAACACTGATGAAATAAGAGGACAAGATTCGAAAAAGAAATTGATAAAACAGAAAAAAATTATAAGAGAACAATATACTATAAACACATGGAAAAATTACAAGAGACAACATATTAATGAAGAATAGTCTACTTAGCAATTAGAGATACAACGACTTTTACCAAAATATAAACTAGTATTGTAGTGCCAAAGTAACCAAAATCTTTGAGAATACAAAGTTCATCCAACATGGGAGGAACATAAACATTCGACATACTAAGATATAGAAAAAAATCACGGAAATAAAAAAGACATTTTTACAGAATCAATAAGCAAAGACAAGAAAGCCAAACGGATTGATAACCCTATTTATGAAAACCCAAAAGTTAAAAGAGGAGAAAATATCTGCCATTCAATTCCATTTTTGAAACACAAAAGTTAAAAGAGGAGAAAGTCTATTCGGGGATGTAGACTGTCATTCAATTCCATTTTCTAATTCTCTAGGCAGGTATTTTCTCCTCTTTTAAATTTTGTGTTTCATAAATAGGTTTTTTGATCCATTTGGCTTTCTTGTCGTTGCTTACTGATTCTGTAAAAATGTCTTGTGTATTTCAACGATTTTCCTTTAAATGTCAGTATGTCGAATGTTTATGTTCCTTCTATGTTGGATGAACTTTGTATCTCAAAGATTTGGGTTCCTCTGGTACAAAAACTTGTCTATATTTTGTTAACAGTCGTTGTCATCTATATTTGTTAAGTAGACTATTCTTTACTAGTATGTTTTTCTCTTGTAATTTTTCTGTGTATTTATAGTATATTGTCTTCTTATAATTTTTTTCTTTTTTGAATCTTTTCCTCTTATTTCATCAGTGTTTTTATTTTTTCAATCTTTCTCTTATGTTTCTCACTATGTTTGAGGTCTTTGTTCCTACTATGATGGATGGTTTGAATTTTCTTGAAGATCCTGGGGACTCTGATGAATTTGACGCTACAAATATTTTCCTAATTTTGGGCAATTACATATTCATAGCAACCGATTCTAGGTTAACTTCTATGGATATGGTAACCGTAAGTTAGGCTCTTTGTTTGATCTGGTTTTTATTAAATAATTTGTTTAGAGAACGAGTACTTCTTGAAGATTCATAAATATGCTCCAAACATGTATGGTACGATGTGTGGTGGTAAGTCTGTTTTTAGAGGGTTGAAGAAATATGTCGCTAAATGCAGAGCTGAAAATCAAATTCTTGATGCGTATGAAGTTGTTAAAGTGGCACGTTCAAATTTGCTAAATCAAATGGAATAGGCTCGTAAAAAGTTGGGGTTAAATCCTAATCGAACTGATTATGATACTATCAAGTTTAGATATAAGTATTTGAATTCGTGTTGTTTTATTTGTGGATTTGACAAATCGGTATGTTTTGTTTTGTTTATTTATTAATCTTAAAAGTTTCATGACTCTTTGTTCACGGTTTCAAAAGCTCTACTATCACACAGGTTTGAAACATATTTATAAATTTTGAAGACTTACTCGTTCTCTAAACAAATTATTAAAAACCCAATAACCAGATCAAACAGAGAGCATAACTTATTGACAGTTACCATATCTGTAGAAGTTAATCGAGAATCAGTTGCTATGAATATGTAATTGCCCAAAATTAGGGCAATGTGTGTAGTGCCAAATTCATTGGAGTCCCAGAATCTTCACGAAGATTCAAATCATTCATAATAGCAGGAACAAAAACCTCAAACATAGTGAGAAAACACTGATGAAATAAGAGGACAAGATTCGAAAAAGAAATTGATGAAACAGAAAAAAAATTATAGGAGGACAATATATTATAAATATACAGAAAAACATACCAATGAAATAATCTACTTAACAAATAGAGATGACAACAGCTGCTACCAAAATATAGTATGGAAATTTTGAAGCCTCGGCTTGGGGTGGATTACACATATCCTTTGATATTAAACAAGAAAATCTGAAGAAATCATGAAAGATTTGAAGAACTCTTTCTTATTTCATATCAAAAAACATGCACGCATATTAGTACGCAGTCGGATGATGTGTATCTTAATCTTCCACATGCTCATACTGCCGTTTTCCTTCGGATTAGATTACGACCGAGGAACGCTCATGCTGCCTTTTTCCTTCGGATGTACTTTGGCTCTGCTTTTAAAGCGGCTGTAAAGAGTTCTGAGCATTAAGTATGACTCTTAAACACAACCAAACCGCACCTCCTCCAAATTAGTATCCGGATCGTTGATATATATTAGTAGAATTTGATCCAACGGCTTTCGCGTTGAATTTTTTCTCATCATTTAATTCTAAGCTTGACACATCGTTTCGTTTTTGGTAAATATAAGCATCTTCAAAGGAGATGTCAAATATAAAATTTTATTTGATGGCTGATATGGCAAATTGAATATGAGTGCTAAATTCTCTTATTTTCCAATGGATGTGTCAAATATTTATTTTATTGAGCCTAGAGTTACATTAATTAAAAAAATAGTTGTAGTTTTTATTCTATTGATTGTTAATGGGACTCGTGTCTTAAAAAATTCAATTAAATATATTTGACTCCTTTGTTTGTTGTTAAAAAAGACAGCCAGAAAGCAAGGAGTCAAATGACTCACATGCCACATCATATATGACGGCATATTCATCAGAGAACACCTGAATGTCTTTTAATCCTGTTTACCATATTTGACGTCTCTTTTGGAGTTGGTCTAAACTGACTCCTTTTATATTTATATTTTTTTCTTCTTTCTTTTTCTCGTATAGTCTATTTATTTCCCTTTACTAATTGCGTTCTGCTAATTGCTCCACAGACGTTATAAATTACTTTGAGATTTGCTAGGCAGACTCGCCTATAAAGCAAGTTTTATAGGCAAGTTTGGAAAGAATCGGGGTGTTTCATTAAGATTTTCTTTAAAAAAAATCAATTAAAACCTTCGTATTCTTTTATTTTTGCCCTTTTGATTATACCAAAAGACACATCAGTCATAGTCTTTCTCAACTTCGAAAGATTTTTCAGTATGATCAAAACATGGGATGATACACCACATTTTATTATACATATAGTCGGATATGCGTGTTGAAAAATTAATAACGTGACATAAAATTTTTCACCACTTGTATAAAAACACATGGTGTATAACTCGTGTTTCGGTCACAATGATAAATATCTGCGCAACACCAAAGTTTTTGTCCTCCACACCGAGCAATCCACCAATCTCCACCGTGAAAAACACGATGAACCACAACGAACGACATCAACCTGCAATTGCAAACCCAGTACAAAACCTACGAATAAACATTGAAGAAAATCCCTCGCTACAGGACCAAGCAAACTATAAAATATTTACACAAAAAATGTCCACATTTTTCTGATTGCAAATGGTGCATACAAGCCACAAATTTAAGTCAACCTTCCCACCAATTATTTTTATGAAGATATTTTGCTCCGCTAATTGCTCGAGCAAATATTTTGGGAGACTTTCTGAAAAACCAAGGTGATCTCTTTAATGTATTGTCCCTCCATAATCTCTCCTAAATACACATTAATCTACATGACATGCATTTGTCTGATGGTTTAGGAGGGTTTAGGGTTTAGGGGAAGAAATGTCAAGCTCTCCTAAACCCTAAACCCACACATTAATCTAAACCATTTGTCCAAATGTAATTACGATTTGTTTGATGTGTGATAGTATCGAGGTTTTATACTTATTTTCTTACCCTCCATGGATCCTTAACTTGGAGTAAATTTGGTGATAGCGTTTTTAAGTTAGATGTTAGATTAACCATCGACAAGGTCAAATTCACACTGTTATGCAAGAGCACGATACATTTCTACCACTGTGGTTAAAACCCACTTGCGTCCAAACTCCCTTTAAACACACAACTTTTGGTAGGCCAAAAGAAAAAACCCTAAAGTCAAGGCTCTAAATGATGAATTTTTACTCTGAAATAATAAAAACCTAAAGTCGAAGCCCTAAATGATGAATTTGTACTTTGAAACAATAAACTATGTTGATAAATGAGATCAAAATTGAAAAAGAAAAAAAAATGAATACAAGTGAGATTTTCTCAATGCTTGTCATGCGACATCTTAATACGAAGAGACGTCGTGACGCAAGGCGAGGCGCTAGTGAGGAGGATGTTTCGCTTGCTAGATATTGAGAGCTGGGGGACCCTATCGAATCTCGTTTCTTCTCCTCCTAGACAAAAAATGACTATAATGTGAGGATTTTCCTCTGGGATTATGTTTGTGTTAAGATTTTGTATTTTGTGCTTGTTATCACTTGTTTTAATTTTGCTTGTGCATTATGTGTAGATATCGATTTACTCGTGACATGGGAGAGAAAGCAAGACGGAGGGCGGAACGTAACGGCTTGCAAGTCATCATAGTCGTAGAGAGCGATTGGCCGAGTCAGATGCTTGGTCATATGAGGAGAGAGTTCAGTTTCATGGGTTTATAGCTTATACCACCATATTTAAACAACCATCTTTCATCCCTCCCTTGAGTCAGATGCCTGAGCCATGTCATATCATATTGTCTCAACAAAATCTTACATGTTTAAAAATATAATAAAACAGGTGTCCCTTCAACTTATCCATAGCCATCACCTCCTCCTCCTCCTCGTCGTTGCAAGAAACACTGTAGATAGCCAAACAGTCGTATTGACTTAATTTGGTCCCAACAGTAACTTAGCAAAGTTCCCAAATAAAATAAAAAAAAAAAGAAAAAAGGATATGGCTGCAAAACAGGCAGTATTGCTGTGACCTTTGGAAGTAATCAACTAAACTTTTATTTGAAAAAGAAAATATTCATTTTTATTCCATTATTGTGCGCTCAACGCTGAGACAAAGTGAAGTTTCAGCTCGCGCATGCCTCCTCTCTGACCAACAAAATTCCCTCCCCCCCCCCCCCCCCCCCCCACTTTCTCTCTCTCTCTGTGAGAATATACACTAATACCTATTCCGTGAATGAGGTGTCTTGCACCGCAATATATCCGATGATGCAGAGAAATAGAAAGACGCATCAGTTTCCCTGTCAAATTAGCTAATCACATCATCAGACTTTAATGGACTTCTGCTGTCCAGAAGCCACCTTGGTTAAAATATAAATACATCATAAATCATACTAATATAATACACGCTGAAAGCAAAGAGCAGAGTAAGCATCGTATCACCAGTGCTGTTCTATGTACTTGGGGTACTAAATGTCAGAAACATGTGAACAAACTTCCCTGTTTATGGCACGAGAAATAACTGCGTGTGGCTATTACAATTTTAGTCAGGCATCTCTTACCTTAAGCCTGACTTCTGTGGTTGAAAGTGATTTCTTTGGGCTTAAAGGAACAGCGCTGAACTTGGGAACCAACACCTTAAACAATGGTAAAAATGCCATGTACAGAGCGGCAAAAATTAAAGGAGCTGCAACAAGCCATCCCAACAACTGCAAAGATTGATACCAATTAGACGTGAATAGCAACAGAGAGCGGGGTTATGACTACAAGGTGATAACTTGGCAACCTACCGCATGAGCAATACTTATTAAGACCTCATATGAAGCTTGGCCAGTTAACACTTTCTTGAAAGCGTCAGAAGTTAAAGGAAAATGAGCTCCACCAGAGATAAATTCACCAAAACGCAAGAAAGGTACAACCAAACTTGAGAGCAAAACAACAACAACAACAAAAAACAGTAAGATAACAATCATATGTGTAGCATAAAATGTAATAGGCATGGTACAAGAGAAACTGAAAGCTTTAGGATAAGTTCTTTTATACATGTTGTTTCTATTTCTAAGGCTTCTATTAACATAGAGACGAACGATGTACCAAGACCGCGACCAATCCACAATCTGTCATTGTTTAGACATTTTATGAAGGATGTGCAAACACAATTTGTCGCATGTACAGCGATGACATAAACGTAATGATATTACAAGATGCTAGGATAAAAGCACAAGTACCTCAGTTCTATTGGTGTAGCAAGGACATTAGCCAGCATGACAGTTGGAGCATGGCAGTGCGATCGCAGCAATGCAATTGCCATTCCACACAGAACCACAGTTGTCCCTATTAATGAAACATCGGTTAACATGAGGTATTTATTAACATTTAGAGAATCCAACATTAGTACTGACAAATCTCCAGAAATACCAGATCCATTACAACAACTACAAAGGGGGGATCATATCAACATCCTCCCAATTAAATCCAGCCTACATTTTCCTACGTGAACTTCCCACTCTCAGATAGCAATTTCTTTCTGTTCTCTGTACTGATATAAGGCGGCAACTACTCCTCGTAAGTTTTCTTTAAGGAGAGTCCTATATTGCATATTATTGCAACATTGCTGAGCCACATCAATATTCACTAAGGAATGATCTAAGGAACAACTCACAGTGAGATTATTTTCGGCATTTAGAAGTAAAGTGTGACATGATAAAATTATGAAATTGCTTTTCCAGGCGGTTAAATAAATCTGTTCGTGAGTGCATTAATAAGAGAAAATTCTGTTCAGGTGGGAAATCATCCTGTATTAAACTAAAATGGGGAAGCAACAGCATTGATAACAATGTTGCTATGCAGAATTACTGCATTGTATTGAAAGAGGCACCGCACGGGATTTGAGAAGATAAAAGATGCATGCGTACCGCATATTGGAAATAATCCAATGGTAAGGCCAAGAGCCGCAGAGAAGGCCAAAAGCTTCGGTTCTGCACCCCTTCAAAATCCAAGTCAAATTTTACAACTTTCTTTCTCAGCAATCACCAAATAGGGTAACAATCAAACATGATTTTTTAGGGCAAACAAATTGTTGAATCATTATCAATCAATCAAACCCGACAAAAATATTATATACCAAAAAAAACAGAATTTGTGAATCTGAAATAGAAAAAAAATAAAAAAATTAGAGAGAAAGAAAAAGTATAGGGTAGTAGTGGTACCTGCGGAGGATTTCGAGGAGGGGATCAACCACCTTCTTGTTGAACCAAATCGACACCCCATTACTACTTGCTGACATCACAACGGAACAGAGAGAAAGAGATCCCTTTTACAAATTTCAGCGACTAATTCTTTTATTGTGTGGTTTATAAATGGATTTAGGGTTTGAAATTGAATGGATTTAGGATTTTGCTCAGGAAATGGAAGCCTCTAGCAGATCTAGTACAGGAGAAAGAAAGAAATAGAAAACCAAAACAAAAGATTTGAATAATAAACAACAATTCAGTATTAATCTGAAATTTTATATCAAATTTTGTATTTTCAAATCGAATTGTCAAATGTTATTTTCTTATTTAAATAGAGCTTAAAATGGTTTTAATTGTTAAAAGAATTGTTGAAACAAAATTTTTATTAGTTGAGAATAAGGGATCTATTGTTAAAATGAATTAAAAATAAATTTGACATTGATGTCAAATTTGATTCCTAACCACAAAGCTTTTAAATTCAATCAGCAAATAACACTTTAGTTTGATAGATTTTTTATGTCAAATATGCATAATGACATTCCACCTAGGCTTTTGACATCTCATTTGGAGATGCTCTAAAAGTATTGATGGGGTTGAAGCTCTTATGTTGGGAGTTTTTATAAAAAAAGCTTGGCTAAATTTATTTTAACAAAAAATCATGCTATAATTTTATTTAATTAAAAAAATTAAATTTTAATTAAAAAAATCCTTAAATTTTAATAAAGTGGACAAAAAAACTTAAATTTTAATATATAAAAAATAAACCTGACATGCAGGATTCGCACGTCCATCACAGGCACTGTTTATGAAACTTAACAGTATTACACTGTTTATGAAACTTAACGGTACTACATTATTTATGAAATTTAACAATATTATATTATTTATGAAACTAACCAGTATTACACTATTTATGAAACTAAATGGTACTATGCTTTAATAAAAAAGGCTTCTCCAAACTTTATATTAACAAAAAATCATCTAATAACATTGATTATTTCTAAAACCGAATATTAACTCTTTCTGGAACTGAACACTGATTCTTTCTGAAACCGAATATTAACTCTTTCTGGACCTGAACACAGATTATTTCTGAAACTGTGGTCGGTTCTAGAAATAATCAATGTTTAGTTCCAGCAATAGTCAATATAAAATCATTGTTAGAGAGCTTTATGAAAATGGCTTCTCCAAATTCTTTATTAGCAAAAAAATCATCTAATAACTTTTGGTCATTACTTACCTACATACATACATATATACATACGTATACATACATACATACATTAGTATGTGCAAACTAGATAAGAAACCAAGACGTATGAATATGATGACAAATGCATAGGAGACAACAAAACTCATTTTATAATATGATCGATCAAACTTTGCTATTAAATTTATTTTACAAAATTGTAGAAAAAAAAAAAAAAAAAACAACAACAACAACATAAGATATATATCATCATAAACATCAACTCTACATTTAAACTCGAGACGCAGTGGGTAGAGGTGCAACTTGGGTTAGACCAATCCGAACCCTTTCATGTCCAACCCGACTTTAAACACAAACAAGCGAGTTTTTTTTTTTTAGTTATAACCAGCCCGAACCCAACTCTATTTCAATCCATTCATTGATTGGGTTGAGTTGGGTTGATCATTTGCTCGTTTATCCCTAACTCAACCTAGTCCGATTAACTAAACTCAATCTAACCAAATTGTAACACATAGCAATTAATTCTCATACTACACCCAAGTGGGCTAAGTCCAAAAACCAATGCCCTTTCTAATATTTTTTTTAATAAATAATAAGAGGCTTTGATTAGTCAACTCATATTCGTAGTCTTTAAATCCTAAAGGTTTATAGTAGATTATTAGTCTCCAAAACCTAAATTCTTTATGTCTCGAAGCAATTGTTCAACAACTTTGATTAATTTACGAAATTAAAGTTAACTACTTTTGATGCTATTTGGCTTAATTTTTTTAAGAATTTTTGAAAACTAAGTTGTTATATGATTAAACTCGAAAAAGTTGCACAACCCGAACCCAATTAAACCCAAACCCAAATGAACCCGAATGAAATCCAATCCAAACCCGAGTCCGAATTGTAAAAGTTGAGTTAAGATTGGGTTAACCTTCCAACCCACCCAACCTGCCTAAGTTGCACCTCTTGCAGTACTTGGTTTTTAAAGGTAAAGGAAGTTCGCAACTGAGAGTTTATGATAGGCGCAAATTCCTACTTTCAATGAAAAGGCGATCCACCACTTACAACTTTAATTTAAATAATTCCAGAAGAAAACTGAAAGGAGGAAGTAACAAAAAAAAAATAAAAAACAAAAAGTTGGGAAGACTCAATGCTGTATCAAAGTCGGCAATGTGCGCCTCCACCTCCTCACATGCATGAGGCAATTCTACAGGCTATTGAAATTTGAAATGAATGAAGTCAATGATATATTCACACAAATCAATAAGACTATATATTAATGATTAAGGATTGATCAAGAGCGAGTGAGTAAAATCAGAGGAGGATTTGGTTAGGAATTGATCAAATTCACATATATAAAGGATAATTATACTTGTAACACGAAAAAGAAATAAGCTGCTCTGCTTTCTTCAAATACGCACGCGCTTCCGTTAGTTTTTTATTTTTTTTGTTTTTTTATTTTATTTTTATTTGTTTTCTTTCTCTTGTCTTTATCATTAAATAAAGTTCTTAGATGAGTTTTAGTTAAAATTCAAAGTTTTGAAGTCATTTTCATTAGTTTTCCATATATTTTAAGCCCTAGTCAGAAATTTAATTCCTAATGAGCTGAAAAATGGGGCTAGATCAATCATTTGAACTATCAACTTCCTTCTTTGGGTGTCAAAAAATTAGGTCACATCTAGCCTCAAAGAACAGTGGGCCCAAGAGAAAAGTAAATATCCATGTGAGCTAAGAAAAAGCAGCTACCCATTTGCGAATACTCTTATGGAGACTTTTAAGGTAAGGATTCCCATTTATTTTAAATGGATATTAGTTGTGAGATGTCACATCCCGGCCCGGGCGGGACCACTTCCCGGGCCCGACTCCACTACCGTAGCACGATATTGTCCGCTTTGGGCTTACCATTCCCTCACGGTTTTGTTTTTGGGAACTCACGAGCAACTTCCCAGTGGGTCACCCATCATGGGATTGCTCTAGCCCCCTTCTCGCTTAACTTCGGAGTTCCCGTGGAACCCGAAGCCAGTGAGCTCCCAAAAGGCCTCGTGCTAGGTAGGGATGGGAATATACATATAAGGATCACTCCCCTGGGCGATGTGGGATGTCACAATCCACCCCCCTTAGGGGCCCGACGTCCTCGTCGGCACATCACGGCCAGGGTTAGGCTCTGATACCAAATTGTCACATCCCGGCCCGGGCGGGACCACTTCCCGGGCCCGACTCCACTACCGTAGCACGATATTGTCCGCTTTGGGCTTACCATTCCCTCACGGTTTTGTTTTTGGGAACTCACGAGCAACTTCCCAGTGGGTCACCCATCATGGGATTGCTCTAGCCCCCTTCTCGCTTAACTTCGGAGTTCCCGTGGAACCCGAAGCCAGTGAGCTCCCAAAAGGCCTCGTGCTAGGTAGGGATGGGAATATACATATAAGGATCACTCCCCTGGGCGATGTGGGATGTCACAATCCACCCCCCTTAGGGGCCCGACGTCCTCGTCGGCACATCACGGCCAGGGTTAGGCTCTGATACCAAATTGTCACATCCCGGCCCGGGCGGGACCACTTCCCGGGCCCGACTCCACTACCGTAGCACGATATTGTCCGCTTTGGGCTTACCATTCCCTCACGGTTTTGTTTTTGGGAACTCACGAGCAACTTCCCAGTGGGTCACCCATCATGGGATTGCTCTAGCCCCCTTCTCGCTTAACTTCGGAGTTCCCGTGGAACCCGAAGCCAGTGAGCTCCCAAAATGCCTCGTGCTAGGTAGGGATGGGAATATACATATAAGGATCACTCCCCTGGGCGATGTGAGATGTCACATGAGACCTATACCATATCAAACTTCAATGATCTGAACCGTCTATTTTTCAAATTGAACCTTATAGACCATCCTTGCAAAATATTAGGCCAATCGGAAATATTTGAGACATCTAATTGAGTTCAAAGAAATTGACGAATACTTTGTTCTATAAGAAATAATGAAATTTCATCGTGATAATTAAATACGTAATTGGTTTCAGATTAAATTGAATTTTTGCAAGGATGATCTATGAACTAAGACTTACAAAATAAACTGTTCAGATCATTGAAATTCGACGTGTAGTGGATCCTACAACCAGTCACTATTGGAGTTGTTTTCCTTCAGTTAAGTAAAGAACATACAAGTAGAGATCATGAGTCCAACCCCACCGAGGGGGGTTGGTTCCCAATGTGGAGGCTCTGATGCTTAAGTCAGCAAGGTAAGGAAGGAAATGGATGAGGTATCTTTTTGGGGTTCTGAATATCTAACCTTTTTTTTATGAGCCACCAGGCGTATTTATAAGCATTGTGGAGTCAGTCTATGTCATCCGTCCTTCCACTGAGTCATCGAAGATCCAGTAATGGAGCCATTATGACGTACCTATGCCACGTTGAGGAAAGACTATTTGTCTCTTCCACATCATGGGCGGAAGGCGCAGTCTGACATTTCATGTGGGCAAAAGGGTACCGCACTGTCTAGGCAAGACAACCTAGTACCTGAGCAAGGACAGCTGGCCCAACCCGTACTCCGGAATGAATCAATCCGTTTAGAGTGCCTCAGCTATGGATACGGGACTAAAAAAGCATTCGAGTCCAAAACCACCTGATTAGATCAGTCCCCTGTAGGGGAGGGCTTGGCCTTAAAATGAGTTATATCCACCACTTTTCTAGCTCCATACAAAACCCCTCTCTAGAGATGCTCTATTAATTTTACACATTTTTTGTTTTAATTAATATTAAGGAGGGAAAAGTGTTCACAAATATTATATTAATTTAGCGGATGAGAGTTTCGAATTCGAGACATATTTGTAGAAAATTCAATACCCTATTAGGATATTGTATTGAGACACGTAAATTTTAAACTCTCTAACAGATCAAGATCCTCTCCTAAGCAAATGGTGAGATCCTCCTGATTAGGCCCATTGGACTGTTCAAATTTTATCCAACGGCTACAAACAGAGGGCCCCTCTAAAAGTTATAATAATTGTAGCCGTTGGATAAAATTTGAACGGTCCGATGGACATGATCAGGAGGATCCTCACCATTTGCTTAGGAGAGGATCTTGATTCCTCTCTAACCCAAAAGTACGATATTCAATACTGATGCACTTTGCCACAAGGTTGGAAAGAAGACCAGTTGTGTGTGGGACAAAATAGAATGCGCGTGAAAATCATTACTTTATGTATAATTATATAAAAAAGTTATTAAACCATTGAAATATTATACGTGATGTAAAAATAAATGTGAGCAATTTAGTAATATTCCTCTTCACTTGTAAATGAGATGCCTTATATTCGATTCTCGCCAAAGGCGAATTTGAACCACATTATTGCTAGCCCATTGTGACGGCCACTTAGTACTACGGTCTAGTGGTATTTCTCTTCACTTATAAGTGAGAGGTCTTAGGTTTGATTCTCACCAAAGACGGAGTTGAACCACATTATTGCTAACCTATTGTGACACTAAGCTCATCTCATTCTTCTTCTTAGTGTAGATAAATATCGTTTATTAAAAAAAAAATCGGCAAAATTGTTTTGGGCCAAATAAATATCAGCGATGTCTGTTTGGGCTCGGTTAAGTGAGGGGATGTATCAGGCGACCAGAACTTCGTTCTTCTTCTCAACTTTCCCTCAAAAAATCGGCGATTTCTAAATTGCAATCTTCACTTCACAGTTGATGATTGACATACTCTCGCTCTCTGTGAGCTAAAGCTGTAATGAGAGAACGAAAGTACAGAAGAAGAAGAAGAAGAAATGGAGGAATACTTGCAGTACATGAAGACATTGCGCTTTCAGATGGACGGTGCATATCCATTTCCAATTTGTTAATATTTCCTTATTTTTTAATTAATTACGCAAATTAATTGATTTTTCTTTTTTTAATTCGAAAAAATTATAGATGTGGAAGATTAAGCTGCGAAGGTCTCAATGGAAGAGCAAATGCAATTGACCACCATTCAGACATTGGAGAACGATCTCAATTCTGGTTCTCTTTTTCTTCTTCTTCGCATTTATATTTCGTGCTTATTTTACTCAATTTCTCGAAAAACAAACTTAATTCTGCTCATTTCGGCTTATTTACGGATTTTTAATTATTATTTTGATTCTGTTTTTGAATAACTTATTCCTAAAATCAATCCATAATTCGTGAAACAAGTAATTCGAACAAAGTTTTCATTTTATTCAAAAAACTTACTATTTAAAAAAAATCAACTTCTCATACATAACTATTAACTATAATTTTTTAATTGGAAATGCACACTAGAAAATTTGTGCACATGATCTTAATGAATATCACCTATCCTATTTTTATAATGTATGTTCTCAATTTGTGTATCTGTGCAGGCAGTGTGATCAATCTTTATTTCGTGTTTTAAATTAATGAGTGCAAAATTCTGATTCATTTCCCTTCAATCTAATAACTGTATTTTTTCTCATATGGCGCAACATCGAATTATGCTCCCCAGCTTCCTACAACAGTTGACTCGTTTTGAGTGTAAATTTAATTCTAATTATGTGAAGAAAATGCCAGCAATTTATAAAGGACCTTCAAACTGTTGAATCGGATCTACCTTGATTCTTTACTGAAACTGGCTACTCTATGGTTCTCAGACATACGAGAAGTGAGATTTAGGCATGAGATGCATATCATGCATTCGATTGGATTGGACCTGTGTTCAACTTGTTTGAATATTGTAGTTATTCAAGGGTTTCTGTTGATTATTTATAAGTCCCTTACAACATTTTTAGCAATTAATGGTATTGAGTTCCAGATGTTTTAGTCATTAAAGTTTTCCTTTTAATTTGTAGTTAGTTGGGAAATTAGAAATCCAGCATTTTCCATTTGAACATTTCAAGCAATTTAATGCATTGTGTTCCAGATTTGATACTATATTCTAAGTTGCCATTTGTTCTTCAGTAAGTTGTTGCCTTTTACACTTTTGAACTATGCCTCGTTTTTATTGCAGTAATATCTGAAACAAAACGATTAATGGAAGAGCAGATGAAAAATGCGAAGGCTCAAGTATGCTCGCTAATTTTGGAAAAAGCAGAGAAAGATCGCTTCTTTGGAGTCTGATTCGTCCTCCCTTATCCTGGTAGCCTTTGTGTGTTTGTGTGGCTCTGCTGGTGCATGATAATTAAGATGAGGTTAAAACCTAAGCAATCAACTTGGCACTATACATATGGAAGTTGTGAGGTGTGCAAATTGGCTTAAAATTTACTTGAGATAAAACACATTGACCTGTTTTGAGTTGCTTCACATCAATGGTATGACTATCTTCTCATCCAATAGCAGCCTGTTTGATATTACACTTGTGTAGTGTTCCATTTGCAGGTCAATACTTGGACTTTGGTCATTTTTTATGCTTAAGTTTTGTTTATGTGCTTAACTCATAATCAGAAGCCCTTTCTTCTCTATAATAGTATAATGTCAGGTAGCCTTGCTTATATTCAAGTGTGTATAAACTATGCATTTCTGTACATTTTGTTAATACCATGTAGATAAGTGTTTTAATCTATTTTCCGGCCATGCATGTCTGATTCACTGTAAGAAGTTAAGAATGCAAGGAGCATCTAACAAGTTAAAATTCAAAGTTCTGATGTTGGCATTTGTATTTTGCTGATTATACTTTATTTGTGAGTCCGAGTTATCAGTTTTGTATAAGACAAAATTTGTTTCATAAAAATATTTCTTTTGAATCTTTAATGGAATAGTAAAGGCAAGTTGAATCATGCATGTAGTGCTTATCATTTCACATCCCTGACCAGTATTCATTTTACTTTTGACGAGATATTAATAAGTTTATCATATGTTTAATTGCTCAAGACAATAAATATTTTGATACCTATGTAGGCTCTGGAGCTTTTAGATCAAGAAAGAATCAATTTATCTTCCAAGCTTATAGAAAAGAGGTAATTCAACAGCAAGCTAAATTGATAAACATGAAGCTGATATTAAATAGCTACTTATTCCCAACAATGACACACATAAATCCAGAAAAAATACTAATCAACTTTCCGTGTTTGTCATAATAGCACTTGCTACAGTAAGGTTAGGGAGGATGTCAATGCCAAATTGCAGCAGCAACAGGTTTGGTTGGAGTCACCTTCATTTATATTGTGCTCTATCTTCATTGCATTTATAGGTCCCTTTTTGAATTTTTGGTTAGGATTGGGTCTATTCTCACTGCACTCACCTGGAACTGGAAGAGCATGGAATGGCACAACTTCATATTTTCTTTTCGTCTTTCCTTATTTACATATATGATAGCTTGTTCAATGCTGTTGAATATCTTTCGAGTTTACAGTAATATGTATGTATACAATTGCCTCACTTCTTTGGCTTGATTTCTTGATTCTTTATTGAAGAAAGGGTAATGTTTGTGCAATGGAGGTGGGACTCCTATGGGTAATGAGAAGCTTAAAAAATGAAGCCCATTTCTTTGAAATCCTACTATGGTAGTGGAATAGATTTTAAGGGGGAGGCAGTACTGAAGAGCCCCATAATAATGCATGAATCTATGTTTCCAACTATCCACTACATGTGGCGAGTCATTTTCCCCTTTTCTTCATCAAAAGCCCCTTACATCTCCAGACTTAGGCTAAATAAATTTTTTGGATTTTTGGAGATATGAAACTCATGCGTAATTATGTAATTCCTGCTAGGTCTTTTATATCTTTCTTGCTTTGATTTTGATATAAATTTTAAAGCAATGCAGATAGAAGTTAATTGTGTCACGGGACTGATTAGAATTTATGCAGGTTAAGGATAGATCTGGTGAGAAAAGAGGTGAGTTTCAAGGTCCATCCCTGGACTTCTTAACTTTACACTCTTCTAAGTTTGGGGTCTCTATCATCAAGTTTATGTTGTGCATATAACAGATGGCGATGAGAGCAAATAAAATGTGATCTGTTAGCAAAGTTATTTATGCCTTCTAAAGTGAAGTCCTGAAAGAAAGTTGTGATTTAGGAACCATTGCATTGAAATTGTTACTACTTTGCAACACAGTTGAACCTATGTGTGCTGCCTTTGCACCCTACCTTCCAAATGAAAATATGTAATAATCTTTCAGTTTAAGAAAGAAGCAAAGCCTTCCTAGCCAAAACAAATTTGTCAATTATATTATGATGTGTTTTTTTGTTTTAAAGTAGCATATAAATTGCGGTCTATAAAATGGGTTGTGAACAAGCTGTGCCACTACCAAATTAGGTATTGTAAGAGCAACTGCCTCTGTTATACACCATTAAGGAAAATATATCAGGCTCTATATGATGCGAGCAAGGTGTCTTGTAATGCAAGACATGCCTCTGATACATAGTAATTTTACTCGTAGTGTAATTATTTTTACTCATCTTATACAGGGAAGGCTAGTTTTGATAACCATCTCAGCATGGGCAACCAGGTATGAAACTACTTTGGCTGATCCTTAAGATCTATGGAGTTTTATGTAGTGGCAATCTTTTGATTTATTTTGTGATAACAGGGCAATGATGCAAGGAAGAACCTAATGAACATGTTGGACTCTGCTAAAGCCAAGCTTGATGAGATTTTACAAATGAAATTTGAACTTGTTATCGAGAACTGCAAGGTTGCCTCCACAGGATTTTTTGGGTTCCACTAGATTAATATATATTAATTCTTTCTTTTAGATGGGGTATACATAAAGTATATCTTGCCAGAAAGTTTGACATGCTATGTTATTAGACAGTCAATTTGGGTGATAATTAGACAATCTAAATAATAGTCTAGGCTTGCAGTTTGGCCACACCACATGTCAGTGTCTGACAAGTGAGCAGTATGATATACTTTGTCGCCAGATTGTTTGAACCCTTATTTAGATGCATTCTTGTTCTATGTATGATTCAGAATGATACTCTGGCAACAGAATATTTTATACTATTTGTTGATTAGAGTGGATCATGGTTGTACAAGGTTTGCTTTGTTTGGTTTTCTGTTTTTTCTTTTTTATTTGGTATGTTCAGGCTTAAGTATTTAGCTAAAACTGACAATGTATTTTCATGAGAACCTACGGTTATGATATACAATTTGACTTGAAAGGAATCATATTAAGTTTATTCTGCATCTCACATCACATCCTGCAAAAAAACTTTCCTTTCCTTTGTTAAATTAATGTTGCAACTATTCGACATCTCTTTGAGATCTGCTTCACAGTTTGAGTTGTGATTGTTTCTTATGCTGCTTTCTTGTACTCGATTCAGATGAAGCAGGCTATTGAGCAAGTAAATTTGAGGGAAAATGATTTTAAGGTCAGTTGTTTTGCTAATACAAATAGGTTGACGGCTTTGTGGATGTATACATGCATGCACGGGTGCTTTCAATCAGATGCAGATAGTAATATATAAACACATAGGATGTTATAGTTCCATGCTAAGATATGCTCTGGGAAGTTGGGCTCACATGATTACTTTATTTTCTGCTAGTGTGTGTCCTTGGTTTTACTGTCCAGAATATGGAGTTTTGATGGATTTTGAATTGAGTGAACTAATTTTCATTTCTCTTCTCATGACGGGTGATTCCAGCCAGAGCTAAGGGCAATGGACATAAAGAGGCTGGAAGAAGAATTCAACGCTCTTCTATCAGATAAAGCTGGAGAAACTGAGTACTTGGAAGACTCTGCAGGACCAAATTGTGAAACTGAAGGTAAACTGTTTATCAGGTTTTTCCTTGGTGTTTAAAGATGTACGGGGTTGCTACTTAGTATTGTGGTCTACTGGTATTCCTCTTCACTTAAGTGAGAGATCTTAGGTTCGATTCTCGCTAAAGGCGAATTTAAACCACGTTATTGCTAACCCATTGTGAGGCTAGCTCACCCTCTCCTCTTAGTGTAGAAAATATCGTTTGTTCAAAAAAAAAAAAAAAAAAAAAAAAGAGAGAGATGTACAGGTTTTTCCTTGTGCCTTGTTTCCATGGAAATTTGATGGTTTTGAAATGTAGGATAATTGAAGTATATGGTCGGTGCACATATTTTCTGGAAAGCAAATGATTTTCTTTAAAAAAGTAAAAATAAAATTTGTGTCCCCTTCCTTTGATTGAAACTATGCTTATTACAGGGAATATCTCATGTGGTTAAATGTGCTTGCGGAGTGGAAGACAAAGTGGAACTGGACATTTGTGCATATAAAAACTTGAAACACACGAATGAATTGGGCAAGATGGAAGTCTGGGAAACGAAATCATCAGTTGGCTAATAGCTAGAGCCTAGAATATTTGGCTTGCTTTTCTGGTAACTGTTCAAACAAGAACCGAAACCAAATCTAGTACCTTTCTTGCAACAGGGACATAATGATATTTACTTTAGTTGTTGGTACAGTGCAAGTTGAAATTAATTTGTCATTTTGTGCATATACGTTGGTTGAAGTTGTACAAATTTCGGTCAAGCAATATACAATAAGTGAAAATGCGTTTGTGTAAGTGAGAAGTAAATCACCAGATAAACAGTTTATCTGCTATTTACTCGCCACATGCACATGGGTAAGTTCTGCGACCTTGGTAGTTCCTATATTCCACGCTAACATAGGCTAACAAATGTTTAAATATCTCACATCGACCGTGTCTTTAAGAAAAGAAGAATTTAAATATTCTAACCTCACTCTAACTAATACCGAAGTTTTTTGTGATAAAACTCACCCCACACCTGATGAATAGTGTTGTTCAAAGTGGATCTTTGGCCCGTCTCTTTGATAATTTGACAATAAATGATGAATTGTGCCTTGAAGACATTATCGGTATTGTTAGAAGTGGGTCATTGACCCATCTTGAATGTCTAGTGGACATCAGTAATGAAGCTAAAAGATATAGAGGGTATGGTGGAAACGGAAACTTGAGTTATTTTATATGTATATGCTTGCTTGCACAAAGCGAAATTAATTGCAAGTAGTTGAGATGTATATTCCCTTTATGTGTGGCACTCAGACTTTTGCTTGAGTTGTCGAAATATACTCCCCATATAGACAAGTGAAGGAGAAATAGCGGAAAAAACTAAAATCCCTTGATCCCAAGTGCTTCAAGTGCCGCTGAGATGTCATGGGCTTGATAGCTCTCCACAAGGGCAATGTTAGGGCTATCTTGTGGGACGACATCTTCTCTTTTGAAACTATCTTCACCGTGAATAAGCTTCTCGCTGCCATACTCAACAGAACCTCTTAGAACAAGGGTCTTGTGGAGGCCGGCCAGCAGGTCTTCAATGTCTGTATCTCCTTTTTCCCCAACAAATACAACCACTTTTGACAGATCAATGGCCCACCTGACGGAAAGATATCTACATAGGAGAACAGAAGAGTAACTTAGTAATACCCCAACATTCTGATGGCTTTCATGAGTGTAGTGTTGCATAATAATAATGTAGTAAGTAAATGAGACCCAACCTTAGTGCTTGTACTCTTGATGCAACTAGGGGTACAACATTTAACCTTGATGCTGCACGAGTGTAGACAAGGTTGCATCGGAAGCCTCTCATCCGCAGCCGTTGGCGTAGGTCATCAACCCGTCGAGTCTACAATTGATACAGCAGATCATAGAAAGAAAAAAATTTATGAAACTACAAATATGTCTTAAGGAACCACTTTCCATTGAGGTTAGTAGTTTTTCTACAGTATAGCAAGTTTCTCACCTTGGCTCCTGGACTCACACTATAAGAGTAGCACCTAGAGCTACTTGATCCAGCATACTCCACGATATCGTCATCATCCCCAACTTCTAGCCTGGCAAGCCTTGGAACCATGGACCTCACATTCTCGCCAGGCCATCTGTACTCAATATGGGTTTCATAATCTGCGTCAGCTGCCAAATCCCTCCACGGGTAGTACATTTCACCCCCACTTTTGCAGACCAACGCGTCAAAATCTTCAATGTTTATTTGGCAGCCTTTAAACGCTTTGACGATATCTTGTAAGCTGGAACCAGTTAACAACACAATGCCTACTCGACCCTGGCCATAGCCTAAGCTTGCTACTTTCTTTACATTCACTAGAACTTCTTGAAATACTTGGGTGCCGTCTCCATTCTGGTCATAACAATCCACGGCTATTACAAATAGCCTCTGCCTTCTGCCAGGACCATAAGTAGCACCGATATCGCTACTGGACGAAGACATTCTAGTTATGGCTTCAATCAGTTCCCTCTGTCTAGTTGCTGCATCGAGCTCTCCATTATGCTTGAAGTCTCCTTCTACAGAGAATCTCAAAGAAAGGTCTTCCACATCTTTTAGAGAGTCACTCAATGGTTCTTCAGGAATTGGCGTGATCTGAAGGCGGGTAGTGGGGTGACGGTTTCGGGAATGTTCAACATGGGAGAGGTAGTTCCGGCAGTGTTCCGGCCACGAAAAGCGGTGGATGTTCTTTAGGCCGTTCTTTCTGCATTCGAGCCACAGGTTTTTGTCTCCTACAAGCTTTAGCAGTGCCTCTTCTATGGCTTTCTGGTCATGTGGGTCAACTAGGAGGCCGTTGTTTAGTGCCTGGTAATACAGAGTCAGCTATCTGTTAGTTCATTAGGCACAAAGCAATACTACTTATTCCACCTCTCTGATAGTTGTGACAACCACTAATACAAGTGTGCTCCACCTCTATTTCTGGAAACAATGTGGTATAAATAATATACTTACCTTCAGAATATCCACAGGTCCGCCATTTTTGGTGGCGACCACTGGTAAACCGTAAGCAGCTGCCTGGAAACGAAACCACAAGAACATCATATACACTGTTTGCGGTGAGGAATTTAGGACAAATAATTAGCGTCTCATAAGATTATCTGCACTAGAGGCTAGAGCCTAGAAGTGAAGCAGAAGACGGTGAAAGGCTCACCTCTATAATTGTGAGCCCGAAAGGTTCCACGAGAGCTGGGTTGACGAAAACTCCCTTCAATAGAAATCCAAATTTAAGTGTTGAAAATGACCTTGTGAAGGATCATCTGACCTTGTGAAGCCAACCAGGGCTCATTTTTAAAGACATAATTGAAGCCTGTATCATACAGTATGTATGTACCTTTGTTTTTGCAGCTAGACGATATATGTCAGGTACATCTGATTGCTTGTGATGCTTAGGATAGGCCACTTGCCCATACAGATCATACTTGTCAATGAGCTTGAGCACGGTTGTAAGAACAACCGAGCTACTATTTGACATTTCTTCAATGTCATCTCTGTTGCCAAGTATTAGTGTCTGCATAAGCAACAGGTGTAACCCAGTATTAGTGTCCGGTATAAGAATATATGATCCAGTTATCGGAGATCAAAGTATGAACGGTACCAAGTTGGCTAGCTCCCGAAGAGCTCGGCATTCCCCAAAGGCCTTGAGCAAGGTAGTAACATTTTTCTTGGGGTCAGGACGGGACAATGCAAGTATAGTGGGTTTGTGAGGGTTCGTAAAAAATCGCATTACCTGCATTACAACAAACAAAATCAGCCGAAAACACAACTACAGTATCGCCATATCCTTTTTGGTATCAGCAGGCACTAACATGCCTATTGTAAGTCGGTTTTAGTTTATTTATAAGAAGATCTTCATTCACTCTTTCCCTGGAGGAACGGACATGCTATGGAGGAGATGGGAGATTGTTTCCTTTTCGGTGGACGAAATGCATATACCTGTATAACCAATTGAAGGGGATGGGAATATGTGAAAGGAGAAAATAGGTGGAAGAATTTGCAACCTCAGACCATATCGGAGGCAGATGCCTTTTGCTTTGACCTCTATCAGAGCCAATCAAGGATTTGAGATCTCCATCTCCTTCGGAATCATGGGCAGTAACATAGCTGAAGTCCATGCCTGGCGGTATGACCTAAATGTTGTCATCACATAGTGATTAGTCCGTACAAGACTTTGGGAACAAAAGAATGAAATCTGAGACATGACGTTGTTAAGTCATTAATCTTTCATTTGGAAATCCACAATCAATGACAGTGAGAAGGAGAAGAGAATGTGAAGTATTTCTTACCACCATTCTTGGCATGTATCGCCCAAGGCAACTAACTCCACGGCGTCTCCTAACCCTAAGCTTCCTCTCCAACTTGAGGTCAAAGCCATCGTAGAGTCCCCATTGCTCTTCGATCTCTTGCCTAGTGCTGGTGACCACCATTTCAGCAGAATCCAATCCCAGCTCCTCACCTTCGATCCTCCTCATGATCTTGTAGGTTGCGTTGATATCCTCCTTGGTCAACCTCCCTTGTTTGAGCAATTGTTCAAACTTGTTTCGGCCTAACGAATGCCCTGTTAGCACCATTGGCACGTTCAAAGCCCCAGACAAGTGAGCAGCCACCTCCCCTGCATCTGCATAGTGGCCATGAATCACATAAGGCCATGTGGGTTTCCCCCCATTGACTTCTTCACCAAGAGCTCTTGCCATGTTCACAATATGGCCGAGAGCGCCATCGACGAATTCAGGTATGTGCGGCCAAAGTGACTCTTTGGGTATGTACCTGCAGGCAGCATGCCTCAATCAAATTCATATTCACATCTGGATTTGGACTAGGTGAGGTCAGTAGACAATAGGATTAAGAAAAAAAATAGAAGAGTATTACTTATCGCGGGGTCCACAGGGGATGCGGACAATGTAGGCTCCACAGCTGCCACTTCCATCAGGCGGACATATGAGCATATCATTGGGTTCACCGTAGCTGGAGTCTACCTCCGGTGAAGTAATTTGTCTCGTTAGCAGATCAACTCGGTAGACTCCCTTTGTATTTGCGAGAGCACGAGCAAGTTCCACCACATACTTCACCTGAATAAAGCAGGTACCATACGTAAATCCGTATACATTTCATTAGCATTAATTTCATACATGATATTACTTCTTGATGATTTTAGTCATTTAGTGTATTATCTTTCTTAATCAATAGATCATTGTTCTTACCTGACCACCTGTATCGGAATCTCTTCCGAGTTCCATGTTTTCTGCACGCACCAACCCATGCACGCTACAACATGTCAAGAACAAGAAACACTCTATGAAAAATTACACAAGCTGATCAAATTGTATGACACATTTTGACTTTTAACTGCATATGTAAAAATATATACGTACCTAATTAGGACAATGTAAAGATGCCTAGACTTGTTAACATCATCGGACCATACATGCATGTCGGATTTGGTTCTTAAAATATCCTTGACGCTTGGTTCTGCAGAACTCATGTCCCCTTTTTCCTTCTCGCCTTCAGACAGCTCGGAAAGGTCATCCTCCGCGTCATTGCGCCCTTGCTCCCGCTCCAGGCTTCGTTTGACAAGCCTTTGAGCGTCATCCCATGCTATCTGCACTCATTCACTCACACATCCATAAGAACCAGATTGTTTTTTTTTCCCTTGTTAAGTAGCTAGCTTTAGTTGTTCACTCACCTGCTTCTTTTTACGGGCGAGGTGCCAAATGCGCCAGCACATATTCTCAAGCCTATTGTTGCGTTCGCGGGTATTCCTTGTAGCTATTACCTGAGTTTACACACCCCCACCAGAACCGTTAATTTAATACTTCTCACACTAATTAAACTTTTGGACATAAGTTAATTAGCTAGTTAGTTTCTTTTTTCTTTTTTCTTTTTGAAATGAGTTTCTTAATTAGCTAATTAGTTTTTTCATCAACACTAAACAAACACACAACAACTTCTAGGATTGGACCCAAGAACATATTTACTTATATTTGTGGGCGCCAAATAGTATATAGAAAAACCATTTGTTATTCATGGGTCTACTAAACTTTAGAGAATATCAGTGTAAAACACATATGTGGCCCCCACAAACCTCAAATATGTGCTCATCGCTCATCGCTCATCGCATCCCCATCGTATTTTGGAACCATTTTTGTGAATCAGATTCTCTCTATTTTTATTTCCACAATTCTTTGTATCTCATTCAATTTACTAAATCGGGAGAATTTTATATATATATATATATATATATATGTGTGAAATAATTAATTCACTGCCATTCTTCATTTCTTTGTGGAAATGCATTGTTCATCAATTCAGATTCAAGAAAAAACAAAGTTTTGCAGGACACGTGAAAGTTTGCGGGCCACAAAAAATGAACGTTAACTAAAGTTAGCACGGGAGGGGTATGAGCTTATGAAGGGCAGCCTGAACTGCAAAACCTTGATTACTGAACTAATTAGTATTAATTTTACATAAAATTAAAAACTTAGTACCTTAACCCATGTCCTGTGGAGTTCAGACTCATCAAAGCTATTGACTACTTCTTCCACAAAGTACTTGGTCGGACTGAACAACTTCTCAGCCTTTACTTGCTCTTCAAACTTTGCAATTTTCTGCCTCCCGTCGTTCCTCTTCCTTGTGTTATTTCCTGCATCCAAAATTGCTTCTAAATAACCATTTAGCCAGTCGTTTCCCGCCATCTCCCTCCCTTCCTCCCTCCCTCCCTCCTTTCTCTCTGCTTTGAGACGGTGGACGACTAGTATTGATTCGAGCTTCTGGTATGTGAAATAAGAGACGTTTGATGTTATATATATATATATATATATATTTCAGTTCATGCTACTAAAAGCAATGAGAACTAAGAATAAATATACTTGTAAAGTTTAATTCTTGGAATCTTGTAACTATGCAATAAGAGAAAATAGAATACTGCAGATTTTGGATTACAGTATATATGTATGTATAATTCTATAGAATATATAGTTTGATGCTGTCTTGAAAATATATGCTCTATAGTCTAGAGAGAGAGAGAGAGAGAGAGAGAGAGAGATGGTTTCAAAGAAACTAAAACTTTTTGAAACCATCTTGGGTAAAGAAGCAAGGCTCCTTATAAAGGCTTCGCCTTACAACTTGGCACTAATTAATTTTCAGAAAGCATATATCTACATATATGTGTCAATATGGATTGGGTGGATTTTGGTTCTCACATTTGCTTGCAGATGGTTCACACAAACATCCACATTTCTTTTATTATTTTCTCCTAAACACTCAAAAATCATACTAAGAAATGTTATTTAAATTTACAAAGTTAATCCGGTTTCGTTTATACAATAATAAATTTACATCCTCCAATCCAATTTGAATTCAAGATGGGGGGTTTAGTATAAAATCGAAATTGAAAAACCAAAAGATCGAAGGAAAAGAATTTAAGGTCTAAGGATGGGGAGATTTTATTTGGCGACTTATTTAACATTGAGAAGCGAAATATTACGATACCAATAACAAGTTAGTCAAAGATCAATAGTCTATATAAGCAATTTACTTTGACGCTAACAAATTTTTGTAGATACACTAGAAACCAAATGTCCATATATATGTTAGTGTATGGAGGGCGTGAAGTTAAAGTCCTATATTGAAGAATTAAGCAACCTTGCATAGAGTTACAGTTGAATATTTAAGGCTAGTGGGTCATGGCTATGTAGAAGAAAGTATCATAAAAGATTGTTTAAGGGCATGTACATGAAAGTGGTGGATTGCCTTAGTGGTTAGGTCATTCCTCTTCAATCTACTGTGTCTTGAGTTCAAACTCTTATCCTCCTCCTTAGTGTAGATTAATGTAGGGTATCATTTGTACTTAAAAAGGCATGTACATTATTATGCCATTTTGTAGGCTTAATTCGCTCCCACAATTTATGTGCAACATGGAGTTGTGATTTAGCTTTATGGATGCAATGAAGCTTGGTTAAAGTTTTGCACAGTCCTAATACAAAACCTACACAAAGATAACAAGAACACTCAAGGTTAAACCAAGAACAAAAATTGCACAATTTTGCTCTTGGTGCTTTTGGATTTCTATGAAAAGTTGGAGAGAATTAAAAGCTTTTTCTTATAGCACTTTTATTTTATATGATTTTGTGCGGAAGTAAATGAATAAGAACTCTAAAATTCGTCCTCTATTTGAAGAGGTTTAAGCGTCCATTTCTAAAATGGTTTAACAATCATTCCAAGCCATATACCTCTTGGTATGCACCCTTTCAAATAAGAGGCATCACGTCATGTGGAACATGTCTATTCATATATATGAATTTGATCTATAGCTTGTCAAATATGTTTCTAAAGTGTTTTTTATATTTAAATACAGGGTATCAAAGTTTAAAATCGAATGAACAACTCTTTAGCTTCAGAAGGGTATATGAAGAATTTTGAATTTCAAAGCAGAACCATAGTTCGACACCTCTGACCGATCGATTGGATTAGAGAACCCCTTGTAAGTTTTTTGTTGTTTAGCTGGTAGGTCGACTTGATTATCCGATAGCATCTGTTACTTTTCTCAAAATCCGATTTCTGCGTCACTCATTTCAAATTAGTTTTGAGGTGTGGAATCTCATCTTTTATGATATTAGAGCAAGTTTGTCCATACACGAAGCCTCTCAACCACATATACTCCATGCCCTCCAGTTAAATTGTTCACATGTTAGGACTCAAAAATTCATCACACCTGAAAGGTGGGAGAATGTCACGCACGTTAAAATCCACAGGGAATTAAGAAACTTTGCCGGGACTTATAATGAGTTGGACTATTCCTTAAATGAGATCGTGTAAAAATGTTAGTTAACGGCCCGCTACATCGAAGATTAAGATACATTGCATGAACTTTTAATGAATTAACTACTTGTTGGCCTAAAAACTACAAAGCCTACGTAGCGCACAGGCCGAATAAGTATTGAGCTAACTACGTCTTTTTCGTGAATACGGGCGTGCCAACTTGTGACAAAGCGCAGTCGGGCGAGTAGAATAGATATGGTGGTAATGGTGTCGAATGAGTTGCTGACTGCTACACCTAAGCGACTACGTCCGAGGAAGGAATACCTCTCAGCCTAGGGTTCTAGAACCTGAAGACAAGGTTGCTTAATTCACTCGAAGTTCAAAATCTTATGCACCGGTTCAGCTACTTCAACTATATTTGTGAGAATATAAGGGCGCCAAATCGGTATTAGGCTGTAGGAACAAAGGTACTCAAAGGAGATGAGTGTCTTCATAATTAATGTGGTTCGACCGTCTGAATGCCGAACTATGAAATGCACCTGAGAGTAATGAACATAGAACACTTCACTTACCTAAGAAGCTAATAAAGTGACGTCTTTAGGTGAAAGAATTGAGAACTCTTCGTCGGTCGAGACTTGAATAGATAACCAACCGACCATAAATAGTGTTGTTTGAAGGTGCTTCTAAATCGTCTATGTTGAGAATGAATCCCACATTGATGGGAGGAGGGACCTTGTATGGGCTTATAAGTAAGTTGTGTTACTCCCTACATTGCCAATTAGTTTTATGGTGGAACCTCAACTTTCTTCATGGTATCAGAGCAGGTTGTCCCGTGTGTGAAGTCAAACGGCCACACGTGCTCCACGTCATTCTGTTGTGTTGTCCACGTATTAGGCTTGAAAATTAGCCACACGTGGGAGGGGGGCTTGTTGAGAATGAATCTCACATTGATGGGAGGAGGGACCTTGCATGTGCTTATAAGTAAGTTGGGCTACTCCCCATGTTGCCAATTGGTTTTATGGTGGAACCTCAACTTTCTTGAGTTTGATTCTACAATTCCAATGTTGTTTACTTATCCAAACTGAAGATGTCGCCGGTTGTCAACACAATGTTGCTTACTTTATCCAAACTAAAGGTGTGTTGACAGGAGAGTTAGAATAGTTAATGTTTTTCTTAGGGCTGTGAGAAGGGTTTCGCATAGAGTATTTTTGAGTTGTTTGTTGAGTTGTAGGGGCCTCTACGTGGCAAATCCTCTTGTATTGATAGGGATGACTTCCATGATACCCAACTCTACCAAATGTTATAATTATGATACTTTTTTGGGATATTCTCTTAATATACTTGAAATTATTCTCGGCCGAAATTCTATCGCTGCCAAATATCGCCACTTCGACCATGGATTGGTTATGTCATTGATTCAACCTTTATCAGAAAACTAATCATGATCCTTAATATTTCTATCATCCAACAACTTGAGTGCAAAATCAGGTCCAAACACTACTTCCGTATTACCAATTAACTTTGAACTGAAACCTCAACTTCCGTCTCACTTAACTTAATTCCAAACAAACAAATTACACACCCACACAATATATATATATATATATATGTCGTGTTAAAAATGAATTTATTGTATTTGGGTCACATATATCATGTCACGTAACATGTTTAACAATCATCTAAGTCCGAAAAGAAATTGACACAATAAGTGATCATGTCTTAGTCGAATTAGTTTCTTTAATTAGAAGATAGATAAAAAGGAAGGAAAGAAGGAAAAGAAAGATGTATAGTCTACCTACACTGCACTAGAGGCAAAATAGTAGAGTAAGAGAATAATTTCCAAGTAGAGTTTGATTTACATGCACAATTTTGCATTGTTCGTCTGTCTGTCCATTTTTTTTTTTTTTGGCATGAGAAGACAAAAGAGAGGCACCCTCGTTAAGTTTCTTTTGTCTTATTCCGCACGACAGAACAGACAGTTGTTTCCAATCTCTATTGTTTGTCCGGTTCTAATGCCATATGCGTTGCATTGCATCCCTTCGTTTTCCAATCACAGCACTCACTAATCAAACGTTACACTGCAGAGTGCAGAGTATACAACATTCGTTATATACTTGCAGGCTTTTCCAACCACGCACTAGCTAGCTAGTGTTATATATGACATCATCACTAACGATGCATGGACACAATGATATTCTCTCATATCTCCGTGTCGTGTCGTATTCTCTTGTGATCATACACTGATTATTCTTGTTAATTTGACGTATTCTCATGTCATGCCGTGTCGTGTTCTCATGTCCATGTTCGTGTCATGCATCGTAGATCATCACACAGCAATATACTACTCTTAGTGTTGTCTTTCCATGGTACGTTGAAGCATGGTAGTGCATGCAGTTGCATGATCCCAGCTTATTGGTCAAACTAGAATAATGTTATTTTAACACACAAAATTGATGTATTGTTAACACACTTTTTAATATAAACTCGTATGTATTAGTAGGGGCTCATTGCTCACTTATATTATGTTATAGTTTTGTGTATCTAAATAGCATTATTATTTTTATATAAAATTAAAAAATAAAGTAGAATTTAATTGCAAGATATTCTAACGTTTCATAGAAGATTGTTGCTATTTTAACCAATTTACTGACCACATTATTAATCATGTTTTGAATAAAGGTACAAATTAAATACAACAATGATCAATAGGACTAGACCAAAATAAAATAGATCACTATATATAGCTTTTTCTCTTTGGCGCTCAGAAGGACTTACAAAAAAACTTGATTGCAAGAGGACAGTTGTGTGATATATGATTAGTTAAACTCAATATGTCTTTTACATATTTAATAAAAGTCATAATACATAAAATACATACATTGGCAATATGTTACTATTTAATATTAAAAATGTGATGTTCGTAGCATTATTCTCTATAGAATCATATGTAACACATTTACTGGGCATTATTTCTCCTTTTTTATAAGAATTTTGTTTGGGTTGAGTCAAGTCCATCATTCATGCACGAGTCATGACTAGTAGTTGTCCACCTCACAACTTACTTTCATGTATTCGCATATAAGTCAGTTTATTCGGTTTATTCATTAACAATGAAGCTCAGTAGTTAAGTTAGATATCGATATTAATGAAGCCCCATCATTGGATTCTTGATGTTTTTGTTCATTGAGAGGAGAATGAAGGGAGCGAAAAGGAAAACCGAGAAAACAAAAATTAAAAGTGCACCTGATCATGATACTACTCAACTTTGAGCATGCATGCTTCAGATCAAGTCACCATATATATAAAGAAGAAAAAGTTAAAAAGATTGAGAATGCTATCGTGTCTCCTCTCCTTTATTACTCTCGTTTCACTTCAATGAAAACGTAGAAAGATAGAATTAATTTGCATTGATTCAAATAATTAAGAATCTTATACTCTACACCCCAATCGTTATCGTTAGGAATAAATTTCTCTATCAAGTTGCTTAATTTACTTGTTGTATCATGTATGGTTTCTATGAGATCTCAACTTTATGTTTTTCTTTTTCTCAAATGTTGTAACTCGAATGTTCGATAAAAACTATTCATTACATATATAATGCATTTTTTTAATATAAATATGAAGGCTTAGCAAATTTACTATTCAATGAGCTGAGGATATGGAGGGGTGTGTGTGTGTAAACCCTGCTAACTTTTTACCTTATGGGTGGCCACATGATTTTTGCTTAAATATTGAGTTATAATATATTGGCCTAAAAGAAAATTTCAAGACTTAAAAGCCTAAATTCTAAACCTTTACGATCATCCTAAACCTTTAAAGTAAATAGATTGTGTTCGGATGGAATCAAAGTCGAAATAATAACATGTTGGTCGACCCGAAACTTAAACATTCACGTCCGCAAAAGAATGAATTACATTTATATGTGCTTTTTTTTATTTTATAGAAAACTTCATTCTAATCCTTGTCAAATATGACTTTTTGACTAAAATTATGAGCAAGATCACAATCTAATTTTAGTCCATTGATACATTAATCATCTAATTTATTAATTATATTTTGATGTTTTAATTATTTCTTCTTTTTTCTTCCAAATTTTAATGTATTAATTTCATTTCAATATAATCATAATTTTCATTTCATTCGTCATAATATATTTTGTTGTAAATAATTAGATAACTAATTTTTATTACACATTATATTTCGATATACTTTGTCTTCTTCATTTAGGTATATTAAATTCATTATAATACAATTCAGTGCATACATTTAGGTACACACATTTCGGTACATGCATTTCGATACAAACATTTAGTACATTAATTCAATATAATACATTTTGGTGCATGTAACATCCCACATCGCCCAGGGGAGCGATCCTTAAATGTATATTCCAATCCCTACCTAGCACGAGGCCTTTTGGGAGCTCATTGGCTTCGGGTTCCGTAGGAACTCCGAAGTTAAGCGAGAAGGGGGCTAGAGCAATCCCATGATAGGTGACCCACTGGGAAGTTGCTCGTGAGTTCCCAAAAACAAAACCGTAAGGGAATGGTAAGCCCAAAGCGGACAATATCGTGCTACGGTAGTGGAGTCGGGCCCGGGAAGTGGTCCCGCCCGGGTCGGGATGTGACAATTTGGTATCAGAGCCTATCCCTGGCCGGAAGTGTGCCGACGAGGACGTCGGGCCCCTAAGGGGGGTGGATTGTAACATCCCACATCGCCCAGGGGAGCGATCCTTAAATCTATATTCCAATCCCTACCTAGCACGAGGCCTTTTGGGAGCTCACTGGCTTCAGGTTCCGTAGGAACTCCGAAGTTAAGCGAGAAGGGGGCTAGAGCAATCCCATGATGGGTGACCCACTGGGAAGTTGCTCGTGAGTTCCCAAAAATAAAACCGTGAGGGAATGGTAAGCCCAAAGCGGACAATATCGTGCTACGGTAGTGGAGTCGGGCCCGGGAAGTGGTCCCGCCCGGGCCGGGATGTGACAGTGCATGCATTTCGGTACACACATGTAGGTATATTAATTCAATATAATACACTTCGGTGCATACATTTTGGTATATACATTTCTGTACTAATATTTAGGTACATTAATTCAATATAATACATATCGGAACTAATATTTAGGTATATTAATTTAGTCCTTCAAGTTTGAAGCATGTTAAATAAAATTAATAAATTAATATAAAAAAATTGTGATTAAAAAATAAATTAAAATGTGTATTTTAATAAATTTAAATATTATAATGGGAGATATTTAATAAAATACACATTAATTAATTTGAATTAAGGACACATCAAGATACTATAATCAATATGTAATCTAACATCAAATTTTTATTAAATTTCTATCTTCTTTAAGAATTAAAGTTGAAAAACCTCTTTTTTTATACAACTTTTAAATAGCCTTTCCACTATTCCACGATGTAAATTTGCATGAATAATCGAGCGAAGTAGGTATTCTTGTTAGGCATCAGATACCGTAACGTAGGCAATAGGCATCAGAGGCATGCACACTCCACTCACTAGCGTCGATGAGGTTTTTTTTTTTTTTTTTTGGAAAAAAAAATTAAAAAAAGAGATAATCGATGATAAATCACGATTATCGACTTTTTTAAGGACCAAAAAAACTCACAGAGACATTTCAGTTTCTCTCTACCCACTTGCTAGTGTCGAGCCTAGTAGCTAGGCTCAAAATTGCCACCCTCTTGCAGAAAAATGATTCAATTAATTTTAATTGTAGGCCAAAGAAGAAACAAATCTATTAGTAAATTAAATTTTTTAGGCCTTTAGGCCCACATGTAATATTATTTTGTTATATCTTAGACGCCTGTAAAAAAGTTGAATTAACTGTAGTAGTTTGATAGTTTAACTTTCACCTCCCAACATAAATTGTATATTATTTTATTATATGCCTCACATATAAACTTTATTTTCCAACGTCTATCACCGTGACCATGTTAAGAGAGCACAAGAGAAAGAAAAAGAAAAGGAATGTGTATATATAAGGCCAATTGAAGGAAAGAAACAAAAGAAAATTAGAGGTTATTGAAAGAGTTGTATAGCGTATGAAGATGGGAGTTAAAAAACATTACATGAAAATGATAAAGAGATGATGGAAGTGGGCAAATATGTGCATGAAACGATGAGCATAAAGGCCATATGGGATT
The DNA here is from genome assembly GCF_041283825.1 of Pyrus communis. NCBI lineage: Eukaryota > Viridiplantae > Streptophyta > Magnoliopsida > Rosales > Rosaceae > Pyrus > Pyrus communis. The sequence goes on from NC_142574.1 coordinate 349,915, forward strand.
ATGGGGTTCAAAACCGATGGAAAGGAAAAACCCCATTAGAACTTGGAATTTTTGGATATTACGAAGAATATACGATGTCCTTACGACCCTATCATATTTCTTGCCACTCAATTCTTCCCTTGTTGTCTTTTATTATCTTCCTTCCCATCCCATGACAACATCTAACCAACTTGCACTTATTGACATTACAGCTGCTTAATAATTAGGCTTCAGTTGTATGATTTGTGTAGATTATGTTCGGTGATATCTCGCTTCCTTTTTTTTTTCTTTTTTTCTTTTTTTTTTTTTTTTTTGTTTGTTTTTGTTTTTGTTGTTGTTAGTGGAGAAGAAAGAGATTCGATTTTAGAAACTTCGGTTGAGATCATCGTGACCGCTATAATCCAAGATTAGAGATTGCATAAGTATTTTGCTTAGCTATCAGCTCAGTTTAATTTAATCGGAGCAACAACTAGCAAGAGAAAATAACATAATTAACTCAACTGGCATACCTCTCAATATCTCCCAAGTAACAACTTTTAAGCAACCAAGTTTAAGAAACTAAGACCATCTCCAACTGAAGGGTCCAGAGTGCTGAAAATGGTCTGAAAACCGTCTCCAACCGAGGGCCAAGCCAAAGGGCTCGTGGACCCCACTAGTCAAAAAAGGGCCAAAGGGCCAATCAACCGGCCCAAATGAGCCGGCCCCGGGCCGAGCCAGGATTCAAATTTCCAACGACTAACTGCTGACGTCAGCTAGTAGTTTTTTTTTTTTTTTACAAAATTTTTAAATTCTATTTTTTTTCCTAAAACTTCCTAAGCCATTAAATAACATTAAATTAACGGTAAATTACACTTTCATACCTCAGATTTGGGTCTGTTTCAATTCCTTACAACATCTTCAAAACATTTCACTATCATATTTTAAGTACTATTTTATTTCAAAATAATGTCTCCGTTACATTTTTCATCAATTGATCTGTTAAATGTTGACGTGGCTGCCACATATATGTCACGTGGCTACCAAATGTCTGCCACATGGCAAATAAAATAATTTTTTAATTTTTTTTAAAAAACCTGAATTTTCTCAAAAAAAAAGAAAAAAATTGAAAAAAAAAATAAAATGAAACCCATATCCCTCACCCCCCCCCCAAGAGACCCACATCCTTATCTCTAACCCAAAACCCAAAAAACCTGTTGCAGCAGCAAGAAGAAGAAGAAGAAGAGGGAGGAAGAAGAAGAAAAAAAAAAAAAAAAAACCTGCAGCAGTAGCAGCAGGAAGAAGAAGAAGGAAAAAAAAGACCCCAAACCCAGTTCGTCCCCCCCTCTGGCACCGCGCAACCTTCCCCCCCCCCCCCCCCCCGCTGCAGCAACAAGAAGAAAAAGAAGAGGAGGGAGGAAGAAGAAGAAAAAAAAAAAAAAAACCTGCAGCAACAATAGGAAGAAGAAGAAGGAAAAAAAAGCCCCAAACCCAGCTCGTCCCCCCCCCCGCCCCCGGCGACCCACCTCCCTCCCTACCCCACCCCTCCCGGCGCCGCACAACCTACCCCCCTTCCCCACCCTCCTCAGGCCAGGATCTCGTGATTTTCAGTATAGGTGGGTTTTGAAAATACTTTGAGTTTGAGATGATTTTTGGACTGGTTTTGTGGTAAATCCACCTAATCTCGGGTGGAATTTTTGTGGGTAATGGGGGATTTTTGGGAAGGGTGAGGGGATGGGAGAAAGGGGTAGCTCGGGTGGGACGTACTGGGGCTTTTTTTTTTTTTTCCTTCCTCTTCTTCTTCTTGCAGGTTTTTGGGTTAGGGTCGTTGTGGGGAAGGGAAGGCACTGGTTTCAATTTTTTTTTTTTCTTTTTTTGAGAAAATTCAAGTTTTTTAAAAAAATTAAAAAAATATTTTATTTGCCACGTGGCAGACATTTGGCGGCTACGTGGCATATATATGGCAGTCACGTCAGCATTTAACAGATCAATGGATGGAAAATGTAACGGAGGTATTATTTTGAAATAAAATTGTACGTCAGTGAAATGTTTTAAAGATGTTGTAAGGAATTGAAATAGATTCCAAATATGAGGTATGAAAGTGTAATTTACCCTTAAATTAAATTAAGTAACATGAAACAATATTAAACAATATGAAACAACATTAAATAACATTAACCAACATAAAAATTATACAACATAAAAAAAAACATTTAACAACATGAAACTTAGACAACATTTTTAAAAACATTTAACAACATAAAACTTAAACGTCTATTTTATGCTTCTTTTGGCCCAAAGATGTGCAACAATATCTTGTTGTAGGTACTTATTTGTGGCATGGGAACATATCATCCTATAGCGTCTCATGTACTCATTTATAGAGATACTACCAATTCTTGGATTGAAGGGCAAATTAGGCCCATCATATATTTTTGCACGAGTTCTTCTTGACCTATTTGGATCCTCTTAGTCGTCATCAAACTCTCCATCAATATACCTATCTCGTTCATCTTCCACAATCATGTTGTGTAATATGATGCAAGACACCGTGATGGAGTCCAAATTTTCTAGACTCTACCCTCTTGCCGGTTCCTTGATGATCTTCCACTGTGCTTGTAGAACACCAAAATCTTTTCAACATCTTTTCGGTATGCCTTTTGGTGTAAGCTAAAACACTTTTCGGCGTCTTTTTTAGAGTTTGGAATTGCTTGGACAAGTGTCGCCCACTTTGGGTAGATGCCATTCATGATGGTCGTTGATGTAGTAGTCAAGTTTAGGTGATTTACCTTCAGTCAGGTTATTGAAGAGGGGTGAACGCCCAAGAACTGTAATGTCATTTTGAGATCCAAGGACTTTAAAGAAAGCATGTCAGATCTATGTGTCATATGAGGCAACCGCCTCCAACACAATAGTTGGTTTTCTCAACCTTCCGCTAAAGCCTCATTGTCATCCGGTGGGACAGTGCTTCCAATTCCAATGCATGTAGTCTAATGACCCTATCATGCCCAAAAACCCACGGTCTTCAGCTTTGCGAATAAACTGATCCAGATCTTCTTGATTTGGCTCGCGGAGGTACTCCTATTTGTAAAGCTGAACAATTGCGTTACAGAATTCAGCAAGAGTATCAAGGCATGTAGACTCAAACATATCATGGGTTTCATCCATCGAATCAGTTAGGGAGCCATAGGCCATCATTCGTAGTTCAACAGTAACCTTCTGATGAGGTGAGAAACCAGGACGGCCTGCTCTGTTCAGCTTTTGTTGAAAGTATGGATTGACCTGATGGACATCATTAAGTAAACGCTTGAAGACATGACACCTCATCCGAAAGCGACGTCTGAAATCATCTTCTATGTACACCAAGTTGGGGTTGAAGTAGTTGTTCATCAGATTGGCAAGTGTCATCACTCTATTTCGTGGTTTGTAAGAGCGACCAAAAACAAAGCCAACCCATTGAGGTTGTTCCTCAGTTGGCTGACACACCATGGCCGTAACCATGGCTGCCACATATTGTGTGTTGCGCTATGCTTCATCTTCTTCATCAGACTCCTCATCTTCCGTCTCATATGCGCCCATTTTTCTTCCAATTCGGAATTGGATGAGGACCCCCAATTGGAATTCGAAAAGGATCTAAAGCTGGAATTCATTGTAAACTTGAATTGAAAGAGATTGAAATGAAATAGATTGAATTCAAAGGTTTGTGAATTATAACCCAATATCCATCTTATTTATAGCAAAAAAAAAAAAAAAAATCAAATCGAACGGCTAGCTGACGTCATGCTGGCATCAACTAGCCGTTGGATTTGAAGTTGAATTTTTTTTGGCCAAAATTTGTAAAAAAATATTTAAAAAATCTCTTTTTTTTTTCCTTATAAATT